>NC_136523.1:33020373-33060373 GCF_053919585.1 Euprymna scolopes
TTTAATGCCGAATCCAGTGATTTTGAAGAAAATTTTTTTTAATAGAATATTTTTGTTGTTTTCAAGTCGGTTTCTATTTAACCCATAGTTGGGACCCTAACAGGTACTACAACTCTGGGTCAGAGTGGACCTGGGAGCAATGGTAATTAAAGGGTGGCTCCACACTCCCTAAAGCCAGCAAGTTGGGGCCTCACCACTGGATATAGTTTAAGGTCATATCCAGGACCCCCATTGAGAGACTTTTACCCTCTGCAGGGAGGGGGGGCAGTCGGCGTATTTTAATGCCCCACCGACAGGGCCGAAAGGATATGGAATTATGGTATCCGGGTGTCGTGGTAATCATTGTATAGAGTGGGGGGATGTGGCCAGAGTCCGAGTTTGTTGAATAAATCAACATTTTAGGATTGAGGAGATGAGCCTACATCGAAAATTCATGGGTTAAGAAAAAACTGTTGTATATATTGTTATATTGTGGTCAGAGTTTATTGAATAAATCCACATTGTAGGTGGATTCTGATTTATTTTAAGGTATTTTTGGTCCTTAGTGATAATCCTTTGAGTATAGAAAGTCTGAGGTATAATCCTTCTCATTTTTTGTTGGTATAGTGCCTGTATGAAGTGTTCGCTGGAAGCTAGTTTTTGGAGTGTCCGCTGAGAAAAAACGCGGCATATATATATATATATAATTATTTTTTTACTATAATAAATAAATACCTACAGACACTAGTGTTTCATCCTTTCGGGATTCTTCAGTGCAGGGTGTCACGATTACTACCAGTCGAACGATTCGAACCCCGCGACACGAGACATCTCTGGCTCGATTAGCGGAGGCCGTATCCATTCGGCTACCATTAATCATGTGAAATAGCGTTGAATTTTAAACATTTTAATTTAAATGTTCATTACGTCAGACAGACAGTGATCAAATCGTTATACAATGATCTACGCATAAGAGCTAAATTGACCAACTTTTTAATTCAATAGAAAGTGCTCAACGTGTGATTGATAATTTAAAATTTAAAAATCAAATTATAATTAAATTAAAAATCCGTTTCATAAGAAGGAACAACAACAAAATCAATTATTTGTACGATCGTTTTGGAAAACAGTGTTTTTATTGTGGTAGACATCAAGTTATGGACAATAATCATTACATATAGTCTTTAATAAACAAGGTTTCCTCATCAGCAAATTGTGAAGGGTTTTATTAAATTTAAATTTATGGTGTCTTTTAAATTTAAATTTAATAAAACCCTTCACAATTTGCTGATGAGGAAACCTTGTTTATTAAAAAACTATATGTAATAATTATTGTCCGTAACTTGATGTCTACCACAATAAAAACACTGTTTTCCGAAACGATCGTACAAATAATTGATTTTGTTGTTGTTCCTTCTTATGAAACGGATTTTTAATTTAATTATAATTTGATTTTTAAATTTTAAATTATCAATCACATTACTAAATATTAAATTAGCTCTAGGATATTTACCTATCGAGCTTATTATATATCTAAATTACAACGAGCACTTTTTCTTTCCTGTATTTTAATTAAAGTAGTAATTTCACTATTACATTAAAATATACTCTGCTCTTTAGACTATTGTTCTAATCTCCTTTAAATTATATATATATATATATATATATACGAACAAACAGTTAATAAAACATGTTAAAACACTTTGAAATGAGTTAAAAACATATTTAATCTGAAAAGGAAACACTAGATAAGTGGATAGTCCTTAATCCGCGGAGTTTCGAAGAAATACTTTCCTTCTCATCAGAGGGTAGGAATTAGCAAAATGCGGGATCGGATTTTGCATGCAAAAGTATTTGATGAAACAACAACAACATATATATATATATATATATATATATATATATATATGTATGAATAAAAAATCAATACGAAAAATATATGGATGTTTATATCTTTTCTGTATTTATTTCCTGTGTGTTGACGTGTAGGAATACAAAAAGTCTTTTGAAAAAAAACGCAAGAATGTTTACTTCAAAAGCACATAATTTTCGACCAATCCTTCGATCTTCCTCAGTGTGAATGATAGAAAACATGAATGAGCGGGCAGAGTAAGCAGCGAGAGGAGGGCCAGGGTATAGCCATTAAGGTAAAGATCTATTTGAATATGACCCTTCCAGCATTTTCGACTTGGAATGGTTAGCAACTTGTGTGCCCTCTATTCAAAACCACGTCACCCCAAGAACACACTCGTATAAGTGAACATACATGTATATACACTCGCGCACTACCACAAATGCCTTTTCACGTACATATACATACACAGCATACGCGCACCCACGTTTATGGACGTGTTCACATATACAGCTGGAGATTGATGAGCAGATGTAGATGATAAGCTAAGTGGGTGTGAAGTAGAATGCCTTTTCCAAGAGCTTGGACTTATGTATTTATTGTGGGTCTAGATTGTCTGGATTGTCTGCACGTACGCACCCCCCCCCCCCACACGTTTATTTATTTTTTTTAAAAGCGCTACTGTAGATTTCGTTAATCATATATACAAACATATAATGTTGAAAAAATAAATAAAATGAAATGAAATGAAGTAAAATAAACGGAGAATATTCTTTTGATCATCATTTACTTAATTTTTTCTATTCTTGTTGAAACATTTAAAAAATTTATTAAAGTATTCAGATTGTTCTTTTTCTTTCTTCTCTCACACCTATGCATACTCCTATATGCACATATATACTCATACATACATACATACATGCATACATACATACATACATACATACATACATACAGTAAGTGCTTGGTATAGAGTGAAAGCATTGTTTCCAAATTAGAAGTCATCACAAAAATTGGAAGTTCGATATGCCGGTCAGAGGTTAATAACGTTTAATGTTGGAAATGAAACTGAAAGATGTATTGTAATGCTTAAACGAGAAGTTAGTAGTAAACAACAACAACAACAACAACAACAACAACAACAACAACAACAACAACAACAACAACAACAACAACAACAACAACAACAACAACAACAACAACAACAACAACAACAACAACAACAACAACAACAACAACAACAACAACAACAACAACAACAACAACAACAACAACAACAACAACAACAACAACAACAACAACAACAACAACAACAACAACAACAACAACAACAACAACAACAACAACAACAACAACAACAACAACAACAACAACAACAACAACAACAACAACAACAACAACAACAACAACAACAACAACAACAAATAAATAAATAAATAAATAAATAAATAAATAAATTAAATAATAATAATAATAATAATAATATATACATATATATATACACAGATACATATATATTTATATATATACACACATACATGTACACACACATATATATTAGTGATAATAACAATAATAATAGTGATAATAATAGTCATAATAACGATAATAATAATAATAATAATAATAATAATAACAACAACAATAGCTATAATAGGAAAAAGGATAAGAATAATAATAGTGCTAAAAATAATGATAAAATCATAGCAATGATAGTAGTAATGATAATAAAAACAGTACTAATAATAATGATAATAATAATGATATTAATGTATATCTTGATAGAGGGATACTATAGTATATAGGGTTGTAAGGGGGAATGGGGGGGGCGCACCCGTGTCTACACATGTGCATTTGTGTTCGCAATTGTGCGTGTTCAGAAAATGGACTTAAATATATGTCGGAAGTTTAAATGTGTGGAATCTGAAAAAAAAAAAAATGCGAAGTAAAAGATCTTACGTAAACAAAAACTAACTTCTAGTGGGGGATGCTAAGCCGTTCTTCCACCGTGCATACTCACTCTGCCCTGTGCCCTGTGGGGAAATGTCTTTGGTAGGTTTCTATTTTTTATGAAAAGAGTCCTCACTTAGCGGTCCCAAATCTTTATTGAGACCGAAGATGTGGGTGTTAAGTTTCAGAATGAGTTTCTTTTCATATTGTCTTCTTTGTCTCTGTGTCCGAAAGTTGGAGGCTGTAAGTACGCATTGCATGTTGTCTATGCTGTAGTCTGGGAGGGTGTAGTGCATTGCTATTGTGTGCTGTGTGCATTTGTCCCTAATTGTTTGTTTGTGGTTGTTGAAACGTAAGCGGAACTCTCGGCCTGTTTCCCCCACGTAATTACCCTTTGTGCATCCAGTGCAATATATTATGTAAACTACATTGGGACTATCGCAAGTGAGCGGAGGGAGTTTAAATTGAGTGTTTGTGCCCGGAAGTGTAAACGTGTCGCTAGTATTAATGTGTTTGCACACTTTGCACCTGGGTTTGTTGCATAATTTGTTTCCTAGTGGTGCAGAAGTGTTATGTATTTTTGTGGATGTTAGAAGTGATCTTAGATTTGGGGGATGTCTACTTGCACTGAGTGGAAGCGTGTTGTATATTGTATTGAGGGTTGAATCATGCTGTAGTTGTCTGAATATTTGTTTAAGTGGTTTGTGGAGTTTGTCTGTGTTATTGTTGTAATCAAATACCATTGGTATTTTTGGGGATGATGTGTTACGTTTATATGTGAGTAAATTTATCCTGTTTCTATGTTCTGCTTTCCTAATTGATTCTTTAATTATTCTAAGGGGGTAATCTCTTTGAAGGAAGTAGTTGACCAGAATTCCTACTTGTTTATCGTACTCAATCGGGTCTGAGCAGATTCGTTTGATATGTAAGCACTGGCTGTATATGATAGATTTTTTTATATTGATAGGTGGCAACTATTAAAATTAAGGTAACCGTGGCCATCGGTGGGTTTGGTGTAGAGTGATGTGGTGATGTGATTGTTTGTGATGTTTACTAAAACGTTTTAAAATGGGATGTGTGTGGTGGAGTGTTCTGTCGTGAATTTTATGCTGTTGTGACAGCTAGTCCATCAATGCCTCTTCACCATGCGGCCAAATGAGAAAGATATCATCTATGTACCTATAGTAGTGTAGTGGTTTTAAGTGGTAAGTGTGAATGTATTTCTGTTCAAATATGTGCATGTATATGTTGGCATAGCTAGGAGCCATTTTGGTTCCCATGGCCGTGCCTTTAATTAGCAAGTAGTGTTGGTTGTTGAATGTGAAGTTGTTGTGTGTTAAGATAAATTGTATAATGTTGCATATGTCGTTGATTTTTGTGTCTTGTAGATTTTGATTGTGTAAGAAGTTCTTGCACGTAGATATTCCCTCCTCATGTGGGATGTTGGAATAGAGTGAGGACACATCCATAGTCACAAGCATTGTTTGGTATGGTCCCTATCCTATTTAAAATTTGTAGATAGTGTGTGGTGTCCTTAAGGTAACTCGGGATGTTTGACAACAGTGGGTTGAGAATGTTGTCCATATATCCCGAGATGTATTCTGTGAGGGTTCCAATACCCGAAACCATGGGTCGGCCGGGTGGTACTATTCTGAGGACCTTAGCTATGCGGTATCTTTCTGAGGTTTCGTTAATCGGTACCTCAGTGTTTACTGTGTTACCGAGTGAGAGGTGTGTGAGTGTGTCGCTAACTATTTTGGGGAGTTTATGGAGTTTGGGGATAGTGTAGAAGACAGCTGGGTTTGGATGGTCTGGCACTAATTTCTCGATCGTGGTTCTAGTGCTATGGTCTAGATTGCTAATTAGGTTGCTAAGTTCAGATTTGAATGCGAGAGTAGGGTCAGTGGGGAGTAATTTGCAGAATTCCTTGTTTACTAGTTGCGTGTCTATTTCTGTTATGTAATCGTTAGTGTTCATGATGGTGATTGCTCAACCCTTGTCTGCTGGTTGTATGGTTATGAAGTGATTGTTTCGTAATGATTATATTACTCGATGTTCATCCTTTGTTACATTATAATTGGTGTTTTTGTGAAGGTTTTCTATGATGAACATGTCCAGATGTTTTTTGACTGCGATGTTTAGGTTGCGTCTATGTTTAGGTTGCGTCCACTGGGAGGGGGTGTCCAATGTGTGTTTTTAAAGTTCTTTCCTGTTTGAATGAGACGGAGTTGGTGGTTGCCAGATGGTTGTTATTATGGAAGTATTCCTTCAGCTTTATTCTTCTGGTATAGTCTTCCATGTCGTAGCATAGATCAACTGGATTAAGGCTTTTTGATGGGCAGAATGAAAGTCTTTTGCTTAATAGTGACGTTTCAGTTTCCGAGAGTCAGTGGTCTGAGAGGTTGGCAAGGTTGATGTGCCGTGTTCTTTTAGTGACTAGATGTGTGTTGTAACGCTTAAGTATTCCACTAAGGGTGTATGGGTTTTGTTGATTGTAGATGTTTTTCAAAATTTGGTCTTTGCTGATTAATGTTTTTTTTTTTTTTAATTACATTTTCACCCCAAACAAGGCACATTGCCACTTTGGTGTAGGGGGCTACTATCAGGGGCAGCAACTACTGGGACACTATGTTGGGATTTGGGCAGCAAGATGTCGGTTCACGTTACACTTGATGTTCTGCATGTCAGTACAGTTGGGGAAGCAGGAACCTGGAATGGAATTCCAGAGTCTAGCGGTTCTGGGGAAGAAACTACTGGAGTAGAAAGATCTTTTACATCTAGGGATCTGTATTGTGTGGGGGTGGGATTTAGCTGCCTGTCGGGTTTGTCGAGGGTGTCTACGTCGTGGGGCACAAGTGTCTGCAGTTCGCCAGAGCATTCACCATTAAAATACTTGTAGAACAGGCAGAGAGATGCAACGTTTCGTCAATGAGACAGAGGCTGAAGCTTAGATGCCAGTTCAGGGCCTATCAGATTGGCGACTCTCTTTAGAACCTTGTCTAGGAGCGAGAGACTAATAGCAGATGCACTAGCCCAAATGTGACAACAATACTCCATACATGGGCGAATGGTGGCCTTATAGAGGTACAGGATACTTTCGGGTGTTAGTAGTTTTCTAGCACAGTAAAGAGAGCCTACCTTCTTCACAGCGACCCTGGCAATGCTTTCAATGTAATTGTTCCAACTCATGTTTCCTGTGAACGTTAGGCCAAGCAGTTTAAAATATGTACTCTCAGATAAAGAGTCGTTGGCCATTGCTATTGGTGGCAGAGAAGGTTTCTTGTAATTATTGAAGGAAACCAGTTTATTCTGGGCAGCATTGAATGTGACCATCCATTTTTGTCCCCATTCCACTACAGATCGGGAGTCATCCTCTAGTGTTCAGTTTTTGTTGTTTACGTCGAAGGCATTGGTAGAGGTGTGTGGAGTATATTGTGTCTAAAGCCCGAGAGGTTTCCATGAATGTAGCGTTAGTAAGTAAACCACGGAGTTGAGATTTGTTTTTGTCACATCGTTTTGAGAACGTCCTTTGTTTCGCATAAGACGTTTTTATCGCGAGATTTCGTAATTTGCAGGAGGCAGCGTCATATATTTGTTGTGCTCTGAGTGTGTGGTTTGTGTTAAACGCGCCTGGAAGTGGTTGTTAATCCTAAGACCTGTTGGTATGATGTCTAATTTTTTGCATGTTGTTAAAAAAATGAAGTCTGACCGAGTGTGTGCCATTTTCCTCAGGTCACCCTCAAGTTTCCTTCTAGCGTGGAGTTCTTTGCCGTCAAGGTATGGTTCGAATTGCATGTTGTATCCACGTGTATTCCCTTTTAATATATTTAAATATGTATGAATAAAAAATCAATACGAAAAATATATAAATGTTTGTATCTTTTCTGTATTTATTTCCTGTGTGTTGACGTGTAGGAATACAAAAAGTCTTTTGAACCCCCCCCCCAAGAATGTTTCCTTCAAAAGCACGAATTTATAGGAGTGTATATATATATATATATATATATATATATATATATATATATATATATATATATACATACTCCTATAAATTCATTTTTCTTTTGCGTGTATTGATAATCATATTAAAAACCCTCTTTTCTATTTATTTAAAAAGAAAATACAATTTTCTTATATATGGGTTGTAGAATTGCATTCACTAGCAAAAAATCTAGCTAATTTGCATATCATTTTAAACATTCATTTCAATTAATTCCCTATTAGTTTCTTCGGGTTTCTTATGGGATGATCATCTTTAGTTAACTATTACGTGTAATTATATTCATGCAGATATTCTACATGATTTATACTTGCATAATATTTGCGTAAAAAGTTTACAGTAAACACAAAATTGTTTCCATATATATTTATGTATACGTATATATTTTTGTATAATCTATAAAAGTGAACGTGTCTGTGTGTCTGTATGTCTGTGTGTGTACATTTTCCTATGCAATAACTCTATCAATTTTTAGTCTACAGACTCGGAATTTGATATACAGGGTACTGAGATTTGGGAAAATCTTTGTGATTGGTTTTCGTTCAGAAATTTGGCTGTTAAGGGGTCAAGGTTCGACGATTTGACATTTGAGAACTCTACCAAACTCCTCCGCCAATTTGAGGTCTAAACACTTGAAATTTTAGATATAGGTTTCATGGACAGGGATCTAACTTAATAACTTGATTTAGGCCCAAAACAATAGATGTTAAGGGGTCATAATAGGGGTCACAGTTAAACAAATTGACTGCTTTTTTATGCTCAACATACACATCCAAACACCGGGGCAACGCCGGACTGAAATGCTAGTATCTATATATATAAAGGCAGCATTTTTTCTCTTAAGAATATTTCATTAAATAAAATATATGTTTGTTGTCTATTAATTCTATTACCGATTTTTTCCAACTTCCGAATAACGTCTTCACTTCTGGCAGAAATTGGCTGGTGTAATTGCCATATTTATCACAAGTCCGAGTACTTTCCAATCCTTCAGGATTCGTCACCAAGAAAAATGGCGACAATAGATTGATTAAATTGTTCAAAACCAGTTAGTCAAAATCTATCCCTGACGATTTTCCAGTTTTATTATCATCATTTTTATTGTTGTTGTTGTTGTTGTTGTTGTTGTTGTTGTTGTTATTATTATAGTCATTATCATTATTATCATCATTAATATTATTATCATTATTTTTATAATTATTATCTTTTTTATCATTTTTATTATCATTATTATTACAATTGTTTTTATCATTATTATTGTTTTTCTTATCATTCTTGTTATTATTATTGTTATTATTTTATTATTAATATTATGATTAATATTATGATTATGATTAATATTATTATTAATTTTTTTTTTTCTTCTTCTTCTTCTTCTTTTTCTTCTTCTTCTTATTATTATCATTATTAGCATAGTCTCTCGCCTGGACGTTTCGAGCTGTTCAAGTTGAAATTCTCACAATAGAAATATCTATGAAGCGACCATAACTAATCGCTTCTTATTTTCATAACATTTCAGCAACAGATGTCGAGGCTGACACATAAACAAATAAGCAACAACGTCTTTGCAGATTTTTTTAAACTGGCATTCGAGACGATCGTTAAATTACAATTTCTCCCCTACCCCCCACAACAACAATAACAACAACAAGTAAAAGAATTAAATGAATATCGGCAGAACAGTTAAAAAATGGCTGACAAAAACGAAATGTAAAAATATCTTTGACGATTTTCTTTCAAAACATGATACTTATTACTCACCGTATAGTGAAATATGTCGCATATACTAATGCATTGAAGACATTGCCAAGGCTGCTGCAAAGAAGATGGGCTCTTTTTACCGTGCTAGAAAATTATTCACACCAGGGAGTATCCCATATCTTTCCAAAGCGAAAAGTCACCCATGTATCGGATATTGTTGCCTTATCTGTGTTGGGGCATCCGTCACTAATCTACCACTTTTAGGCAGGGTACAAAAATAAGTCTCAAATCTAATAGGTCCCGCACTGTCGGCCAACTCCAATCTGTGTCCCATCATCGCAATGTCGCATCCTTGTGCCTGTTTTACAAGTACTTTAATGAACTGTGCTTTAATGAACTCATAGCGATTTTGCCCCCTCTCGACGCGGATATTTTAAACCTGACAAGCAACAAAACTTCACTCATTAATTGTTGAGGTTCCTGATGCCGAAAAGCCTTCTATTCTAATATTTCTTCCTTTGCACTGCTAAGCTTTGAAATTCTTTCTCTGTTTCCTGCCCCATTAACTGCACTAACCTTCAGAAGTTTAAATTTAATGTGAAAAGACATCTAGCTGCTCCGGTTGTCAGGTTCGGATAAAAAAAAACAACAAAAAAACAAACGGAAGCAAAGTGGATACTTTATATCTTACTGATTCCCAACGTTCATTTCCTTTATCAACAGAACCCATTGGTCGTATTTCTGTAGTCGCAGTAGTAATGAGGCAGCAGAGATTTTCTTCTTCTTCTTCTCCACCTTCTCCTCATCCTACTGATCCTCCCCCTCCTCCTCCTTCTTCTTCTTCTTCTTCTTCTTCTTCTTCTTTTTCTTCTTCTTCTCCTCATCCTACTGCTCCTCCCCTCCTCCTCCTCCTCCTCCTCCTCCTCCTCCTCCTCCTCCTCCTTCTTCTTCTTCTTCTTCTTCTTTTTCTTCTTCTCCTCCTCATCCTACTACTTCTCCCCTCCTCCTCCTCCTCCTCCTCCTCCTCCTCCTCCTCCCCTTCTTCTTCTTCTTCTTCTTCTTCTTCTTCTTCTTCTTCTTCTTCTTCTTCTTCTTCTTCTTCTTCTTCTTCTTTGTTGTTGTCATCCTTGTGGTGCTTCCATAAACATTTATATCGTCCGGATAATTATTAAAAAAAAATATTCTTTTTGTAAATATATTTTTCCTTTCTTGTAATGTTTTTGATAAGCGCGGAAAACCTATTTACAAAAGGTAAAAAAAAAAAAAAAAAAAAAAAAAATAATAATAATAATAATAATAGCACCAAACGCCGTCTTTGTGCTTTACCAATGTCCGGCGCGAACGCAGACCCCATGATACAATCGTGGAGGATTACTTTACTCAGATATTCATTTGATGAACCGTGTAATAAATTACTGTAGTTTTCCTTTTTTAATTTTTAAAATTTTTATTAAAATATTTTATAAAGAATGGGGAGGGGGAGTCCTTACATAAGTATCACAACTTATAAAGGCACAGAGGCCACTCGAGGATAAAGGCTAAAAGGTGTACAGTAGTCAATTGGACAATATAGTAATTGTTAATAATGAAAATTTGATAAATTTGTTAACTTAAGTGGAACGGTCCATCAAGAACTTGTTTATGTTGGACTTGAAGACAACCATATTGTAGTCAGCTGGAAAGCAGGCGAACGAAAGACAGTTCCACAAGCGTGCAGTTCTAAAAAAGAAACTTTGTTCATGGAATCTACATTTAGGTTTAGGCACGGATAAAGAGTAGAGGAGATTATTGCTAGTGTTTTCAGCTAGACAAGTGTTTCTCATGAACGTTTGGCGAGGGGGGAACCATAGATTGGAGCTCAGACGAGCACTTGCCATGAAAATAAAGAGAAAGCAGAGACAAACTCACAACATCTCTTCTGTGAGAAAGAGGTTGCAGGGAAGAGAAAAAGGCATCTTCTATTAGGCTACAAAGTCTATTTTGAACTCTATGAAGGCAGGATAAGTCCTTTCTAGCAGCTCCTGCCCAGATTGGAGGTGGGAGAATGGGGATCGGGAGTCATCAACTTTGTCTATTCCCTAAGCTATTTTTTTTTTCGTTCACTCTAATACCTCATTCACTCTGTGGGTTTAAGCTATTTAAAATATGCCCACACGAATGAATGTTTTTCATAATTTTATTTTAAAAAACAAGTAATGAACAATTTTTATTTACAAACCAAAAAAAAAAAATACGATTTTTAAAATTTTTAATTTTTATATTAAAAAAAATTATAAAACATATATATAGAAACACAAAAAATAAAAAAATAAACAAGAAAAGAAAAGAAAAAGTGTCGAATTATGGGAGATGGGATATTACTAGGCCTTAAAACCACTTAAAAATAAAGAAAAAGAAATGAACTAAACTAAATGTTCGCTATATTATGTTAGTGAGGGTCCTCGTAAACTATTCTAACAGGTTGACAAGAAAGTTCTTGCGGTTGTAAACTTTTAAATTCAGATGAACATTGTGGTTCCTGGGTCAAACGATTCATTGATATCACGAGCTGTTTCAGCAGCTTTTCGGCCTAGCTTGAATTGAAATAGGAAAAGTGTGGAAATTTGCTTTCTTTCCATCTTGTATTCTAACGTTCTGAAAAGAAAACATAATTGTTTTAAAACGATTGTAATCTAAACGATTAGATAGAACGAAAAATGCTCTTTAAAATAATATATAAAGTAAAGGTATTATAACGAAAACTTACTTGAAAATATATCATTTGAAATACAAAATAAAATATTCCGCAAGAACCTTCTTTTCAACCTAATATCTATATCAGTTTCCCTCTCGATGATGACAGTGCAATCCTAACAGATGGTATCTATAAATAATTCAATTTACAGAGAAACTAAACAGCTGAAAACGAAAGTGAAAGTAGAATCGATCAGATCGATGTTTATTGAAGACGGTTATCGCTGAATGTTTCTTTTTCTTTTTTTTTATAGAGCGTTCAGCTCATCAAACAGCAACAGAAAGGTGTCAGAATATATTTTTTTTTACAAAGTGATCACCACTTATCAAGGCCCGGAAGCCACTCAGGGATAAGGGTTATTGTAAGTACATTACGTTAGTGTGGAGATTTGATGAAGTGTTTACTTAAGGGGTCGGTTCATTAGGAATTTGTTAACGTTGGACTTGAAGACATCCAAGTTGTAGTTCGGTGGGAAGCAGGCAGACGGGATAGAGTTCCACAGGCGTGCAGTTCTAAGAAAGAAGCTTTTTTCATGGAATTCGCGTTTTGATTTAGGCACAGATATAGAGTGGGGGAAATTTTTCACAGTGGATTCAGCTAGACGGGTGTTTTTCGTGAAAGATTGGCGAGGGGGGGGGGAATACCCTCAGAATGACCTTTCCAGATAAAGTTATTTTCATTTCTTGGTTCACATCAATGGTACTTATTCTGGAGGTCATTTTATTTTGCCTATAGACTGGCCACTCTTTCTTAAGAAGTGTTTTTCTTGTTTTCGGTAATAGCCGGAAAACAACGAACACTTCATCAACTATTGCAGATGAAATCTGGAGAAAACTAATTTTCTTGACCAGGTCATATAGGAATTCTTACGTTCGCACTGACTTATTATTTTCTCATGTAAGTTATGTTTGAGTGAAGGAAGATAAAAGATTTAAAATAAAAAATGTAAGATCACTTGAAAATCTTTCAAAATAAACATTTTTGTAATGAAGAATGTGGTAATCCTCTGATGCAATCATGTGGCCGCTGGCATACCCTGCACCGGCCCACAAGTCCAAGGAGACACAGGCGGCTTGACTTCAGAAGGATGCTACAACTTTTTACTGTTCTCTCACTGCCCCACTGGCCCATGGCCAGACTGGCCTGCGCGCCCTCCGGGGCCCAGGTGACATGATCAAAGTGTAGTATCTGTTCCGGCAGATACTGCACTTAAGATAATTTGTACCAGTCAATGGAGGGGAAACCCTCTATACTGGGACAATTATTATTTTTGATAACCAGAGTGACCCCTTTTAGGGGAGCTGGTTTTTACCTCACATTAAAAACGGCCTTGTGCCTAATTTGCTCAGTGGGGGAGCAAATAAATACCATCTGTTCCGGCAGATACTGCAAGCAAAGACCAGATGTGGGGGCAACCCCACATACCTGACCTTTAACCAGCTCCCATTTCCCACCTCTCGGGAGCTGGTCCCCTTTTTCCCTTCCCCCTCCCTTCACTCCTCACATTAAAAATTGGCCTTGTGCCTAATTTGCTCGGTGGGGGAGCAAATAAACACCATCTGTTCCGGCAGATACTGCACTTAAGATAATTTGTACCAGTCAATGGAGGGGAAACCCTCTATACTGGGACAATTATTATTTTTGGTAACCAGAGTGACCCCTTTTAGGGGAGCTGGTTTTTACCTCACATTAAAAACGGCCTTGTGCCTAATTTGCTCAGTGGGGGAGCAAATAAATACCATCTGTTCCGGCAGATACTGCAAGCTATGACTAGCTATGACTAGCAAAGACCAGATGTGGGGGCAACCCCACATGCCTGACCTTTAACCAGCTCCCATTTCCCACCTCTCGGGAGCTGGTCCCCTTTCTCCCTTCCCCCTCCCTTCACTCCTCACATTAAAAATCGGCCTTGTGCCTAATTTGCTCGGTGGGGGAGCAAATAAATACCATCTGTTCCGGCAGATGCTGCAAGCTATGACTAGCTATGACTAGCAAAGACCAGATGTGGGGGCAACCCCACATGCCTGACCTTTAACCAGCTCCCATTTCCCACCTCTCGGGAGCTGGTCCCCTTTTCCCCTTCCCCCTCCCTTCACTCCTCACATTAAAAATCGGCCTTGTGCCTAATTTGCTCGGTGGGGGAGCAAATAAATACCATCTGTTCCGGCAGATACTGCAAGCTATGACTAGCTATGACTAGCTATGACTAGCAAAGACCAGATGTGGGGGCAACCCCACATGCCTGACCTTTAACCAGCTCCCATTTCTCACCTCTCGGGAGCTGGTCCCCTTTTTCCCTTCCCCCTCCCTTCACTCCTCACATTAAAAATCGGCCTTGTGCCTAATTTGCTCGGTGGGGGAGCAAATAAATACCTACTGTTCTCTCACTGCCCCTGATTTTAAACTCCTTATTCAAACTCCTCATTTAAACTGCCTCATTTTATCAAAATGTAAATTTCTAAATCTAATGTTTGGAATGTAAATCCCCCCCCCCCATAAGATTGTAGTATTGGGAGGATTTAAAATCTATCCTTAAAAAAGTAGTCTTACATTTTTGATCAGGAGTGCATGTATGATGTATGGTTGGGGAAGGATGTTGTACAGAATACGTTCTTGGCGTCCTGTCCAAGGTGCACGACTTCTGAAGAAAATTAATTTTGTTGACCATGTCTTACAGGAATTTCTCAGTTCACACTGGCTTACTATATTCACGTGTACGTGTTACTTCTTGCGGTTTGGAACGATTTTCATTGGTTAGAAAACATTTTGAGTTCACACGTTTTTGTGAAAACTTTCTTGCTTAGAAGAGTGAGGAGGAAAGCGAATTCGAAGCAGAGAAAGAAAGAGGGTAAGCAATTTGAGTAATTTGCCTGTTTGTCCCCAACAGGATCACCAAAGTTAAGTGGCATTTAGATAGTTTAGGAGTTAGATGAGTGACCACTTAGTAAATGTAAAAAATATTTTTGCAGTACACAATACCACAAGGTTGCTTCCTAGCTAAATACAACTTTCGGTTACCAATTTGCAACTACATTCTTGGTGATCTATTCCGGCGTAAGTCTGTTAAAATATATGTTAAAAACAAAATGACTGCAATGCATCCCGGGCAACGCCGGGTAGGCACAGCTCATTTAACCGATTTTGTTTCGGAATTTTTGAGATGAAGAATTATTATTTGTATTATTCGGACTACTGCTCTCATCCATGCTGTTACATTCACAACGTTTCGCCCGATGTAACCACGGATGTCTGGATGCTGCATTTCATCTTTTCTGTCCTCGATCACTGTAAGAGAAATCATTCATGACTGAGACAATTTTAATTTTTGTTCCCATCCAGAGTGCCCCTTGTTGGGGAGTTGTATTTGCCTCACATTAAAAGCCAACCTTGTGTTTAACTCTGCCCTCGTGGGGAGGCAAGTAAATAGGAACCACCCATCTTCGGGTGCATATTTTTGAAAAAAATCTCTATATCTGTTATGAATAGGGGTGTCAGCATATAACTATTAATACCTTGCAGAAGAATATGCTCGAAGACAAATACGCGCGTGCGCGTGTGCATGCAAGCATCACTTTCACACACTATTTACTGTACATTACATATTTACATACTATACATATTATAGAAGATAATAATAGCGATAATGAGGCTCCTATAGAAATGTTTTGCTTCCACTTGCTTAAGTTTTCAGCCAAAAAGAGAAAAAAAAAAAAAACGGACGAAAGATAGATAGTTTTATCGACTTCCGCTTACAAATAACTATTGTGCCTTTACGACATCACTCAAAGAATTTTATCCAAACACGGCGAACACTAACGGCGAATCAGTTATGCTGGTATGGTCGCGTGGAGCGCAAATTCTCCTGGATAAACTTTAGCAGAAATCTTGAATTAAAAAAATTGTTAACCGATTAGGAAAACTTGGGTGTTGACACATCATAATTAATGTCTTGCAGAACATTATGCGTGAAGATATAGAATGGTGAAAATGACATCTATCAGTCTTAGTCCGATATATCAAAACATTATGCATGAAGACAAATGTGTGTGTTTTGTGTTGCAAAGAAATAAGAATTACAAGACTGAATATTGACAAATTGGCACGCAGTATAAAAAAGCTCTTCAAAACGTTTATATTCGAGACGGGAGAGGAAAGCAATGGTGTAAACCTTCATGCCTCTGGATGTAGCATTCGAGGCATGATAGAGGCCAGGCAAAGTCAGGTACTAGGCATAAACGAAAAAAAATAATGGTCCCTGACTTCTATCTCCATTGTGTGTAGAAAAGGAAAACAGAAAACAAGAGGATAAAGAGCACACGCATAGTTAAAGGAGATTCAAACAATTGCACTTAAAGGGACGGTTAGAATCTTAAAAAGATCTCTCGGTTGGAGTTTCTAAAATAGCAGGTGTATGTTTGGCATCTGGTAGGATGCCCCATCCCTGGCTTAAACAAAATGATAATGAATGTTCACAAATGATTTAAGATATAAAAGGCAAAATAGGCACGAGTGTTTGATTCCGCGAGAAGTTTTTACATACTACCCAGATCGTAATATCTCGCATTCGCAAACAGACATCCTTTCTTTCCTTTTTTTTGGATCGAGTTAAACAAATTCGAACCATGCCATCGTCTCGAGTTTTTGTTTGGCTTTTTCATATAAAGCGAAACTATTCGAATGCAAACGACAGAAAGCGGGAAGTTTAACTGGTTCCCAGCCAGCTATTCCGATGCTTCACCTAAGTAAGTGGTCCTTGGTCCTTGGTCAATGTAAGGGGAAACCCTTCATACTGAGACAATTACTATTTATTTGGATACTGCCAGAGTGCTCGCTTTTTGTTTTCCCCCACATTAAAAATGACCTTGTGTCTAATTTTCTTTTGTGGGGAAGCAAATAAACACCTTACCTAACTCCCAGCCAGGTTTAAAAGCAACGTTCATTTCTGCACATGCGCGGCGACTCCTATGATTCTTAAGTTAATTACCAACTCATTGAATTCACTATTCTCTTTGGCCTAATGGTTAGCGAGGAAGCCTAATTAGCCTATGTTTTTGAGTTCGATCCCACCTCTTTCTTTCTTTATTATTTTTTATTTCATTCTTGTGCTAATATCCTCAACCCGGACAAAAGTTAATTACCAACTCATTGAATTCAATATCCTCTTTGGCATAATGGTTAGCAAGGAAGACAAATTACCCACCTCTCTCTCTATCTTTTTTAAAAATTTATTTTAAGCCTTCATAATAAACTTCAAAATAGACTTCGTGGCTTAGTGAGGGATGCCCTTTTCTCTACCCTGCAACCTCTCTCCCACAGAAGAGACGTTGCGAGCCTATCCTTGTTTTATCGTTATTTCCATGGCAGGTTCTTGTCTGAACTCCAATCTCTGGTCCCCCCTCGCCAATCGTTCACGAAAAACACCCGTCTAGCTGAATCCACTGTGAAAAATTTCCCCCACTCTATATCTGTGCCTAAATCAAAACGCGGATTCCATGAACAAAGCTTCTTTTTTAGAACTGCACGCCTGTGGAACTCTGTTTCGTCTGTCTGCTTCCCACCGGACTACAACTTGGATGTGTTCAAGTCCAACGTTAACAAATTCCTAATGAACCGCCCACTTAAGTAAACACTTCATCAAATGTCCACACGAACATAATGTACTTGCAATAACCCTTATCCCTGAGTGGTTTCCGGGCCTTGATAAGTGGTGATCACTGTGTAAAAAAAAAAAAGCCATTCTTAACATCACTTCATCCTTGTGGCAATATCCTCCACCCGGGCAACGCCGGATACTTCCCGCTAGTAATTAATAATGCCTGAATATGTTTCTGTGTGTATGAAGAAAGTAGTGGAAGAGGTGGTTGACTTTACATAGAATGATACAAATTACAATGGATTTTGTTTCGGACCTTTTTAGATGAAGAGTTTGGACTACAATTCTCATCCATATTGTTGCATTTACAACGTTGAGAATTCTGAAAAACAAACAAACAAACAAACTGATGAACAGGTCCCATCGCAAGTTCTAAGTTCGCACTGGCTTATTTTTTTCACATGTACGTGTTACTTTTCGAGGTTTGGAACGATTTTGATTGGTTGGAAAACATTTTCAGTTCACACGTTTCTGTGAAAACTCGTTTGTTTTGGAGAGTGGCGAGGAAAGCGAATTCAAACGAAGTGGATAACGAAAGGATGTATGCAATTAGAGACATTTGCTTTTTAGCGTTCATAGAAATTACTTCACAATTAAACAAAAAACGTACTCGTCTAGCTACAACCACTATCAACAATTCCTCCCACTCCTTATCTGTATCTAAATCTAAACGCTGATTTCATGAACAATGCTTCTTTCTCTAGAACTGACCGCCGGTAGAACTCTCTTCGCTGGCCTGCTTTCAATCTGATCAAAACGTGGTCGTCTTCAAGTCTAATGTAAACAAGTTTTTGTTGAGTCCTTCTCTGAAATAATCAAATTCTACCCAATTTCCAACACTAACGACATTTTGTTTTTTTATCACTAGTTTACTTTGTAGCATGGGTGAGCAGTATTTTCAATAGTAGTCGCGAAGGGGGGGGGGTCACGAATAAGACAGGAAAAGTACAGACAAATAAATACATATACATAAATAAAACAAGAAAAACAAGTTTAAACAAGGTAACATGAAAAACATTTGTTAAGATGAATTTTAAAATACTTAACGATCATTACGTTGTGGATAAAGAAAGGATTTAAGCAATTAGAGATCTTTGTTTTTTAACGTTCGCAAGGATCGATTCGCGATTATGTCGCCATAAGTCCACAAGCGATCGGGTGGCATGAATGGTTGTTTCAGAAAATAAGTTTCGCCTTAAATGCCAAATTGACGATTCCAACCCAGTTATATTTTGACATTTAAAAAAAAACGAAATTTGATCCCCAAGAAAAAATGTTACTTTAAATAATCTATAATCGTAAAACCGAGAAATAACGTGTTTACATTTTAAATAAAAAGAAATGTTTTATTAATAAAACAAGATATTCACTTTAGACTCTAATGATAGCATAATGGACGGTCTATACAAGTATGTCGGTGTTATTAAAAAAGTAAATAAAATAATAAAAAAAACTATATACCTATAAAGTTTAGTTTTTTTTTCTCGCGCTGGTACTGATATATAAACTAGTCTACCCGTTGGCCCTTAAAGGGTAAAATGAAAAATGTTCAAAATAAAAAGTGATTTTGAGATTACATTGTATTGAGAAAACACTTTTTTAAGTGAAAAAAATAAAACTCAGGAAGCTCCCAGAGCACTACTGCAAGCACTAATTAAAATTAAGCAGGCACTACTAAAAGACTACTAAAAAAAATACTAATAATACTAATAAATCTACAGGAACGCAACTAAAAGCAGTAAATATCGTTATAAATATGATTATAGATATATATTGTATATTCATATTTAAATCAGTTTTTCTAACCCAACGGGGTTAAATTACATTTATTTGTAAGAAAAACACGTTAAAATAAGTTAAAACAAGAAAAAAAAAATATTGTTGATCTTGTATATGCTTTGAATAGCTGCAGTGACTTTTAATATCGGACTTAAAACAGGGCGGCCATGAAATAGGTAAGCAGACGAATTATTTGAAACCGAAAGTCAGAAACCGGATGAACTGTTTAAACGCCCAAGCAAGCTGATCTGACTTTTATAATTATATAGATATACCTTTTCTATTGGTATTTAATTACTTCCCCACGAGAGCAATATGTGACACAAGGTCATTTTTTGATTTGGGATAATCCAGCTCCCCAAAAACATTTCAGTCACCACAATACCACATACACTCCAGGGCCTGTCCTACTTAAGATAAACCCAAATTTGAAAATTTATTATTGTATTACTAGCAGTTTAACCCGGTTTTTCCCGGGCCCTATGTACTGTTCATAACTTGCCCTACGTATGAATACACTTTATGTAAGATTTCAAATGCTTAGACCAAAATTTGTCTGAGTAATTTTGTAGAGACCGCAGAGGTAAATTTTTTTAACTTTGATCCCAATTTTGACCCCTTAACATTTATTATTTTGGTCTCAAATCAAAAGACGAAGTTTTACCCATGTCCAAGCTACCTACATCTAAAATTTCAAGTGTTTAAACCCAAAATTGGCGGAGGGGTTTGGTAGAGTTCTCAAAGGACAAATCGTTGACCTTTGACCCCTTGATAGCCAATTTTCTGGCCGAAAAACGATTAAAAAGGTTTTCCCAAATCTCAATAGTCTTTATGTCAAATCTCGAGTCTCTAGACCGAAAATTGACAGAGTTATTTAGTAGGGAAATGCACACACACACACACACACACACACACACACACACACACACACATTTTCACTTTTATAGATATACTAGCAGGGGTGTCCGGCGTTGCTCAGGTGTTTGGAGGTGTATGCTGTGCAAAAAAAGCAAAAAAACAAAAAAAATGGTTAATTTTTTAAAACTTTGACCCCTATTATGACCCCTTAAAATTTATTGTTTCGGGCTCAAATCACTTTATTAAATTAGATCCAGGTTCAAGAAACCTATATCTAAAATTTCCAGTGTCTATACCCAAAATTGTCGGAGGAGTTTGGTAGAGTTCTTAAAGGTCAAATCGTTGAAATTTGACCTCTTAACAGCCAAATTTCTGGCTGACACCCGTCACATCGATTTTTCCAAATCTCAGTACCCGGTATTTCAAATTTCGAGTCTATAGACTAAAAATTGACAGAGTTATTGCGTAGGGAAATGTACACAGACGGACAGACAGACAGACAGACAGACAGACAGACAGACAGACAGACAGACACGTTCACTTTTATAGATATATAGATAGATAGATTTACAGTAAAACATTTTATTGGCGATTAAATGAGAAATAAACAAAAAACAACAAAAATTGGTTAGTACCGGAAGCACAGATCTATCCTTTTTATTGATATTTATTTTCTTCCCTAAGAAAGCAAACTGTAACACAATACATCCAAAACCTTCTCTCTTTACATCATCAACGCTCAGATCCCCGTCTGGCATCAATTGAAATGGATGGCTCTCGTCTCGGGGAGGCTCTATGTTTTGACAGGCTTCTGGGATTGACCTTTACTCCTGATCTGAAATGGAACACGTACATCAAGTCAGTTGCTAAAGTCGCTGGAAAAATGGTAGGATCCTTCTACCGCTCCAGAAGATATCCCACCGCTGATGCAATTCTCTATCTATATAAAAGCCAAGTACGCCCAAGGATGGAGTACTGCTGCCACATCTGGGCAGGAGCTGCTAAAAACTGCCTATCCTGCCTTGACAGAGTACAAAATAGGCTTTGTAGCCTAGTAGGGGATACCCTTTTCTCTTCCCTGTAACCTCTCTCCCACAGAAGAAACGTTGCGAACCTGTCTTTGTTTTATCGTTATTTCCATTTTAAGTGCTCGTCTGAGCTCCAATTTCTGCCCCTCCTCGCCAATCTTTCACGAAAAACGCTCGTCTAGCTGAAATCACTGTCAATAATTTTCCCCATTCTTTATCTGTGCCTAAATCGAAACGTAGATTCCATGAACAAAGTTTCTTTCTTAGAATTGCACGCCCGTGGAACTCTCTTCCGTTTGCCTGTTTCCCACCTGACTACAACTTGGATATCTCCAAGTCCAATATAAACAAATTCCTGATAAACTGCCCCCTTAAGTAAGACAATTTATCAAATCTCCATTACTAACGATTACTACGATATTATCCCATTGATTACTGTACACGCAATAACCCTTATCCCCGAATGGCTTCCGGGCCTTGATAAGTGGTGACTACCATGCAATATATATATATATATATATATATATATATATATATATATATATATATATATATATATATATATATATGAAGATAGATAACACTTTCCCTCGCATACAATATAGGTTCTTCTCGTAACCAAGAATAGTTGACCTATTTTTTTTTTCAGTTTCACAAGTAGTGTTGCTCCTCAATTATGACACCGTTTTACACGTAAAAGGGAAACAATGTTTGTCGACGTCCCGGTATCGAAGAGTTTGCAATTTACGCGCGTATTCCTCGGATGCACCGTGTAAACATTGTTGAAGTTGGTGATAGCTGTGTCGATAAGATGGTGCGCCGATATCCTGTTGCACATGCCGACCTTTTCACGCGTTGGCCGGTTCAGTTTTTACTTTCACCTTCGTTTGCAGCTCTTTAGCTTTTCTGTTCATTGATTTTTTCTTTTTCATATTGGGATCATCTGTTAGGATTACACACACACACACACACACACACACACACACACACACACACACACACACACACACACACACTCTCTCTCTCTCTCTCTCTCTCTCTCTCTCTCTCTCTCTCTCTCTCTCTATATATATATATATATATATATATATATATATATATATATATATATTTAGCCAGTAGAGTTTAGTTTCCTAGAAGTACATCCAATGAAACAACATGTGTCTACCAAAAAGTGCTCAATGAGTAAACAGAGCAGGTATATTAAATTTATTTATACAAACATTGATGGCTACATATGTGCACACATGTTTCTGTAATCACCCGCGTCGGGGGACTACGTCTTCAGGCCAAGAGTTTTCGACGGTAATTCTTGGCCTGAAGACGTAGTCCCCCAACGCGGGTGATTACAGAAACATGTGTGCACATATGTAGCCATTAATGTTTGTATAAATAAATTTAATATATATATATATATATATATATATATATATATATATATATATATATATATATATATATATATATACTAGCAGGCCACCCGGCATTGCCCGGTCGTAAAATAGGTTTAAATATGATATTTTGATTAATGCTGATTTGTTATTTATTATTAGACTAGCAGGGACACTCGACGTTGCCCGGGATTGAATGATGATCAGCGAATATTTCACACTCTTATATTTTTATTGTCATCGAAATCCGTTAAATCGCCCGGGAGGAAGCTTCACATGCCTCCATGCAGTAACTTAGTGTAAAATATATGTTATATTCTACATTGCACTGTAGAGAACGTACTGTTTCTTTTATAAAATTATATTATATAAAATTCTTTCCAGTTATTGAAAGAAAATAAATAAATACGCACACATACACACATACACACAAATATATACATACACTAATAAATACACACATAAATACACACATAGACGCAAATAAACACACACACATATACACACAAATAAATACACACACATACACACACAAATAAATACACATGCAAATATAAACACACAATAACCTTAGTATACCACCTCTCTCCCCACCTGGGCGACGTCGGTTACCCATGCTAGTTTATATATAAGTGAGATAAAAAAAATCGCATATTCACACGCATGTTAAAATATGTGTCGTTTGGATAGGATAAATACTTAATGTTTACTATCGATTGAAATAAGAATAAAATGATTAAAACCGACATGAATAAGAATAAGTAAAATTAGACTAGTTTCTTTTTGCTGCGGTCCTGCATTTAATAAATTTTTTTTTTCCTGTTTTTAAATTAAATTTTTTATTTTTCATTTTTCAAGATTAGGTAAAAATATGTAATTATTTAAAAAAAAAAAAAAAGTAGAAATATTTTTTGCAATTATAATTTTTTTTTTGTGTGTGAAAATATTAAATAAACAATGCTTAATTCAATGATAATATCTGTAGTTTGAGAAATTAATTTTTTTGTATTATATCGAATTCATTAATACGGACTTTAGGGGCTTTTTTTTCGTAACACTCCTGTGAAAATTATTATTTTTTTTAATTGTTAAAATTTACGATGCTTTATTTTCATAAAAAAGCAAAAATAAATTAATGCATTGTTTTTTTTTTACAACTGAAAACCATAAAGGTATTTTTTGTTTAACCAGAAAATATTAGATTTCCACTAAGATTTAAATAAAAATAATTAGTTCATTATATTCCGTGATCATTATTTGATAAATACTGAAAATTTCATTAAAATTAGTTTATTTCCTGATTTTTGGTGCATTTTTAAGTAAAGGGAGGGGGTCAAAAATGTTTATTCATTTTGAGCATCGGCATTAATTTTGCACGTACCTAATGAACACTCACGCGTGTATTCATATAAAAGCTGTACAAATAAGTACACATTGGTTTTGTTATTTGGGAGTGGGGGGTGAGTGAGCTAATTATACGTTAAAAGTTAATGCCACCCTGACAGTCATGAGTGTGATTTCCGGACGATTTTAAAAAAGAAGAAGGGTTTCGTTAATGACGAAGGCGAGAAGACACGGAAATTGATGTGAACTGGTTTTAGACGAGAAACCGAATATTTCTGCCCACTCCCAAAGAATTTTAGATATTTATTAATATGGAAACAATTATTTGTTCAGGACGGCATGATTGCCAAAACGAGGGGCCAAATGATGTAGGAATATTAATTTGACTGGGGAAGATTCAGATCGGGCGTTACCCGGGATTGAATGAGGAGCATTATATAACTATTGGTACATGTTGAAGGTCGCAATCAGGGAAGAAGCCTAGAAAAAAATTATGTATAAACTAAAAATGGGTTTATGTTGTTTTTATTATATATATATATATATATATATATATATATATATATATATATATATATATATATATATATATATTATTATTATTATTAGGTACGATAAAAATAAACTGAACCCCCCCTCCGGACCTTATGCTTTTTAAAGAGGCTTATAATAATATTTTTTTAGTTTACGTGTTTAAAGAAAACAGACCAAAGTTAATTTCTAAAATTATATATATATATATATATATATATATATATATATATATATATATATATATATATATATATATATATATAGCTACTTCCATTAATCACATAAATTAATACACGAAAATATAATTTTATGCGTAAATTTTCTGTATTTACTTCAACAGTGCTTAATACATAGGTAGAGCTATGTAGTAAGTTATAAAAATATATATGGCAATTAAGCTATATATGTGTATTAGGTACGGGCAAAAATAACTGACCCCCCCCGGATTCCTATGCTTTTTAAAGAAGCCTATAATAATATTTTTTTTAGTTTACGTCTAAATTTTGATTGTGTTTTAAAGAGAACAGACCAAAGTTAATTTCTAAAATTATATATATATATATATATATATATATATATATATATATATATATATATATATATATATATACAAATATTATTGAATAGCACGGAATTATTCTGTATTCAATTAATATTTGATTAAAAGTATGCAATTAATATATGATTAAAAGAATGCAATTAATATATCAATAAAAGTATGTAATTCATATATGATTAAAAATATGTAATTAATATATGAATAAAAGTATGCAATTAATATATGAATAAAAGTATGTAATTAATATATGATTAAACGTATGCAATTAATATGTGAATAAAAGTATACAAATAATATATGAATAAAAGTATGCAATTAATATATGATTAAAAATATGTAATTAATATATCAATAAAAATATGCAATTAATATATAAATAAAAGTATGCAATTAATATATGATTAAAAATATGTAATTAATATCTGAATAAAAGTATGCAATTAATATATAAATAAAAGTATGCAATTAATATATGATTAAAAATATGTAATTAATATATGAATAAAAGTATGCAATTAATATATGATTAAAAATATGTAATTAATATATGAATAAAAGTATGCAATTAATATATGATTAAAAATATGTAATTAATATATGAATAAAAGTATGCAATTAATATATCAATAAAAGTATACAATTAATATATGAATAAAAGTATGTAATTAATACATGATTAAATGTATGTAATTAATATATAATGAAAAGTATGCAATTAATATATGAATAAAAGTATGTAATTAATATATGATTAAAAATATGTAATTAATATATGAATAAAAGTATGCAATTAATATATCAATAAAAGTATGCAATTTATATATCAATAAATGTATACAAAAATATATGAATAAAAGTATGTAATTAATATATGGTTAAAAGTATGTAATTAATATATGGTTAAAAGTATGTAATTAATATATGAATAAAAGTATGGAATTAATATATGAATAAAAATATGTAATTAATATATGGTTAAAAGTATGTAATTAATATATGAATAAAAGTATGTAATTAATATATGAATAAAAGTATGTAATTAATATATGATTAAATGTATGTAATTAATATATGATTAAAAATATGTAATTAATATATGAATAAAAGTATGTAATAAATATATGTTTAAAAATATGTAATTAATATATGATTAAATGTATGCAATTAATATATGATTAAAATATGTAATTAATATATGATTAAAAATATGCAATTAATATATGATTAAAAGTATGCAATTAATATATGATTAAAAGTATGCAATTAAAATATGAATAAAAGTATGTAATTAATATATGATTAAATGTATGCAATTAATATATGATTAAAAATATGTAATTAATATATGATTAAAAGTATGCCATTAATGTATGATTAAAAGTATGCAATTAATTTATGATTAAAAGTATGTAATTAAGATATGATTTAATGTATATAATTAATATATGAATAAAAGTATGCAATTTATATATGATTAAAAATATGTAATTAATATATGATTAAAATTAAATACTCAAACGCTGAGCACCACTCATTCTTAATTGTCCCGAACATAATTATCGATGACCTGTTCCCTGTATTGATCTTCCACAGACGATTTGATTTTCCATTCAAATAGAAATGTCACATGCAAATTATTTCACACAAAAAATTCCACGTGTTGCCAGAAAAAATTTTCTACTCACTTACAATCCATCTAAAAAATTACAAAACATGGTGCATATCTTGAAGCGATTAGCTCCCAAAAAGACTGCTATAATTTGTCGACTATTTTATAAAATTAACCTTTATTAACCTCGCCTCATCTTATTATGATATTTTCTGTGATTTTTTTCTGATTTGTTTCTGATTTAGTTGCTGATTTTTTTTCTGATTTTTTCTTCTGATTTTTCTGATTAAAAAAAATCTATTTTTTTTGCTTTTTTTTTTGCTGTTCTTTGCTGATTTTTTGCTGATTTCTTCTGACCTGAACCCGCTTGACTACTTTGTTTGGCTATGTCAAGAACATCACTAACATGATCTCGAACAACATCAAAACCAGCTTGATCGCTGCCATCCGCCGAGTATTCGCCATGCTCCCGCCTGGTCTTTGGAAAAGGTATGCTCCCAGTTCCGGACTCATATCGAGGCGGTGATTGAGACTGAAGGCCGATACATTGATTATATATCAGTTGGCCGTTACACTTTACTTCAGCAATCCCCAAGAACAAATCTGGAAATAAACAAAGTCTTTGTCGGCACCTTTTTACTTTCGGCACTACTTTAAAAAAATCTCTCGTTGCCAAATGTTTATTTTACCAGGCTCTCATTTTTCCTTCATCCGACCTCATGTCGGCCACAGCTGGCCCATTTTCGTCCTCGCTATTTACACGTTTTCTTTGGCCACCTTTTTTTCCTGACCTCACGCCGATCATTTCTCGCCTGCGTCTCTTCACGTCAATTCTCATCGACACCAACTTTGTTTCTCTCTCGAGCACGTGTTACACGTTTTCACCTTTTTCCATCCTCTTCTCGCGCACATTTCCTAATTTACATAGACGCGTTTTTTTTTCTGCTACTGCTGCTAATACTGCTAATCTTTTCGCATGCTGGCCATCCTTCGTCTTGCTGATACTTTCCACGCACTCACACTCACACAATATTACATACTTACCTGAATAGATTTATTCAGTAAAAGTTTTAAAATAAAGCTGTAGTATTGTTTCTTTTTGGACGACACTTTTATCGTTCCACCGTGTATGAGGAGTGATACGCCTGCCCGAAAGAACACTAACGACGTCATCAACCTTGACAGAGATATACAGACGACTGGAGACTGCCTGTGAATTTCATATTCCCTTTTGTTTTTATTGAATGTTATTCCAGTCAGGATCGGCAAAGCGTAGTTTCTTTCTCGTGCTCAGATGAAAAACTATGACGTAAAAAATTCCAAGAGATTCAATACATTTTATAGAGATATCGTCTTTATCACACCTGGCTATAAACATAAGCGTCTAAATCCTTTTATAATGTCAGAAATACTGTCAAAGGCGAAAACAAAAACAAAAAACAAAAACAAAAACAAAAAACAAACAATAAATGAAAAAAATAGAACAAACAACCGACAAAACAAATAAAAAAGCAAAATAAAAAACAAAAGCCGAAACAGCTAATGGAGGTAAAATTGAAATTGACGATGAATTTGTTGAAAAGTAAAAAAATGTAGAAAGCTGATCTGACTGTAAACCAACGCAAAAAGTATATTAATTGCCAACACACGCACACAAACACACAAGACAGACAAAAACACAAAGTCACAAACGCACGCATAAACACACACAAGCGCACACACAAACACACACAAACACACAGAAAAACAGACACAAAAAGACATAGAAAAACAGACACACAAACTTACAAACACACATAAACACACACACATAAAACACGCCAAACAGACACACAAAACAGACAAACAAACATACGTACACAAAAACGCACACACACAGACACATAAAAACATACAAATACACACGTAAATACAAGCACACAAACGCACAAACACACATGCAAAAACACAGATACACACACAGGCACATCCACACAAACACACGCAAACACATACACATACACAAGCAGAAATACATATATAAACACACGCACAGAAATACATATACAAACACGCAAAAACAGACGCACAAACACACACATATATATTAATGTGTATATATATATATATATATATATATATATATATATACACGAATGAATGGCATGCGATTGTATTAGCAGCAGGAGCACCATTTGAACGCATATGCAAATTGGCAAGTGTGCTCGGGCTTGTGTCTGAAAAAAAAATAAGAAAAAAATAACACCACGTAGGCGGGGAGAAACAAAGTTGATGCCGAAGGAGATTGACAAATAAAGTGAAGGCGAGAATGGCCAGCGTGCGGTCAGAAGAAAGAGCACGGTAAAAAAAGATGGACATATAAGAAATGAATGTCTACGGCCTACGTGAAGACTTTTGAGTTGGTGGCGGGACGGGGGTAAAGAAAAACGGTGATTGACGACTTGTGTTAAAAAAGAAAGAAAAGCCGAGTCGAATTTATTTATTCTTCAAGGGTGTGAGTTCATGTAGAAACGTTGTTTCAATTTGAATAAAATAAAATACGCATCAAGTGCGCTTGAAAGCCAAATCACAACGTAATATTAGGAAAATAAACAAATATTTTACTTGTTTGAAATTTATAACATAAATATATTAATATAAATAAATTTATATAAATATATTTTTTTATAAATTTTAAACAAGTAAAATATTTGTTTATTTCAAACGAGTAAAATATTTGTTTATTTTATAATATTACGTTGTTATTTGGTTTTCAAGCGCACTTGATGCGCATTTTATTTATTTATTCTTGTTTGTAACTGCGACGTTACATACAGACCAGTTATATTACATTACAAAGAATACACAAAAATCAAGGTCGAGTAATCATGTTAATATTAGGGGAATTTGCTAAGGGACGTAACTAATACATCGTCCTTTCTGGGAAAAACAAACAGAGCCGTTACTATTAATTTAAAAAAACGGTGTAACAAAAGATTTTTTAATATTTTGAGAAAAAAAATGACTAAAACGACAGAAAAGAAACATAGGTAACTTATGAGTAAAGGAAAATATGAAAGTAAGTGTTTCTATTAACCTTTTTTATTTATGTTTTGTTATGTAATAGGTGGAACACAAGAAAGTGTCGATCTATCTATTTAGTTATCTGTTTCTGTATCTGTCCATCTCGGTCTATCTATCTATCTAACTGGAGAGAATGACGGGAGATGAATATGAAGAATATTTATAAAATCTGTCAAAATATGGTAAAATCATATCATAGACACGTTTAACAGAAGAGCTGGTCAGCTGATCAGATCTGCGTGAGAATCACGTGACCAGGTTAGCTGGAGATCATTGAGAGTTGGAATTTGGACGTTGAGCAGAGCGGGCAGTTTAACGGGTCGGCCTCCCCTCCTTCACTGAGGAAGGAGCTGGCGTGTGTGAAAATAGCGACCTAGAAGCAAACCACGCAAGCGAAGATATTCACTTTCCATTCTTCTGCGATCGACAATGAATTCCAGGTTCACAAGAACAACGACGCATGAAGGTATGTCCAAAATACATGTATCACACACACACACACACACACATACACACACGCACACACCTGCATATGACAATTAGATATGAATATATTATAAATAGAAAGAAACAACATAATTCTAGGTTCAAACAGTGAAGAATCACCAACAATAGACATTCAGTGACACGTATACATATCAGAATGAAACCCTTCGTTTCAAGTACGCATATCAACATTTAGACGATTATACGACATACACTATTTTGGTGCCTTTTTGGTACACTAGAATATAACAGTTTTACTAGCTTATAAATATGTAACATAGTAAATCTAACAGAAAGGGTAGTGTTACTAAAACCAATGTAACTATACATGTAGTTCTATTCTTTTAAATGCAGGTAAATTGAACTAGTATTTAACAGGTTCTTGGTGAGTACAGAAAATTACAGTGGAAATAAAACTGAGCTTTACACATAGTTATAATCTTTTGCATGCAGGTAAATTTAAGCAGAATTTACCTAGTTCGTTGATCTGGCGGGCGAGAACTGGCATGTCAACGGGATCATTCCGTATTTACAGTTATATATATATATATATATATATATATATATATATATATATATATATATATATATAGGAAATTTATTACTGTGAGTCCAGAATGAGTTTACAAATTGTTTCAACTAGAGGAAAATCCTCAAAGAGAGGAAAAATCCAACTAGCATCATCAGAATTCATAGATGGACTAAGTTATAAAGTCAAATAAAAATGGAAAGATCGTAGATAAAGGGGAGTTAGAAAAGAAGGGGGAGTGGTGGGGAGAGGACGTTGGAGTTTAAAGTAGTAGGAGTGTATTAAAAAAAGAGAGGGGTTTATAATTAAATATTAATTATGTGTAAATTCTTATATACGTGTTTTTTAACGGTTTAAACTTAAAAGACGCTACTTTTGTTGATAACGGCATAAGTAACAGTTAATTTAAAGGATCACCATGGCAACAGGTTGGAGAGTTAATGTTAGTGAAGGAACGGGTTGAAAATGGGGTTTAAAGTAATTTAGCCGGGCGGGGAGAGATTGAAAGATATTTATTGTTTATAAAATGGAAAGAAAAAGAAAAGGAAAAATAAGTTAATGAATTATACTTTACAGGTTTATTTTGATAGTGTAATGATATATATAATTAAATATAATATATATATAAATAAATTAGCCGGGCAGGTAGAAATTATACGTTACAGGTTTATTTTAATGAAATAAAATAAAATAGGTGAAAGCTTAAGTAAGTAACTTAAATAATAGAAAAAAACATTTTTAATAAGTAACACACAAATATAAGCACACGCATAAATATGTACAGCAAATGCACATACGTAAATGGGGGAAAAGCACATATATATATAATATTTTTTTGTGTATTGATATCCATATTAAAAACCCTTTTTTTCTGTTTATTAAAAAAGAAAATACAACATTGTTATATATGGATCGTGCAATTGCATCCATCTGTAAAAGATCACGCTAATTTGCACATTCTTTTAAACATCAATTTTAATTAATTCCCTATTAGTTTTTTCGGTTTTCTTATGGGATGATAATCTTTTGTTAACTATTACATGTAATTATATTCATGCAGATATTCTACATGATTTATACTTGCATAATATTTGCATAAAAATTTAGAGTAAACACAAACCTCTTTCTCTATATATTTGTGTGTCCGTATATATATTTGTTTAAAAATTTTGCTTACCAAACTACTCTGTCAGTTTTTGGTCTACAGACAGGGAACTCAACATAAATTCGAACCCATGCGAAACTTTATATTTGGGTTTTAGCCGGGAAAATCAGTGCAAAAGTGTGAAAATTAAAAAAAATGAAATTTGGCAGATAAAGGTCGAACGACGGCATTACGAATATGCATGCATAACGTAATAGCTAATGGTCCAAGTTGTAATTTTTAGCCTTGCAGCAAACATGTCTTCATAGGTCAGGTATTAACGTCAAAGAAAAAAGTAAATCGTAAGCTAAACGTTTTGGTTTCGATTCTTGGTGGTAGCGCACGTATAATTAAAAATTTCTTTTTAATCACTAGTGCGTCCGGCTTTGCCCTATCGTAAAATACGCTTAGATATTATATTTTAATTTATCAGATTTCATATTATTATTATAGAAACTGTAACATTCAAAGCTGTTTACGATCCAACAGCCTCGTCAGTCCTCGCAGAAATCTTCCGCGAGGACTGACAAGGCTGTTGGATCGTAAACCTGGTCCAACATCTGAAACATATGTAGCCAATAAATACGGTAATAAAAAATAAACACATATTTGCTCAGCAATAGTATTGAGAAATCTCTTCAATTTTTTTACTAATTATCAATTTTACTATATATATATATATAGTATGTACACATATATACGTTTATATATAAACTAACAATAAAATAAAACCAAAAGAAAAAAAAAACCAGTAACCTAGTTTTAAAACAAATTCTTTGTCCGATAAAATGCATGCCCATTGGCTGATAGGAAGGGGCGCGGTGGATACTAGAAAGCTGATTGGCTAACTAAATCCTCAATAGAAGAGGACCACATAAAAACGATAAACAACCACAGAATTTGCGCATAAGCCTGAGGAATCCTAGAGTGGATGAAATGCCGAATATTCAGTGTAGCTTAATCGCCATATATATTTTATAAATTACTATATATATATATATATATATATATATATATATATATATATATATATATATATATATATATATATACTAGCATTTCAGCCCGGCGTTGCCCGGGTGTTTGGAGGTGTATGCTGAGCAAAAAAAAAAAAAAAAAAGAGTAAATTTTTTTTTATTTTGACCCCTATTATGACCCCTTAAAATTTATAGTTTCGGGCTCAAATCACTTTATTAAATTAGATCCAGGTTCAAGGAACCTATATCTTAAATTTCAAGTGTCTAGACCTAAAATTGTCGGAGGAGTTTGGTAGAGTTCTTAAAGGTCAAATCGTTGAAATTTAACCTCTTAACAGCCAAATTTCTGGCTGACACCCGTCACATCGATTTTCCCAAATCTCAGTACCCGGTATTTCAACTTTCGAGTCTATAGACTAAAAATTGACAGAGTTATTGCGTAGGGAAATGTACACAGACAGACAGACAGACAGACAGACACGTTCACTTTTATAGATATATAGATAGATAGACAGATAGATGAAACAAAAATATATACGTATACATAAATATATATGGAAACGATTTTGTGTTCATTGTAAGCTTTTTACGCAAATATTTCGCAAGTATAAATCATGTAGAATATCTGCATGAATATAATTACCCGTAATAGTTAACTAAAGGTGATCACCCTATAAGAAAACTGAAAAAACTAATAGGGAATTAATTAAAAATGAATGTTTAAAAGAATATGCAAATTAGTTAGATCTTTTGCTAATGAATGCAATTCGATAACTCATATATAAGAAAATTGTATTTTCTTTTTAAATAAATAGAAAAATAGGGGTTTTGATATGAATATCACTACACACCAAAGGAATACGGAATTATAGGTATATATATACATATATATATATATTTCCATCGCATGAAATCACCTTTTTCTTCACACTATTCTCTCTGTTTCACATTTTGTCACCAAGTAAGATCTTTGACTTACTTGTAGTTTCATTAAATACTTTTGCAAGCAAAATCCGATCCCACATTTTGCTAAATCCTACTCTCTGATGAGAAGGAAAGTATTTATACGCGGATTGAGGACTATCCACTGATTTTCTGCTTCCTTTTTAAAGTGTTTCTTAACATGTTTTATTAACTATTTATGCTTATTATAAGCTCTATTTCCTATTTTATTTTTATTTTTTTTATTACATTTTCACCCCAAACAAGGCACTAGTTTAGTTTCTCTAGTCAAGAGAAGGGTGTTTCGAATATATACTCCACGCTCGTGTATATGTCTGTCAGAATCCTTACGACAGAGTGGAAGATATCCAGGCATGTTAAAGTAGTTAGAGGGGATGGAGGAGTGTAGGCTAGTCTCACTTAGTGCTAAGATATCCGGGGTATTTTTTAGGAGAAATGCTTCAACATCATTTAAATTAGTTCTAAGCCCACGAATGTTCGTAAATGCAAGCCTTAAGGGAAAAGGTAGGTTGGTTTTGTTTGAGTTTGGGCCTGGTTTTAGCATAATTTTTTATTGCACTGTCATCATATTTTTTTAAGAGTTTCAGTTTAGGTAAGGGATGCTGAACAAGTGGTTATGCAGAATACCAGATATACTACACAAGCAGACCATCAGTTGTCCTTCCATATACTAGGATTGTGGCCTCGGGATAGCCCACCGGGGATGAGTGCAGGGTCCCTTTCCATGCGCGACATGGCACTACAAACAACCGGATATTATAAAACTGTTTATGGAGCAGCTGCTCCAAGCGCTACCAAAGAGTTAGGGTTCCTGTACTACCAGTCGGGAACAGCAGCCAGGAACTGTCTATCCGGTACCCTCAATCCATCAGACGATGGTCAACCCAATCTAATTGTACTGGCATTATGGCATTCAAGCACTCCCGTAAGGGCAGAGCGGTAGCTCTAGATATATCTAAGGCTTTTGACAGGGTATGGCATGAGGGTCTCCTCAGGAAAATTAGATCATATGGTATCACTGGTAGAATACTTAACATAATTAAATCCTTCTTAGATAAGAGAAAAATCCAGGTTGTCCTCGACGGTCGTACATCTAAACAATATGATATAAATGCGGGGGTGCCCCAGGGGTCTATCCTTGGACCTCTATTGTTCCTGATATTCATAAATGACCTCCCCGACAAAATTGCCTGTGAGATGGGTATATATGCTGATGACACTACACTCGATGGCAGGCATGACAGGAAGACAAATGAACACATTTCTTAAGAAATGGCAGAAACACTAGAGGAAGACCTTCAATCTGTGGTGGAATGGGGACAAAAGTGGTTGATCGTGTCAATGCTGCCAAGACTAAACTAGTTTCATTCAATAATTACAAGAAACCCTCTCTACCACCTATAACAATGGCCAACGACTCTTTATCTGAGAGTACATCTTTCAAACTCCTCGGCCTAACGTTCACAGGAAACATGAGTTGGAACAATTACATTGAAGGCATTGCCAGGGCCGCTGCAAGAAAGGTGGGCTCTCTCTACCGTGCTAGAAAACTACTAACACCCGAAAGTATCCTATACCTCTATAAGGCCACCGTTCGCCCATGTATGGAGTATTGCTGTCACATCTGGGCTAGTGCATCTGCTACTAGTCTCTCGCTCCTTGACAAGGTTCAAAAGAGAGTCGCAAATCTGATAGGCCCTGAACTGGCATTTAAGCTTCAGCCTCTGTCCCATCGACGAAATGTTGCACCCCTCTGCCTTTTCTATAAGTATTTTAGTGGTGAATGCTCTGATGAACTGCAATCACTTGTGCCCCCACGACGTGAGCACCCTCGACAAACCAGACAGGCTGCTAAATCCCACCCCCACACTGTAGAGATCCCTAGATGTAAAAGATCTTTCTACTCCAATAGTTTCTTCCCAAGAACCGCTAGACTCTGGAATTCCATTCCAGGTCCCTGCTTCCCCAACAGTACTGACGTTCAGAAGTTCAAGTGTAACGTGAACCGACATCTTGCTGCCCAAATCCCTACATAGTACCCCAGTAGTTGTTGCCCCTGATAGTAGTCTCCTACACCAAAGTGGCAATTTGCCTTGTTTAGGGTGAAAATGTAATTAAAAAAAAAAAGTGCCCAGTTTAAGGAATGGGATGTGTTGGGAGTGGGGAAAACGGCGTTCATTGCCCTAGTCAGGAAACAAGATCGACCACTCAAGGTCTGTCGACTCCCTGTGATTCGACCTCTACGCCTGGCAAATAGGCAAAGAAGGAGTATGGAAGCCGGGCGATAGACAGTGCCTATCTACTCCTTAAGCAGTTTAGGTTTGCAGACCGGTAATTTGTTTGAGTCATTAACTCTAGGAATGTTGTCATCCAAGACTGGAGAGGCCTTCCTCCGATTAGGTTTAGCTTCAGAGTTTTCCTTCTCCTAGACGGATGACCTGGGAAGATCAACGGGTCCATCAGCATCGAAAGAGTTTTCACCGCACCTGGATCCTAATCCAGGTATTTCTGCGACCCCGCTTTGGTGGTTAATCTTACTGGGTTAGTTTATAAAGGTTATATATCTACTGAAAAATTATACTCCTCAAAGTGATTACAGGACATTGCTATTTCATTGTTTGGTAATGGAGGAGGGCTGAATAAGAGTTCATGCAGTGGAAACAGCTATATTTGCAAACAAGTCTGTTGGAAGGAGTTAACATGGTTTGTTTTTTCCTTTAGATAAAAAATTTCCTTTTCTTATTTTTATGTTGGCTTAGAAATCGGATAATGCGTTGCAGAATGGCATGATATTACGAAATAACTAGAAAGAAATTGTATAAGCTCTGGATATTTTAGATGGCAGGAGGGTTAAGTTGTATATTCAATAGTTACAAGTAACGTTATTTTTTTATATGAGGTACATTACAGTACAGGTATAATTGGGAGCAAATTATATGCTATGTCGTATATAGTATTATAGTACAGTAAATAGATATATGGGCAGATTTCCAGCAGATGCGAATATATGGAGATTGTAGGTATTAAGTAGGTTACCATTTCTAATGAAGATATCTTCAGCTTTCGTTTAAAAAATCAGGAAGTTGTATTTTGCATTATAGAGTATCGGTTCAGTTTTTGTATTTAACATTGCTAAGCCAAGGAAGGGACGGCTATTGCTATGTAATATAGATAGCTGTAAATCTAAGTACAGTCTGTTGTTAGTAAGTATCTACCTGGATGAGAATAAACTAGTGCATGCCTAAGGGGTAGAAATGTGCAGATGTTTAGTGATCATGACTTCCAGTCCGTCAGCATGCGAAGGTTAAGGACTGAAAGTTAAGGACCCCCATCTAAGTCGGGTGCAATGTATGAGTGTTAGTGGCAGCTTGGGGAGTAGAGCAGATTGTTAGTTTTCAGGAGAAGATTAAACTTAGAATACAGTAGAATTAATTATTAGAATTTTGAGTGCCAAGTAAAGTTTAGTTAGAAAAGAAAGAATTTTTCTAAAAAATTTAACATGCAAATCAGACATAGGCAGTCGTCTTGGAGCCCAAGTACATATTGAATATACGTAGCAATCCAGCAGGGGTGCTTGTACTGTAATGAGAGAAACTATTAGTACATGGGGCGTCGGGATTAATAATTAATGCAGCCAGTTTGGTCAAGCTCAAAGCATTGTGTATCTATTCAGTAATAGTCCTAGCGACGTAGCTAATGTCACTGTGCATTTTAGTTTCAAATATAATTGAAACTAAGACTAACTATATTCGATGATTTGATTGGCTAGCAAGGAAGCAAACATTTTCAATACAAGCAAGCTTATAGTAATAGTAGCTATTAAGTATATTACTTAAATAAAGTCCTAACTTTATCTAATGTAAGAGAGAATAATTCCCGTTTTTTTATCGCTAGTTTACTTTTTTTTAACATGGTAGTCACCACTTATCAAGGCCCAGGAGCCACTCGGGGATAAGGGTTATTGTGTGTACAGTAGTCAATGGGATAATATCATAATAATTGTTAATAATGGAGATTTGATAAAGTGTCTTACTTAAGGGGGCGGTTTACCAGGAATTTGTTTATGTTGCACTTGAAGACATCCAAGTTGTAGTCAGGTGGGAAACAGGCAAACGGGAGAGAGTTCCACAGGCGTGCACTTCTAAGAAAGAAGCTTTGCTCATGGAATCTACGTTTTGATTTAGGCACAGATAAAGAATGGGGAAAATTATTGACTTAGGGAATTCTTGAATTGTCTCCCCTTCTGATGTGTGCTCTTCAAACTGAAACCAGAAAAAGTTCACCCATGAGAGTAGTTCACAAGTGCTGAAATAATCTTACCACTTTCTTCCAGAGCGTCATCAACTCGTTTATTCGTAATAATGTTACATCTTGATATCTGGTGAGGAAATTCAAGATGTGACAGATGTCAGATAACTGAAAGAGTAAAATAAATAAATAAATAAATAAATAAATTTGAATATAGCATGAGTGAGTAGTGTTTTGCCTGTTCCAGTAGTGGTCGGGAGAGGGGGAGTGACGAATTTCATCTTAGAACGTTTGCAAGACAAGAAAAATAGATACAAATAAATAAATATACACAAATAAAACAAGAAAAACAAATTAAACGAGACAACATGAAATACATTTGTTAGGAGTTAAGATGAATTTTAAAATTAATACTTTACGTCCGTTTTGCCACAGTGGTTCGGCGTCCGTGTTTTTTTTTTTTTTTTTTGCCGAATGGGAATATGGCCATGGCTCTTTAGAGAGGAAGAAACTTTCTATTTTCGGATTTGTGCACGTGTGCCTATCTATTTATAGAATAATAGTCGTTACGTTACGTTTGGTTTTATCGAGCTTTTAGATCGGATTGAGATTACTTTATAAATATTCTTATTTCATTATATATATATATATATATATATATATATATATATATATATATATATATATATATATATAGCAGCCGTTTAGCGTAATGGTCGTACAGGCGGTCGGCACTCAAACACCGTTTGCACTCAAACACTGTTCGTCCCTCGTTATATAGCACAGCATTTCACCCGCAAGAGGAATCAACTCAACCCATTGTCATTTGAGTTTTACGTGCCCTTTAGAAGAATTTGAATGGAAAAATGTCACCATTTTTTTTTGTTGTTGTTGCTTTTAAATCGAAATTTCTTTTGTGGAATTTTTGCCAAAGCTGGTCGGATCGATAACAACCGATTTGATCCGAACGAACGACGCGCTTGGAGTTACAGATTAGCGCACGCGCAACAGATGTGCGTATACGTATTCGTGTTAAGGCTACAGCGAATCTCGGAGAAAGAGTGACCAACACGCCGGACGATAAGCGGACAAATCGCCCAATGCCATCATAGGACATCAGTGAGGGTAGAAATTGGAACGGAACAAAAGAATCACCATGCACAGGTACTTGACGAAATATCTCTCTATTACCCCCAACTATATATATATATATATATATATATACTAGCATTTCAGCCCAGGGTTGCCCGAGTGTTTGGAGGTGTATGTTGAGCAAAAAAAAAAAAAAAAAAAAAAAAAAAAACAGCGGTCAATTTTTTAACTTTGACCCCTATTATGACCCCTTAACATTTATTGTTTTAGGCTCAAATTAAGTTATTAAGTTAAATCCATGTCCACGGAACCTGTATCTAAAATTTCAAGTGTTTAGACTCAAAATTGTCGGAGGAGTTTGGTAGAGTTCTCAAAGGTCAAATCGTTGAACTTGGACCTCTTAACAGCCACATTTCTGGCCGAAAACTGATCACAAAGATTTTTCCAAATCTCAGTACCCTGTATATGACATTTCGAGTCTGTAGACTTAAAATTGACAAAGTTATTGCGTAGGGAAATGCACACAC
>NC_136523.1:33067873-33087873 GCF_053919585.1 Euprymna scolopes
TTTTGGTTCTGGTTTCGATTAACGCTACTGGCACCCAAGTCATTTATATATTTATAAATAATTTTATCTATATATTCAATCGATCGATGCCTCCGTCCAGTCCTAAAAGACAGATGGATACCCCTGTAGGGGAAGTTGCGCGTGTAATTGTGAGGCAAGGGTCGTGCAATCCCTAACCACACCTCTCCTGAATCGACACTGTTTTGGTTCAGTAGCAAGGAGAAGACCAGGACAACTGGAAACAATGCCGAGATAAGCAGAGAGCACATACAGCACCTGGAAGTCCCAAATAGTCACCCATTTAGTACTGACCAGGCTCAACGTTGCTTAACTTCGGTGATCCAGCGGGAATCGGTGTGTCCACGTGATTATACCGTATATATATATATATATATATATATATATATATATATATATATATACACTTGTGCCCGATATTATTCATACCCCCCCTTGAAAATTGAGTTTATTAGGTGCAACTTTGTAAGAATTTATTGTTTACGTCCATATTGATACATATTTTTAATAAACCTCTTCTGATCATTTTCGTCATTTTAAAATCTCGGGATACTTGTAATAAAAGAAATATACAGCTATTTATAAAATCTGCAATGTTCAAAAATAATCATACCCCCTTATTTTTTCAGTATTAATCGAGTTTCTGACTGTTTGTTTCCTGTTTGATTCTTATTTTGAATGCTTTTATACAACCTGGGTCCTTCAACAGGATAATGATCCAAAACATACTGCCAAAATAGTCAAGAAATGGTTTGAGGATAATCAAATTAATGTGTTGGAATGGCCTAGCCAGAGTCCCGACCTGAACCCTATCGAAAACCTCTGGCACATATTGAAAACTGAGGTTAAAAAGCGGAAACCTAGAAATTTGAGGGATTTGGAGAACTACTGCATTGAAGAATGGTCAAAAATCAGTGTTGATGCTTGTAAAAACCTTGTTGATAAATATCCAAAACGGTTACAGGCAGTTATTAAGAATAAAGGGCATGCTATTGACTATTAGTAAGAGAGGTATGAATAATTTTGAACTAGTGCCATTATTGTTTTTCTTTGTATAATGTTTCAAACTTGCATAATTTATTTATTTGTTGAGTTTAAATTAAATGCTTATGCTTGATTTATTGTTTGAAATCCCTTTAATATTGTCTACCTTCTGGTTTGAGCAATATTCTTATAGAAATCTCAAAGATCCGAGGGGTATGAATAATATCGGGCACAAGTGTATATATATATACTAGCGTGTGTTCTATTTATTTATTTTCTGTGTCACGCTTACATCCAAGTTATGCAAAAGTAATTATCTTAACTAGCATGGGCGCCTGGCGTAGCTCGGTCGTAAAATACGCTTAAATAAGATATGTTAATTCTTCCAGATTTCGTATATATTATTATAGAGTTAATGTTCTATCGATTTTTATATGTTGTAAAATTGCGATTTCAAAAAATAAACAAAAATATATCCCTATGACTTGGGTACATCATCAGCTTGAATCGAAACCGAAATTAAAAATTATGGGGAATTCTTGGTAAAATCATTTATTACAAGAAATGGAAGTTCATAACAGTTAAACAACCCGGATGTAAACGTGACACAGAAAATAAATAACACACCCGCTTTCCTATTAATATATACATACTGGTAAACATTACATTTTCGCGCGGTTCATGATATTTATTGGATGCGTTTAAATCAGTATTTTGTTAAATTTACGATATTTGGGAGATTATCGATAGGGGTATCGGAATTTTTGACACCCCTAACACGAAACTGCGAATAAAATATAAAAAAAACAAAAAAAAACTCGTAATTTCTCTTTTAAAAGTGGGTTGTTTATTTTCTTTATGGATTATACTTCCAAAATAAACTATTAAAGTTGTATAAAAAGTAATAGAAATATTTAAAAAAAAAATAGTAATGAAATTAATTGAATGTTACGAGTTCAGTATTTTTCAATTTTTAAACTTTAAAAATCTATCAAAATTTTTCTATTGATTCTATTTTTACGATATTTTCAGGGTCAATGTGAAATTTTATGCTCTTTCCAATAAATCGAATATAATATTTTAGACAAATGTTTTTTTTTTAAATTCACGCCCTCCTATTTTGAAATGTCTATTAAAAACTAAATAATTAATTTATGTGCCAAAGTTTTATATATAGCAAATTGAAGATAGAAGATCAATAAATAATATATTCTAATTTAAAACGAAAAAAAAAAGAGCAGTTTTTTTGGAAATTTACCTGTAAAGTCCCAAGTTTAAAACCTGTTTTTTTTTTTTTTTTTTTAATTTAAACCACGTTTTTTGTATTTTTTTTAAAATGAAACCTTGGTCCGTGCTCCTTTAATTGAAAAAAAATTAGGTGTTGAATTATATTTTTCGAGTAGTTATAAGCTTGGAAAGACAAGGGGTCGAATTATTTAATATTTTTCACGAAGTTTCTACGCACCTAGATTATCAATGACTTGACTTGATGAGATCACCATTTTGTTTTACGTTTTACATGCGTGCTTCGCCTGTTGCTCGTCCCGGCGTAGTAATTCAGCGTAAGTATTAAGTGGATCTTTCTTCTTCTTCTGTCTTTATCAAGTCTTTCTCACACGCATAGCGTTAAATAGCAAAAGAAAGAAAGAAAAAGTATATTCTCTCTCCTCTGATCTTGAGCACGTGGTACAATGGGGGAAGAGGTGGAGAGGTGGCTGGTCACTTTTAATGCATCCAAAACCAAGCTTCTATCTTTACATCATCAACGCTCTGATCCCCATCTGGCATCAATTGAAATGGATGGCTCTCGTCTTGGAGAGGCTCTATGTTTTGACAAGCTTCTGGGTTTGACCTTTACTCCTGATCTAAAATGGAACACGTACATCAAATCTGTTGCCAGGGATGCTGGGAAAATGGTGGGATCCTTCTACCACTCCAGAAGATATCTTACTACTGATGCAATTCTCTATCTATATAAAAGCCAAGTACGTCAACATCTGGGCAGGAGCTGCTAAAAACAGCCTATCCTGCCTTGACAGAGTACAAAATAGACTTCGTGGTTTAGTGGGGGATGCCCTTTTCTCTTCCCTGCAACCTCTCTCCCACAGAAGAGACTTTGCAATCCTGTCTTTGTTTTGTCGCTATTTCCATGGCAGGTGCTCGTCTGAGCTCCAATCCCTCGTCCCCCCCCTCGCCAATCTTTCATGAGAAACACCCGTCTGGCTGAAACTACTGTCAATAATTTTCCCCACTCTTTATCCGTGCCTAAATCCAAACGTAGATTCCATAAGCAGAGCTTCTTTCTCAGAAGTGCACGCCAGTGGAACTCTCTGCCGCTTGCCTGTTTCCCACCTGACTACAACTTGAACGTCTTCAAGTCCAACATAAACAAACTCCTGACAAACCGCCCCCTTAAGTAAGATCCTGTACCTCTATAAGGCAACCATTCGCCCATGTATGGAGTATTGCTGTCACATTTGGGCTGGTACATCTGCTACTAGTCTCTCGCTCCTTGACAAGGTTCAAAAGAAAGTCGCAAACCTGATAGGCCCTGAACTGGCATCTAAGCTTCAGCCTCTGTCCCATCGACGAAATGTTGCACCCCTCTGCCTGTTCTACAAGTATTTTAGTGAGTGAACTGCAATCACTTGTGCCCCCACGACGTGAGCACCCTCGACAAACCAGACAGGCTGCAAAATCCCACCCCCACACTGTAGAGATCCCTAGATGTAAAAGATCTTTCTACTCCAATAGTTTCTTCCCCAGAACCGCTAGACTTTGCAATTCCATTCCAGGTCCCTGCTTCCCCAACTGTACTGACGTGCAGAAGTTCAAGTGTAACGTGAACCGACATCTTGCTGCCCAAATCCCTACATAGTACCCCAGTAGTTGTTGCCCCTGATAGTAGCCCCCTACACCAAAGTGGCAATTTGCCTTGTTTGGGGTGAAAATGTAAAAAAATGTTTTTTTGCTTTTCTGTTATATTGCTTTCGTTCATCCCATATCGTTTTGTTTCCGTCGGGTCCCGTTGTTCTGTTTTCGTTTTTCCCTCGTTTACATTTTGGTAGAATTGACTTTCGTTATTTTTAAAGGTCCTGTTTTTCTTGCACTGTTCCGATTTGTATCAGTATTGTCTTAATCTTTGGTTACTATTTTTTCCTTCACTTCTTCCTGTTTCTTGTTGAGCTTCTCCCCCCCCTCGTTGTATTTCTACCTTTTTCATCCTTTTCTATTTGTTTTTATCTTGTTTATCGCTTTGACCTTTTTTTCTCTAGTTTGTTGATCTGCGTTTCCAGCTTCAACTCCCATCCAGCTTTTTCTTTCTCTGTTTTTTTTTCCACTTTGAAGTTCATACTTGCTGACTTGGCACCTGCATGAATTTGATTGTTTAGGTCTGTAATAGTAACAAGGTACATTATCACTTGGACATAAGGAACCATATCAAACAAGGTACATTATCACTTGGACATAAGGAACCATATCAAACAAGGTACATTATCACTTGGATATACGGAACCATATCAAACAAGGTACATTATCACTTGGACATAAGATACCATATCAAACAAGGTACATTATTACTTGGATATAAGGAACCATATCAAACAAGGTACATTATTACTTGGATATAAGGAACCATATCAAACAAGGTACATTATCACTTGGACATAAGGAACCATATCAAACAAGGTACATTATCACTTGGACATAAGGAACCATATCAAACAAGGTACATTATCACTTGGACATAAGGAACCATATGAAACAAGGTACATTATCACTTGGACATAAGAAACCATATCAAACAAGGTACATTATTACTCGGATATAAGGAACCATATGAAACAAGGTACATTATCACTTGGACATAAGGAACCATATGAAACAAGGTACATTATCACTTGGACATAAGGAACCATATGAAACAAGGTACATTATCACTTGGACATAAGGAACCATATCAAACAAGGTACATTATCACTTGGACATAAGGAACCATATCAAACAAGGTACATTATCACTTGGACATAAGGAACCATATGAAACAAGGTACATTATCACTTGGACATAAGGAACCATATCAAACAAGGTACATTATTACTTTGACATAAGGAACCATATCAAACAAGGTACATTATCACTTGCACATAAGGAACCATATGAAACAAGGTACATTATCACTTGGACACAAGGAACCATATCAAACAAGGTACATTATCACTTGGACATAAGGAACCATATCAAACAAGGTACATTATCACTTGGACATAAGGAACCATATGAAACAAGGTACATTATCACTTGGACATAAGGAACCATATGAAACAAGGTACATTATCACTTGGACATAAGGAACCATATCAAACAAGGTACATTATCACTTGGACATAAGGAACCATATCAAACAAGGTACATTATCACTTGGACATAAGGAACCATATCAAACAAGGTACATTATCACTTGGACATAAGGAACCATATGAAACAAGGTACATTATCACTTGGACACAAGGAACCATATCAAACAAGGTACATTATCACTTGGACATAAGGAACCATATCAAACAAGGTACATTATCACTTGGACATAAGGAACCATATCAAACAAGGTACATTATCACTTGGACATAAGGAACCATATCAAACAAGGTACATTATCACTTGGACATAAGGAACCATATCAAACAAGGTACATTATCACTTGGACATAAGGAACCATATGAAACAAGGTACATTATCACTTGGATATAAGGAACCATATCAAACAAGGTACATTATTACTTGGATATAAGGAACCATATCAAACAAGGTACATTATCACTTGGACATAAGAAACCATATCAAACAAGGTACATTATCACTTGGACATAAGGACCCATATCAAACAAGGTACATTATCACTTGGACATAAGGAACCATATCAAACAATGTACATTATCACTTGGACATAAGGAACCATATCAAACAAGGTACATTATCACTTGGACACAAGGAAACATATCAAACAAGGTACATTATCACTTGGACATAAGAAACCATATCAAACAAGGTACATTATCACTTGGACATAAGGAACCATATGAAACAAGGTACATTATCACTTGGACACAAGGAACCATATCAAACAAGGTACATTATCACTTGGACATAAGAAACCATATCAAACAAGGTACATTATCACTTGTACATAAGAAACCATATCAAACAAGGTACATTATCACTTGGACATAAGAAACCATATGAAACAAGGTAGATTATCACTTGGACATAAGGAACCATATGAAACAAGGTAGATTATCACTTGGACATAAGGAACCATATCAAACAAGGTACATTATCACTTGGACATAAGGAACCATATCAAACAAGGTACATTATCACTTGGACATAAGGAACCATATGAAACAAGGTACATTATCACTTGGACACAAGGAACGATATCAAACAAGGTACATTATCACTTGGACATAAGGAACCATATCAAACAAGGTACATTATCACTTGGACATAAGGAACCATATCAAACAAGGTACATTATCACTTGGACACAAGGAACCATATCAAACAAGGTACATTATCACTTGGACACAAGAAACCATATCAAACAAGGTACATTATCACTTGGACATAAGAAACCATATCAAACAAGGTACATTATCACTTGGACATAAGAAACCATACGAAACAAGGTACATTATCACTTGGACACAAGGAACCATATGAAACAAGGTACATTATCACTTGGACACAAGGAACCATATGAAACAAGGTACATTATCACTTGGACATAAGGAACCATATGAAACAAGGTACATTATCACTTGGACATAAGGAACCATATCAAACAAGGTACATTATCACTTGGACATAAGGAACCATATCAAACAAGGTACATTATCACTTGGACATAAGGAACCATATGAAACAAGGTACATTATCACTTGGACATAAGGAACCATATCAAACAAGGTACATTATCACTTGGACATAAGGAACCATATCAAACAAGGTACATTATCACTTGGATATACGGAACCATATCAAACAAGGTACATTATCACTTGGACATAAGGAACCATATCAAACAAGGTACATTATCACTTGGACATAAGGAACCATATGAAACAAGGTACATTATCACTTGGACATAAGGAACCATATGAAACAAGGTACATTATCACTTGGACATAAGGAACCATATGAAACAAGGTACATTATCACTTGGACACAAGGAACCATATCAAACAAGGTACATTATCACTTGGACATAAGAAACCATATCAAACAAGGTACATTATCACTTGGAAATAAGGAACCATATCAAACAAGGTACATTATCACTTGGACATAACGAACCATATCAAACAAGGTACATTATCACTTGGACATAAGGAACCATATCAAACAAGGTACATTATCACTTGGACATAAGGAACCATATGAAACAAGGTACATTATCACTTGGACACAAGGAACCATATCAAACAAGGTACATTATCACTTGGACATAAGGAACCATATCAAACAAGGTACATTATCACTTGGACATAAGGAACCGTATGAAACAAGGTACATTATCACTTGGACACAAGGAACCATATCAAACAAGGTACATTATCACTTGGACATAAGGAACCATATCAAACAAGGTACATTATCACTTGGACATAAGGAACCATATGAAACAAGGTACATTATCACTTGGACACAAGGAACCATATCAAACAAGGTACATTATCACTTGGACATAAGAAACCATATCAAACAAGGTACATTATCACTTGGACATAAGAAACCATATCAAACAAGGTACATTATCACTTGGACATAAGGAACCATATGAAACAAGGTACATTATCACTTGGACACAAGGAACCATATCAAACAAGGTACATTATCACTTGGACATAAGGAACCATATCAAACAAGGTACATTATTACTTGGACATAAGGAACCATATGAAACAAGGTACATTATCACTTGGACACAAGGAACCATATCAAACAAGGTACATTATCACTTGGACATAAGGAACCATATCAAACAAGGTACATTATCACTTGGACACAAGGAACCATATCAAACAAGGTACATTATCACTTGGACATAAGAAACCATATCAAACAAGGTACATTATTACTTGGATATAAGGAACCATATCAAACAAGGTACATTATCACTTGGACATAAGGAACCATATGAAACAAGGTACATTATCACTTGGACATAAGGAACCATATCAAACAAGGTACATTATCACTTGGACATAAGGAACCATATGAAACAAGGTACATTATCACTTGGACATAAGGAACCATATCAAACAAGGTACATTATCACTTGGACATAAGGACCCATATGAAACAAGGTACATTATCACTTAGTCATAAGGAACCATATCAAACAAGGTACATTATCACTTGGACATAAGGAACCATATGAAACAAGGTACATTATCACTTGGACATAAGGAACCATATGAAACAAGGTACATTATCACTTGGACATAAGGCACCATATCAAACAAGGTACATTATCACTTGGACATAAGGAACCATATCAAACAAGGTACATTATCACTTTGACATAAGGAACCATATCAAACAAGGTACATTATCACTTGGACATAAGGAACCATATGAAACAAGGTACATTATCACTTGGACACAAGGAACCATATCAAACAAGGTACATTATCACTTGGACATAAGGAACCATATCAAACAAGGTACATTATCACTTGGACATAAGGAACCATATGAAACAAGGTACATTATCACTTGGACATAAGGAACCATATGAAACAAGGTACATTATCACTTGGACATAAGGAACCATATCAAACAAGGTACATTATCACTTGGACATAAGGAACCATATCAAACAAGGTACATTATCACTTGGACATAAGGAACCATATCAAACAAGGTACATTATCACTTGGACATAAGGAACCATATCAAACAAGGTACATTATCACTTGGACACAAGGAACCATATCAAACAAGGTACATTATCACTTGGACATAAGGAACCATATCAAACAAGGTACATTATCACTTGGACATAAGGAACCATATGAAACAAGGTACATTATCACTTGGACATAACGAACCATATCAAACAAGGTACATTATCACTTGGACATAAGGAACCATATCAAACAAGGTACATTATCACTTGGACATAAGGAACCATATGAAACAAGGTACATTATCACTTGGATATAAGGAACCATATCAAACAAGGTACATTATTACTTGGATATAAGGAACCATATCAAACAAGGTACATTATCACTTGGACATAAGAAACCATATCAAACAAGGTACATTATCACTTGGACATAAGGAACCATATCAAACAAGGTACATTATCACTTGGACATAAGGAACCATATCAAACAAGGTACATTATCACTTGGACATAAGGAACCATATCAAACAAGGTACATTATCACTTGGACACAAGGAAACATATCAAACAAGGTACATTATCACTTGGACATAAGAAACCATATCAAACAAGGTACATTATCACTTGGACATAAGGAACCATATGAAACAAGGTACATTATCACTTGGACACAAGGAACCATATCAAACAAGGTACATTATCACTTGGACATAAGAAACCATATCAAACAAGGTACATTATCACTTGTACATAAGAAACCATATCAAACAAGGTACATTATCACTTGGACATAAGAAACCATATGAAACAAGGTAGATTATCACTTGGACATAAGGAACCATATCAAACAAGGTACATTATCACTTGGACATAAGGAACCATATGAAACAAGGTACATTATCACTTGGACATAAGGAACCATATCAAACAAGGTACATTATCACTTGGACATAAGGAACCATATGAAACAAGGTACATTATCACTTGGACACAAGGAACCATATCAAACAAGGTACATTATCACTTGGACATAAGGAACCATATCAAACAAGGTACATTATCACTTGGACATAAGGAACCATATGAAACAAGGTACATTATCACTTGGACACAAGGAACCATATCAAACAAGGTACATTATCACTTGGACACAAGAAACCATATCAAACAAGGTACATTATCACTTGGACATAAGAAACCATATCAAACAAGGTACATTATCACTTGGACATAAGAAACCATATGAAATAAGGTACATTATCACTTGGACACAAGGAACCATATGAAACAAGGTACATTATCACTTGGACACAAGGAACCATATGAAACAAGGTACATTATCACTTGGACATAAGAAACCATATGAAACAAGGTACATTATCACTTGGACATAAGGAACCATATGAAACAAGGTACATTATCACTTGGACACAAGGAACCATATCAAACAAGGTACATTATCACTTGGACATAAGAAACCATATCAAACAAGGTACATTATCACTTGGACATAAGAAACCATATAAAACAAGGTACATTATTACTTGGATATAAGGAACCATATCAAACAAGGTACATTATCACTTGGACATAAGAAACCATATCAAACAAGGTACATTATCACTTGGACATAAGGAACCATATGAAACAAGGTACATTATCACTTGGACACAAGGAACCATATCAAACAAGGTACATTATCACTTGGACATAAGGAACCATATCAAACAAGGTACATTATCACTTGGACATAAGGAACCATATGAAACAAGGTACATTATCACTCGGACATAAGGAACCATATGAAACAAGGTACATTATCACTTGGACATAAGAAACCATATCAAACAAGGTACATTATCACTTGGACATAAGAAACCATATCAAACAAGGTACATTATCACTTGGACATAAGGAACCATATGAAACAAGGTACATTATCACTTGGACACAAGGAACCATATCAAACAAGGTACATTATCACTTGGACATAAGAAACCATATCAAACAAGGTACATTATTACTTGGATATAAGGAACCATATCAAACAAGGTACATTATCACTTGGACATAAGGAACCATATCAAACAAGGTACATTATCACTTGGACATAAGGAACTATATCAAACAAGGTACATTATCACTTGGACATAAGGAACCATATGAAACAAGGTACATTATCACTTTGACATAAGGAACCATATCAAACAAGGTACATTATCACTTGGACATAAGAAACCATATGAAACAAGGTACATTATCACTTGGACATAAGAAACCATATGAAACAAGGTACATTATCACTTGGACATAAGAAACCATATCAAACAAGGTACATTATCACTTGGACACAAGAAACCATATGAAACAAGGTACATTATCACTTGGACATAAGGAACCATATGAAACAAGGTACATTATCACTTGGACATAAGAAACCATATGAAACAAGGTACATTATCACTTGGACATAAGGAACCATATCAAACAAGGTACATTATCACTTGGACACAAGGAACCATATCAAACAAGGTACATTATCACTTGGACATAAGAAACCATATCAAACAAGGTACATTATTACTTGGATATAAGGAACCATATCAAACAAGGTACATTATCACTTGGACATAAGAAACCATATCAAACAAGGTACATTATCACTTGGACATAAGGAACCATATGAAACAAGGTACATTATCACTTGGACACAAGGAACCATATCAAACAAGGTACATTATCACTTGGACATAAGGAACCATATCAAACAAGGTACATTATCACTTGGACATAAGGAACCATATGAAACAAGGTACATTATCACTTGGACATAAGGAACCATATGAAACAAGGTACATTATCACTTGGACATAAGAAACCATATCAAACAAGGTACATTATTACTTTGATATAAGGAAACATATCAAAGTACATTATCACTTGGACATAAGGAACCATATCTAGCAAGGTACCTTGTCACTTGGACATAAGGAACCATATAAAACAAAGTACATTATCACTTGAAATGAAGAGTTTGCTCATCTTCTCGGTCTCAGCTTTCAGTTTTTTCCACTCTTTGTTTCTTAAGGATAGGAGCTTTGATTTTGCTCGTTCATAACTTTCCTGATGTTTTCTACTTCAGCTAATTCATTCTCGTTAAGTTCTGTTGTTTCATAGATCTCAGTCTCAATGCCTCTTGTATCAATGTTTTGCAGATCTTCTACAACTGCTGTTTCTATGTTTGAGGCCCCAGCGAGGGGCATTTTTTGGTCTGTTCCATCTATGTCTTTTGTTGTATTTCATTCAGTTTTAATTTTGACTAAACTTAACACCTTACACATGTTAGAGAATGGAAAGAGAGAGAGAGAGAGAGAGAGAGGGAGGAAAGGAAGAGTGTGAGTTATAGTGTAGACACGTTGATCGGAAGTCAAGATCAGCTGATTGGATTGCGTGTGAGTCATGTGATCAGGTTAGTTGAATCGAGGAGATTTGGTTGCAACTTGGACGAGAGCGGACGGCTTCGCTGTTGTCTCCTCCCTTTCGCTGGGAGGTGCGGAACGAACGCTGACGTGGTAGAAATAAGACCTAGAAGAAGAAACCACAGGCCAAATTCACTTACTTCTGTGAACAAACTGGAAGGTGAATAATAAAAAAACTATAGAACCAATTTCTTGTCTTGGTGTGAAATAAATTTTCGTCCCCAAAAACAGACGAGAATTTCCAGATGGACCAATAAAATGGCAGAAGGTATGTTCAAATGACATCTCACACACATATTCACACTTAACAGCATATGAACATATGTAATAGAAAGACCACTAGACGAACACACACACGACCTTAACTCTGGTAAGATAATCAAACACCCTATCTTTTATAGATAGACACGTTTTAATATATCATCCCCATTCCAATTTCAACCACTATACAACAAACGCTCATTTTATGACACAACGTAACACACATTCTAACAACACAATTGCATTTGAGAAATTTTATTGCCACACAAACCAACATATAAAATCAACAGTAGGTTTTATGACAAGGGCACGTTCGAAATGAATGTTTCCATTTAAAGTACAATTGAAACATGATACTTGATTTTTGCATTTTAAAGTTTAATTCAAGCCATTATATATAAAGTAATTTTATAAAATCAACAGTAGGTTCTCTACAGTGCAATGTAGATTTTAAATTAGTCACTGTGAGAGGTTTTTGAAGCTTCCTCCAGATGCATCGCGATGGGTTCCCAATTAGAGAAATCAATAAATCGACTTCTTTGAAAAGTGGCCTATTTCATCGATTTCAGGTAAAATAAAAATATTGGAGTGTGAAACATTTGCTGATCAACATTCAATCCCGGGCTACGTCGGGTCACACCACTACTATATATATATATATATATATATATATGTATGTATAAGGAATGAAAAAATACCAGCGGTGGTTGACGTTATGTTTAAAGAAAAATACAAAAACCGAATGAAATTATTAAAAAATCAACGTTTCGTCCTTATTTCAGAGGACATCTTCAGGATAATTGAAATAAAAATGTAAGAAATCTATGACTTTTTCTTTTCTTACATTTTTATTTCAATTATCCTGAAGATGTCCTCTGAAATAAGGACGAAACGTTGATTTTTTAATAATTTCATTCGGTTTTTGTATTTTTCTTTAAATATATATATATATATATATATATATATATATATATAATTTACATTTTTTATATTTAAAGTTCATTAAAAAATATATAATTCTCTAAATAAAAATTTGTTTGGAAAAAGAATTCAATATTTATATTAATACTAGCTGAAGTACCCGGTGTTGCCAGGTTGTATATGATATATTTAAATATTTTGTCCTCGTACATTATAATAAAATAGAGTCATAATTGTGAATGCATGTTTTTTTTGTTTTTGTTGTTACGAAAATCATATTTGCGGAAATTAACTATTCTACCTGTAAGCGAAGTGTCTTTTTTTTATGGGCTACAAAACTGAGAATTTGACCCCTGTCGTTCAAGATTTCCTTAAAAGTATGAACTGTATTTGTCTTCGGTCGTGATGGATTTCATTCATTCATTCATTACCATTAATTTTGAACTTATGAAAACTTTAAGCATTAAGAATCTATAGACAATCCACCACAAGTTTGTTCTTACGTTTGAGAAAATATATGCAGATTTAAAATTTGTTTTTACGATATTCGAGAAAAAATAAAATCTCTATAAATTATTTTTTAGAGATTTAGAAAAGATTGGAAGCGGGATTTATAAGTGTATTGGAATCGGAAATTTAGTATGGAATTGGTAATTGTATCGGAATAAAAAAAAAAAAAAATTGAAATCGTCCCATCACTAATATATATATATATATATATATATATATATATATATATATATATATATGCGTAGATCATCGTATAACGATTTGATCACTGTCTGTCTGACGTAATGAACATTTAAATTAAAATGTTTAAAATTCAACGCTATTTCACACGGTTAATAGTAGCCGAATGGATACGGCCTCCGCTAATCGAGCCAGAGATGTCTCGTGTCGCGGGGTTCGAATCGTTAGACTGGTAGTAATCGTGACACCCTGCACTGAAGAATCCCGAAAGGATGAAACACTAGTGTCTGTAGGTATTTAATTATTATAGTAAAAAAATAATTATATATATATATATATATATATATATATATATATGGAAGTAAAAAGATTAAATACATCCGATTATATGATTTAAAACTGAAATGTGGAAGATCTAAATTTCAGTGTTTTGTCAAGCTTTTTTGTGGGCTTTATCAAGAACGAAAAAAATTTAAGTCGACAAAATACGATGATTTTAAATATTTTTCATGTTTAATTAATGGGTTTTTATCGCTTAAATTTTGAACTTATTATGAAAACTGCAAAATTTGAAGAAAGGAATTTTACTCAAAATCTAATTTTTTAATTTATTAGCTATGAAAAATGTCGATTGTCACTTGTATCGATGCGCGATCGATGAACATAAACTGTATAAAGTTTATTTGATTTTGGAGCAAAATTAAATTTTATTTCATTTCTTTTAAAAAATAATGGACAAAAAACCTCTGCTTATGTTTGAATGATTGCTTTCATGTCAACCTTTCATGCGTTGAAATAGTTTCGAAACGGGGTTTTGATTGCAAAAAGTGGCAGACGACAATCTGACTATTTTGGCGGATTTGTAGCTGAATACACGTATTGTTTTTTTGTTTTTGTTGTTATGAAAATTATATTCACAGAAATTAATTATTCTTCTGTAAGCGAAGTGTCGAAGGGAACCGAGTCCATGTATTGTAAGCATAGATGTAAAATATAAAGTACACGAGACATTTTTATCTGATTAGATATAATTTTTTTTTTTTTTTTTAGAAATAAACCTGTATTTAAGGTTCTGTGTAAGCAAGCCCTATCAGAAAAATTAAAAGTAAAAAAAAAAACGCATTCGGAAAAATTTGCAGATTTTGTTTGTCCTTAATATTTGTTTATATAATCGATAAATGAATATATATATATATTTAATTTTATTCGATTGGCAAAATTTTAGAATAATTATAAAGAAGTGAACTATCGCGTAAATTCAATCAACTAAAAAATGGAAAACGGGGTGAGGAAAAGAAGAAAAATATATATATATATATATATATATATATATATATATATATTATGGGGCAAGTTATATGTACAATTCAATAAAATAAATAAGTCGATTAAAACGATCGTTAAAATATACCCAAATATATTTAATTGCAATTTTTATTTATATATATATATATATATATATATATATATATATATATATATATATGTGTGTGTGTGTGTGTGTGTGTGTATTTAAAAGAGTGTAGCCATCAACAATTGTGGGATTTTCAGCCTTTTATCATATTTTTGTTTTAAAATATTTTTATAACGCGTTTCAAGCTTTGGTTAGCTTTCTTCAAATATTTTCGTGAAATTTTTTTTTTTTTTTAAATGGGAGTTTGAAATGTTATTTTTACATCTGCTGATACTAAATGTGTTTTTCAGAGTGATGTGGTCTCAGACATTCTTTTTCTTCGAAACTCCGCGGATTAAGGACTATCCATGTCTGAGACCACATCACTTTGGAAAACACATTTAGTATCAGCAGATGTAAAAATAACATTTCAAACTCCCATTTAAAAAAAAAAACAAACCTTTTCACGAAAATATCTGAAGAAAGCGAACCAAAGCTTGAAACGCGTTATAAAAATATTTTTAAAATAAAAATATGATAAAAGGCTGAAAAAACAACAATTGTTGATGGCTACACTCTTTTAAATATACATTTTTTCATATAGGCATATTGTAGAAATAAATGTAGGGATTATTTTTTTAATTTACTTATATATATATATATATATATATATATTTTACCTAGTCACGTGGTAATTTGTTACAAGTTAAGTGGGCGATTTTTTTTTTAATATTTGTCTAAATGAGAAAATGCTGCCTAAATATACACAATATATATATATATATATATATATATATATATATATATATATATATATATAATAACTCAATCACCATTCAATTTTTCTTCTTTATTCATTTTCCTAAATCACAATTTATCTTTCTTTTAATAATATTATTTGAACTCATTCCCTTTTTTCCTTGTACCAATTTGCGAATTATTCCACGGAATTCTGCCTTTTGGATTACTTTGCACCATCTTCCATTAACGTGATTCCTTTGGATTTTACTTGTGGAAATGAAAATTTAATCAACCTTTTTGGATTTTACCATTATTGGATATTTTACCTTTCACCAGACAATCCATTCACGTGAAATCACCTTTTTCTTCCCTCTATTCCCTCTGCTTCACTTTTTGTTACCAAGTAAAATCTATGACTTACTTGTAATTTCATTAAATACGTTTGCAAGCAAAATCCGAACCCGCATTTTGCTAAATACTAACCTCTGATGAGAAGGAAAGTATTTCTTCGAAACTCCGTGGATTAAGTACTGTCCATTTATTTTGTGCTTCCTTTTTAAAACTTTTAAACTCTTTTTCAAAGTGTTTTTTAACATGTTTTTTTTTAGCTACTTGCTCTTTATATATATATACAGGGTGTCCGTAAAGTTACTATACAGTCTTACAAGTTACTATACAGACAGCCTGTAATATATTCATAGTACAGTAAGATATTGTATTAAAATATGTATTTGTAACAAAAGAAATAAAAAGAAATAACACCTTTATGTTTATAAAAATCTCAGAAAATATTAACTATTAGTACAAATATAATACAATAAAACAATAAGACTGTCTAGTAACTTTACGGACACCTTGTGTGTATATATATATATATATATATATATATATATATATATATATATATATATATATATAATTACTTAATTTACTCACATAAAATTAATATACAAAAGTATAGATTTATGCGTAAACTTTAAGTATTTACTTCAAAAGTGCTCAATACGTAGGTAGAGCTAGTTAGTAATTTATAAAATATGTCGATTAAGCTACACTGAATATTCGGCGTTTCATCCACTCTAGGACTCCTCAATAGAGGAGGAGCATATAAAAACGATAAACAACCACAGAATTCGCGCATAAGCCTGAGGAGTCCTAGAGTGGATGAAACGCCGAATATTCAGTGTAGCTTAATCGCCATATATATTTTATAAATTACTAATATATATATATATATATATATATATATATATATATATATATATATACTTGTTTATTGTTATACAAACATGGTCACATCCTGCTGCCACAAATAGCCACTTGTTTTAATCAAACAACAGATATAATCAGGCAGCGACTTGACTATTCAAAAGTTCAATGAATAATCTAATAATAATAAGATTATTCATTGAACTTTTGAATAGTCAAGTCGCTGCCTGATGATATCTGTTGTTTGATTGAAACAAGTGGCTATTTGTAGCAGCAGGATGTGACCATGTTTATATAACAATAAACAAGTATTATCAGCTCTTTTTATTGAGCACTATCTAACAACCTCGTTGAATTCATTAGTTCATTACTTGTGAATAAAAAACCCCGAGTATATATATATATATATATATATATATATATATATATATATATATATATATATATATATATATATATATATATATATATATTCCCAAAGTTTCAGTTTCTTTAGTTTATGTTACAGGGTTTTTAGGGAGACAGAATATGGACACAACCGACCAAAGATAGAACAGCTATTACACTCTGATCCCAGCCGACAGCCCAATAATTATCATGGCCTTTTAATACGCTTTGTTATCCATTTGTGATCTTGTACAGTTTCATTGACTTGCCTCCCCACGAGGGTAGTGTTATACAATCATATCCTCTTTTTAATGGACACCATAAATTGTTTTATTTTACTTTTGCGCTTACAACAGTCTGGCACAAGAACATCGAGTCTGAGCATTCTTCTCATATTATGCAGCATGAACGGCGAGCTAGAATAGTAAAACAACAACATTGATCAATTGGATGTTGTTTGTTGTTGTTCTTGCTAGGTGGCTCGTTGATGTATGCGATGCTGATGCTTGGAGCATGGTTGAGATTTTCATACGCATGATCAATATAGCAGTTAGAGTTTCTCCAACAGTTGTTGGCAGGAAATTATGAATTATTTCGACGTGGAGTAAAAGACAGAAAAAACATTAAATTTAAAAACGCTTTATCCTTCGTCAGCAATATATATATATATATATATATATATATATATATGTTTTCGTAAATGTAATGTAAAGTCTGAAAAAAAATGCACGCATTCGGAGCGTTAGGACTTTTGGTCCTTGTGAAGTGTACTAATTATGCTGAAAGAATAACGTCATTATTTAGAAAGTCATTCTTAACATGGGGAAGGAGGCTTTTTACGTGTTCTGCACTTTCACCTAACAATTTAATAAAAAAGAACGATAGCATATACATTTAATTTAACTGGAAATCCTATCTGAAGTGGAACACGGTGCGTACACTGCAAAAACACCGAATCCTTCTTTGAAATCAACAAAATTTACATATGTTAAGGCCTAAAACTGCACCGTTTGTTCATTTTCACCAGGATTTGACGTCCCCTGGGGACTTTTGGGGCTTAATGGAGGAGGGGGGAATGCTGAACTTAGTCATTTTTTTTGTTATGCCTCGTCCACTGTGCATGCTTCACTTGTTTCTTTTAAAATTAATTACAACATTCCCCATATCAACAATTGATCCTTAAATTCGTGTTTTTTTTTTTCATTTTCTTCTTTTTTTTTGTTACAGCATTTTCAAACGGGGTTTGCTGATCTTGGTCATTTTCACGGCGATGTTTGTCATCGCGCTACTCAATGTCGACTGGTATCGGTTCAAAGAGCTCCTGCCGCAAAGCAAGAAAATATTGAAGATTTATCACCATGCAGAAACCCCGGCAATCATCAACATCCAACACCGACGGAAACCGGAAATCTCCGACAGATGCAACATCCGCAGGAAGAAACACCTCAATTGCCGGCAACTGTTTGAGGTCGCCACGGACACGCATAGCAAAAAGTTTAAAGGGTTCTTCCCCGAAAATCCCGCACCGTTCGATTGCACACTGGATGAACTAGTCAAAGACTGTTCTAAATTGCGTTCGCTGCACGGTTACGAAGACAAACCAGTTAGCCAAGGCGAACTGAACTTTCCGTTGGCGTTTGCGATAAAGATGCACACAAATTCGCATCAAGTGGAGAGGTTGTTAAGAACAATATACAGACCTCATAACTTTTATTGTATTCACGTAGATTCAAAAGCAAGCAATGAAACGTACGAACAGATGGCAAAAGTCGTTAGATGTCTGACCAACGTCGTACTAGTACCGAAACGTTATAACGTGGTTTACGCTTCCTATCGCCTCGTCCTGGTCGAGTTTAACTGCATGCAACTCTCGGTGGATTCAGGCGTCAAATGGAAATATTACATCAACCTAACCGGCCAGGAATACATGTTAAAAACAAACCTAGAAATTGTGGAGATACTGAAATTATTTAACGGTACTAACGATATAGAATCGCAG
>NC_136523.1:33092873-33127873 GCF_053919585.1 Euprymna scolopes
AGTTTCACATGGGTTCGAATATCCTATATATTAAGTTTTATTTTATGCCTGTAGATAAACACTGACAGAGGAGTTTTGTAGGCAAACATTTTTAAACAAATATATACGCATATATATATATATATTTTTTTTATTTATTATTTTTAAAACAGTAATCTACGCACACGCGTGTTTCAAGGTCATTACCTCTCATCAGCGTAGTTTAACAGAAAAAAAATAAAAAAATGAGCTCCGAGGCGGAGCCAAATATTAACCTTATGTATCGCTTGAAAAATAACAATAACAAAATCTATCTATCTATCTATCTATCTATCTATATATATATATATATATATATATATATATATATATATATATATATATATATATATATATATAAAGGTTTGTGTTTACTATAAGATTTTTACGCCAATATTACGCAAGTATAAGTCTGCATGAATATAATTACACGGAATAGTTAACTAAAGATGATCATCGCATAAACCGAAAAAACCAAAACAAACAGGGAATCAATTAAAATGAATGTTTAAAAGAATATGCAAATTAGCTAGATTTTTTTTGCAGATGAATGAATTCTACGAATCATATATATTACAAAGTTGTATTTTCTTCTTAAATAAATTGAAAAAAAAAGGGTTTATTATTATTTAATAAATTGAAAAAATAGGGTTTTAATATGAATATCGATACACAAAAAAACCCCAAATTTATAAGAGTATAGATATATATGTACACACATACATGTATATATATATATATATATATATATATATGTATATATATATGTATATATATATGTATATATATACGTATATATATGTATATATATGTATATATATATACATATATATATACATATATATATATATGTACACACATACATGTATATATATATATATATGTATATATATATGTATATATATACATATATATATGTATATATATATGTATATATATATGTATATATATATATGTATATATATACATATATATATACATATATATATATATACATATATATATATATGTAAAAAATAAAAATAAAAGTTAAAAGGATTTTACCATTTTTTGATTTTTACCCTTCACCGGACTATCCATTCATGTGAAATCTTTTTATTATTTTTCTTTTACCTCCTGTTCCCCTTACCTCACCCTTTTTTTTTTAACCAAGTAAGATCTTTGACTTACTTGTAGTTTCATTAAATATTTTTATATGCAAAATCCGATCCTGCATTTTGCTAATTCCTGCCCTCTGATGAGAAGGAGAGTATTTCTTCGAAACTCCGCGGATTAAGGACTATCCACTTATCTTGTGCTTCCTTTTTTTAAAATTAAATATGTTTTTAACTCTTTTTCAAGATGTCTTTTAACATATTTTATTAATCATTTGTTCATATATATATTTGTATATATATACATATATATATATATACATATATATATATACATATATATATATGTATATATACATATATATATACATATATATACATATATATATGTATATATATACATATATACATATATATACATATATATATATGTATAGTAAGCTATAAAAATAGATACGGCAAGCTTGCTATCTAGCTCTTCTAATATAGTGAACGCTGTTGAATAAATACTGAAAATTGATTTATAAAGTATTATATCCGCTTATAACAGTTCATATGGATACATGAAATCATAATAATTATTATTATGATTAAAAGAGAAAATGCAACACAAAGTTACTCCGATCTCATTATCAATTTATTTCTACTCACAAACGGGCCTTTTCAAATGAGGTGGGCCAGTCAGGTTAGTTTCTGTCTTACTAAATTATAATAGAATTATGTGTGTTGCCTTTTTATATCAAACATGTTTCTTTATAAATATGCATGGTGTTGAGTTCACTTGCTGCAACACTACCGTTTTCTCTACCTGTTCCCCCTCTACAAAATAACCGTTTTCATAACACACAATAATGGAAACGCCAAGTCTGTCGTGCTTTGTTTTTTTTTCTACAGTTCTGTTTATTGGATGGTAATAAGATCGTTAAGAAACGGTAGTCTTTACATCTTCCAACGCGCGTGTTCTTCTCTCTGCCCAGGAACACCAGTCTTTTCTCTTTCCAAATCTCAACCCAAATAAACGCGTGATCTCGTCAACTATCATCAATTCTCGTTCTAACGAATCGGGATCCCACTACAGGGATTTGCATCAGGCAACTCATCTGACGTGACCTTATAAATGTTTTCCTGTAAACGCCAGCAATCTGGCCTCCCCAGGCGACCGGTTAGTTACAAACTTATTTTCGTCCCACATATCTGCATAGTTCTTGAATTAGATTTTTAATATGTATATATGTATATACCTATTAGGCAATTTCTGCTAGCTCGTCGTTATTAGAGCCCATGATATAACATGTATATATATATATCTGCGTGTATATGCGCGCGTGCGCGCGTGTGTGTGTGTGTGTGTGGATACTTGTGTGTGTGTGTATGCGCGCCCGCGCCGTGTGTGTGTGTGTGTGTGTGTGTGTGTGTGTGTGTACGTGTGTGTGTACGTGTGTGTGTGTGTGTGTGTGTGTGGATACTTGTGCATGTGTGTGTGTGTATGCGCGCCCGCGCCGTGTGTGTGTGTGTACGTGTGTGTGTACGTGTGTGTGTACGTGTGTGTGTGTGTATGCGCGCCCGCGCCGTGTGTGTGTGTGTACGTGTGTGTGTACGTGTGTGTGTACGTGTGTGTGTGTGTATGCGCGCCCGCGCCGTGTGTGTGTGTGTGTGTACGTGTGTGTGTGTGTGTGTACGTGTGTGTGTGTGTGTACGTGTGTGTGTACGTGTGTGTGTGTGTGTGTGGATACTTGTGCATGTGTGTGTGTGTATGCGCGCCCGCGCCGTGTGTGTGTGTGTACGTGTGTGTGTGTGTACGTGTGTGTGTACGTGTGTGTGTGTGTGTGTGTAAAAGTTAGTTTGTTTTTGTGAGTTTTGTCTTATGTCTTTGCTATGTATTTTTCAAAGTCAAACTTTTTGGTTTCTGAAGAGTCCATTGACAAAAGATGCAGAATTGTCGGATGTTATTCTGTCAAGGAAACTACCTGTAAAATATGTACTGGGAATTTTGCTTTGAAATGATAATCAGTAAAAGTAATAAAATTTTGATCACTGAACTGTTACCTAATCTTGCTTGTTTATATAAAGTAAATAATGTTGTTTGTTAATATAAATTAAGTAATGTTGTTTGTCTATATAAATTAAATAATGTTGTTTGTTTATATAAATTAAATAATGTTGTTTGTTAATATAAATTAAGTAATGTTGTTTGTCTATATAAATTAAATAATGTTGTTTGTTTATATAAAGTAAATAATGTTGTTTGTTAATATAAATTAAGTAATGTTGTTTGTCTATATAAATTAAATAATGTTGTTTGTCTATATTAATTAAATAATGTTGTTTGTCTATATAAATTAAATAATGTTGTTTGTCTATATAAATTAAATAATGTTGTTTGTCTATATTAATTAAATAATGTTGTTTGTCTATATAAATTAAATAATGTTGTTTGTTTATATAAATTAAATAATGTTGTTTGTCTATATTAATTAAATAATGTTGTTTGTTTATATAAATTAAATAATGTTGTTTGTCTATATTAATTAAATAATGTTGTTTGTCTATATAAATTAAATAATGTTGTTTGTCTATATTAATTAAATAATGTTGTTTGTTTATATAAATTAAATAATGTTGTTTGTCTATATTAATTAAATAATGTTGTTTGTCTATATAAATTAAATAATGTTGTTTGTCTATATAAATTAAATAATGTTGTTTGTCTATATAAATTAAATAATGTTGTTTGTTTATATAAATTAAATAATGTTGTTTGTCTATATTAATTAAATAATGTTGTTTGTTTATATAAATTAAATAATGTTGTTTGTTTATATGAAGTAAAGAATGTTGTTTGTATAAATTAAATAATGTTGTTTGTTTATATAAAGTAAATAATGTTGTTTGTTAATATAAATTAAATAATGTTGTTTGTCTATATAAATTAAATAATGTTGTTTGTTTATATAAATTAAATAATGTTGTTTGTCTATATTAATTAAATAATGTTGTTTGTTTATATAAATTAAATAATGTTGTTTGTTTATATGAAGTAAAGAATGTTGTTTGTATAAATTAAATAATGTTGTTTGTTTATATAAAGTAAATAATGTTGTTTGTTAATATAAATTAAATAATGTTGTTTGTCTATATAAATTAAATAATGTTGTTTGTTTATATAAATTAAATAATGTTGTTTGTCTATATTAATTAAATAATGTTGTTTGTTTATATAAATTAAATAATGTTTTTTGTTTATATGAAGTAAAGAATATTGTTTGTATAAATTAAATAATGTTGTTTGTTTATATAAAGTAAATAATGTTGTTTGTTTATATAAATTAAATAATGTTGTTTGTTTACATAAAGTAAATAATGTTGTTTGTTAATATAAATTAAATAATGTTGTTTGTCTATATAAAGTAAATAATGTTGTTTGTTTATATAAATTAAATAATGTTTTTTGTTTATATGAAGTAAAGAATGTTGTTTGTATAAATTAAATAATGTTGTTTGTTTATATAAATTAAATAATGTTGTTTGTATGTATAAATTAAATAATGGTGTTTGTTTATATAAATTAAATAATCTTGCTTGTTTATATAAAGTAAATAATGTTTGTTAATATAAATTAAATAATGTTGTTTGTCTATATAAATTAAATAATGTTGTTTGTTTATATAAATTAAATAATGTTGTTTGTTTATATGAAGTAAAGAATGTTGTTTGTATAAATTAAATAATGTTGTTTGTTTATATAAATTAAATAATGTTGTTTGATTATATAAATTAAATAATGTTGTTTGTTTATATAAATTAAATAATGTTGTTTGTATGTATAAATTAAATAATGTTGTTTGTTTATATAAATTAAATAATGTTGTTTGATTATATAAATTAAATAATGTTGTTTGTTTATATAAATTAAATAATATTGTTTGTTTATATAAATAAAATAATGTTTTTGTTTATATAAATAAAATAATGTTTTCGTTTATATAAATAAAATAATGTTTGTTTATATAAATAAAATATTGTTGTTTGTATATATAGATTAAAAAATATTGTTTGTTTATATAAATTAAATATTGTTGTTTGTTTATATACATCAAAAAATGCTGTTTGTTAATAATATTGTTTGTTTATATAAATTAAATAATATCGTTTGTTTATATAAATTAAAGAATGCCATTTGCTGAATGGATTCTGGACCATGCAGAAATTTCTGGTGGGGCCTCTCGATGCCATACTAGTGGATAATTGTTACGGCTTTACCTTATCATGTGCTACAAAAAAAAGAATTCCTCTCTTTCTCTCTCTTACTTTCCCTCTCTGTCCTACTCTAATCAAGTCTGTCAACCTGTTCCACAAACCCCAAAAACTCAACATGAAATATCTCCCAAAAAAACAAAACAAACACGAATAAACTTAGAACCCCATCCTCCAAGTAGACCCCTACTACCATGTCTCCTTCTCCAACATCAGGGGTCTACATTCTCTCTTACTTTCCCTCTCTGTACTGCTCTAACCAAATATGCTGACCTATTCCACAAATCCCAAAACCTCAACATGAAATATCTCCAGAATAAAAACTCGATTAAACCTAGAACCCCATCTTCCAACGTAGACCCCTACTACCATGTCTCCTTCTCCAACATCAGGGGTCTACATTCCAACCTTCCAGAGGTTGAAACCCAATTACAGGAGACGAAACCGGACATATTATTTCTAAGTGAAACTGGACTAGGGCCGACCTCTCCCCTAGATGAGTTCATAATAAAAGGATACTCTTACTTAACATCTAAATCTGACCCCCAAGATCGCCATGGTCATAGAATATGCACCTACATTAAAGATGGCTTCCCGTGTGGTAGAGATATCTCCAGGGAAGACCCTAATTTACCTTATATGTGCTTCCGGGTTGCACTTGCTTACACCACCGCATTCATATTTGCTCTCTATCGCTCCCATAACAGCGGAGTTACTGTCCTTAAGAGTATATCTGAGAAAATTGACCTCATCCTGTCTGCTCATCCTTCGGCTACCATTCACATTTGCGGTGACTTCAATGTCCATAATGTGGAATGGCTAACCCACTCAAACAAGACCGATGATGAGGGGAGGTTTTGTCATGATTTTGCCATTGCCTATGACCTCACTCAGATTGTTCATGAGTCCACCCGTGTGCCCAATACTACTGGTCAGTATGCAAGCCTTCTAGACCTTTTTCTCATAATTTCCTCTGTGCTGTGTTCATGTTCCGTCCTATTTCCCCTTGAATCCTCCGATCACACAGTTTATCAGTTAAGATAAAAAATGAACTGTAATAAGTTTTCTGATATACCTCTCCATCGTACTGTATATCGATACTCTATGGCTGACTGGGATAGCTTCCGTACATTCATATCTGATCTACCTCTGCATTCCATGTTTAAAAAGGATGTATCCTCTATAGTATCAGACCTTACCGAATGGTTAATTGTAGGTATAGATTGATTCATACCATCCAAAAAATTCCAACAAAAACCTAACAGCCAGCCATGGTTCTCCCCAGATAGTGCCGCTGCCATTGCGCACAGAAATCACTTTTTCCATAGCTACCAACGTGATAGATGTTCTGAGACTAAAGCTGCCTTCAGGACTGCCAGCAACCACTGTAAAAGAGTAATAAAAAATGCAAGAGACCTATATGCTCAGTCCGTCAAATCCAAAGTAGCTGAGCAGCGGCTTGGTTCCCACCAGTTTTGGCAAATAGCAAACAGGATCCTGAACAGAAGCGTGCGTTTCATCCCAATCATCATCAATGGACCTGAGGTCATTATATCAGCATCAGACAAGGCCAAACTATTCGCCAAGAACTTTGCAGCTAACTCTACCCTCTGCGACGAAGTGCATCAACTCCTCGTATTTCTTCCTTCAACAGACAACACCCTAACCGAACATACAAATATCTGTGCACGAGGTCGCCAAGCTAATCAAGAACCTTGATTCCAGTAAAGCAACTGGCCCTGACGGCATTCCAATTATAGTGTTGAAAAAGCTTCAACGAGAACTTGCCCTCATACTTATAAAACTGTTTAAGTGTTGCCTTAAGGAGAAGTGCTTTCCAACACCCTGGAAAACCTCGTCAGTATGCCCTGTATTTAAGAACTCAGGTGATAAATCATCCCCCTCTCAGTACAGACCAATAAGTCTTTTGTGTGGCATGAGTAAGTTAGTGGAATCCATATTAAATAAAGAAGTAGTCAACCACCTCAGCAGAAATAACCTCCTTAGTGACATGCAATATGGTTTCCGTTCTGCTAGATCTACAGCTGATGTGCTAACAGTTATATCCCATAGGATTAGTGAATCTCTTGACAAAGGCTTCCTTTCTAGGGCAATTGCTCTTGAAATATCAAAGGCCTTCGACAAGGTATGGCATAAGGGCCTACTGCACAAGATTTCCAGCTACAGTATTACTGGAAATGTTTTCTTAATCATAAAATCATTTCTCTCTGATAGGCTCATAAGAGTAGTGGTTGATGGGCAGAAATCTGAGGCCCACAGTATTAATGCTGGATTCCTCCAGGGGTCCATCCTGGGCCCAACTCCCTTCCTGATCTACATCAATGATCTCCCAAAACACATACTAAATTCATTCGTTGACATCTATGCTGATGACACGACCATCTACGGCAACACATCAAAGGCTGTAAATGACAAAGCTCTCTCTGATTCCCTCTCCTCTTGTCTCGAGCGCATAGTACAGTAGAGGAAGAGATGGCTGGTTACTTTTAATGCATCTAAAACCAAGCTCCTATCATTACATCATCAACGCTCTGTTCCTCATCTAGCATCAATTGAAATGGATGGCTCTCGTCTTGGGGAGGCTTCATGTCTTGACAAGCTCCTGGATTTGACCTTTACTCCTGATCTGAAATGGAACACATAAGTCTGTTGCCCAGGCCACGGGGAAAATGGTAGGATCCTTCCACAGCTCCAGAAGATATCTCACTACTGATGCAATTCTCTATATCTATAAAAGCCAAGAACGTCCAAAGATGGAGTACTGCTGCCACATCTGGGCTGGAGCTTCAAAAAACAACCTATCCTGCCTTGACAAAGCTTAGTGGGGGATGCTCTCTTCTCTTCCCTGCAACCTCTCTCCTACAGAAGAGACGTTGCGAACCTGTCTTTGTTTTATCGTTATTTCCATGGCAAGTGCTCGTCCGAGCTCCAATCTCTGGTTCCCCCCCCTCGTCAATCCTTCATGATTAAAACCCGTCTAGCTAAAGCCACTGTCAGTAATTTCCCCCACTCTATCGGTGGCTAAATCAAAACGTAGATTCCATGAACATAGCTTTTTTCTGAGAAGTGCACGCCTGTGGAACTCTCTTCCGTTTGCCTGTTTCCCACCTGACTACAACTTGGACGTCTTCAAGTCCAACATAAACAAATTCCTGATTAATCGCCCCCTTAAGTAAGACGCTTTATTAAATCTCCAATACCAACTATTACTACGATATTATCCCATTGAGTATTGTACACAAAACACCTTATCCCCGAGTGCCTTACAGGCCTTGAAAAGTGGTGATCCCCATGTAAACAAAATAAAAAAATTAAAAAATAATGTTGTTTGTTTATATAAATTAAATAATGTTGTTTGTTTATATAAATGACATAATTTGTTAGTTCATATAAATTAAATAATGTTGTTTGTTTATACAAATAAAAAAATGTTGTTTGTTTATAGAAATTAGAAAATATTGTTTGTTTATATGAATTAAATATTGATGTTTGTTTATATGAATTAAATAATGTTGTTTGTTTATATAAATTAAAAAATGTTGTATGTTTATATGAATTAAATAATGTTGTTTGTTTATATAAATTAAATAATGTTGTTTGTTTATATAAATTAAAATATGTTGTTTGTTTATACAAATATAATAATATTGTTTGTTTATATAAATTAAATAATATCGTTTGTTTATATAAATAAAATAATGTTGTTTGTTTATATAAATAAAACAATGTTGTTTATTTATATGAATTAAATAATGTTGTTTGTATATATAAATAAAATTATGTTGTTTGTTTATATAAATTAAATAATGTTATCTGTTTATATGAATATAAAAATATTGTTTGTTTATATAAATTAAAAAATGTTATTTTTTATATAAATAAAATAATGTTGTTTGTTTATATAAATAAAATAATGGTGTTTGTTTATATAATTAAATAATGTTGTTTGTTTATATAAATAAAATAATATTGTTTGTTTATATAAATAAAATAATATTGTTTGTTAATATAAATTGAATAACATTGTTTGTTTATATGAATTAAATAATGTTGTTTGTTTATATAAATATAATAATATTGTTTGTTTATATAAATAAAATAATGTTTGTTTATATAAATTAAATAATGTTGTTTGTTTATATAAAAAAAATAATATTGTTTGTTCATATAAATTAAATAACGTTGTTTGTTTATATAAATATAATAATATCGTTTGTTTATATAAATATAATAATGTTGGTTGTGTATATAAATATAATAATGTTGTTTGTTTATATAAATAAAATAATGTTGTCTGTTTATATGAATTAAATAATGTTGTTTGTTTATATAGATATAATAATGTTGTTTGTTTATATAAATTAAAAAATGTTGTTTATATAAATTAAATAATTTTGTTTGTTAATATAAATAAAATAATGTTGTTTGTTTATATAAATAAAATAATGTTGTTTGTTTCTATAAATTAAATAATGTTGTTTTTTATACGAATAAAATAATGTTGTTTGTTTATATCAATTAAATAATGTTGTTTGTTTATATAAATAAAATAATGTTGTTTGTTTATATAAATAAAATAATATTGTTTGTTTATATAAATTAAATAATGTTGTTTGTTTATATAAATAAAATGATGTTGTTTGTTTATATTAATAAAATGATGTTGTTTTTTATATAAATAAAATGATGTTGTTTGTTTATATAATACAATAATGTTGTTTGTTTATATAAATATAATAATGTTGTTTGTTTATATAAATAAAATAATATTGTTTGTTTATATAAAAAAATAAGGTTGTTTGTTTATATAAATATAATAATTCTTTTGTGTATATAAATAAAAAATGTTGTTTATATAAATTAAAAAATCTTGTTTGTGTATTTAAATATAAAATGTTGTTTGTTTATATAAATGTAATAATGTTGTTTGTGATATAATTAAAATAATGTTGTTTTTTATGTAAATAAAATAATGTTATTTGTTTATATAAATTAAATAATGTTGTCTTTTTATATAAATTAAATAATGTTGTTTGTTTATATAAATATAATAATGTTGTTTGTTTATATAAATTAAATAATATTGTTTGTTTATATAAATAAAATAAGGTTGTTTGTTTATATAAATATAATAATCTTGTTTGTTTATGTAAATTAAATTATGTTGTTTGTTTATATAAATTAAATTATGTTGTTTGTTTATATAAATTAAATAATGTTGTTTGTTTATATAAATTAAATAATGTTGTTTGTTACTATAAATTACAAAATGTTGTTTATATAAATTAAATAATGTTGCTTATTTATACGAATTAAATATTGTTGTTTGTCTATATGAATTAAATAATGTTGTTTGTTTATAATAATTAAAAAACGTGTCTGTTTATATAAATTAAATAATGTTGTTTGTTTATATAAATTAAAAAATGTTGTTTGTTTATACAGATTTAATAATGTTGTTTGTTTATATAAATTGAATATTGTTGTTTGTTTATATGAATAAGAAATATTGTTTGTTTATATAAATTAAATAATGTTGTTTGTTTTTATAAATTAAATAATGTTGTTTTCTTATATGAATTAAATAATGTTGTTTGTATAAATAAAATAATGTTGTTTGTTTATACAAATTAAATATTGTTGTTTGTTTATGTGAATTAAATAATGTTGTTTGTTTATATAAATTAAATATCGTTGTTTGTTTATATAATTTAAATAATGTTTTTTATTTATATAAATTATATAATATTGTTTGTTTATATAAATAAAATAAGGTTGTTATTTTATATAAATATAATAATGTTGGTTGTGTAATGAATTATAATAATGTTGTTTGTTTATATAAATAAAATAATGTTGTTTGTTTATATAAATTAAATAATGTTGTTTGTTTATATAAATTAAATAATGTTGTTTGTTTATATAAATAAAATGATGTTGTTTGCTTTTATAAATAAAATAATGTTGTTTGTTTATATAAATTTAATAATGTTGTTTGTTTATATAAATTAAATAATGTTGTTTGTTTATATAAATAAAATAATGTTGTTTGTTTATATAAATATAATAATGGTGTGTGGTTATATAAATAAAATAATGTAGTTTGTTTATATAAATATAATAATATTGTTTGTTTATATAAATAAAATAATAGTGTTTGTTTATATAAATTGAATAATATTGTTGGTTTATATAAATTAAATAATGTTGTTTGTTTATATAAATATAATAGTATTGTTTGTTTATATAAATAAAATAATTTTGTTTGTTTATATAAATTAAATAATATTGTTTGTTTATATAAATAAAATAATATTTTGTGTTTATATAAATTAAATAATATTGTTTGTTTATATAAATAAAATAATGTTGTTCGTTTATATAAATAAAATAATATTGTTTGTTTATATAAATCAAATAATGTTGTTTGTATATATAAATATAATAATATTGTTTGTTTATATAAATAAAATAATGTTGTTTGTTTATATAAATAAAATAATTAAGGTTGTTTTATATAAATAAAATAATGTAGTTTGTTTATATACATTAAATAATGTTGTTTTTATATAAATAAAATAATGTTGTTTGTTTATATAAATTAAATAATGTGGTTTGTTTATATAAATAAAACAATGTCGTTTGTTTATATAAATAAAATAATATTGTTTGTTTATATAAATTAAATTATATTGTTTGGTTATATATATAAAATGATGTTATTTGTTTATATAAATAAAATAATGTTGTTTTTTAGATAAATAAGATAATGCTGTTTTTTTATATAATTGAATAATGTTGTTTGTTTATATAAATTAAATAATATTGTTTGTTCATATAAATATAATAACGTTGTTTGTGTATATAAATTAAAAAATGTTGTTTATATAAATTAAATAATTTTGTTTGTTTATATTAATTAAATACTGTTGTTTGTTTATATAAAAATAATAATGTTTTTTGTTTATATGAATTAAAAAATGTTGTTTGTGTATAAAAATATAATAATATTGTTTGTTTATATAAATTAAATAATTTTTTAGTTTATATAAATGAAAAAATATTGTTTGTTTATATGACTTAAATAATGTTGTTTATATAAATTAAATAATGTTGTTTGTTTATATAAATTAAATAATGTTGTTTGTTTATATGAATTAAAAAATATTGTTTGTCTATACAAATTAAATAATGTTGTTTATTTATATAAATATAATAATGTTGTTTGTTCACATAAATTAAAAAAATGTTGTTTGTTTATATAAATATAATAATGGGGTTTGTTTATATAAATTAAATTATGTTGTTTGTTTATATAAATTAAAAAATGTTGTTTGTTTATATAAATTAAATAATGTCGTTTGCTCATATAAATTAAATAATGTTGTTTGTTCATATGAATTAAAAAATGTTGTTTGTTTATATAAATTAAATAATGTTGCTTATTTATATAAATTAAATAATGTTGTTTGTTTATATGAATTAAATAATGTTGTTTGTTTATATAAATTAAAAAATGTTGTTTGTTTATATAAATAAAATGATGTTGTTTGTTTATATAATTTAAAAAATGTTGTTTGTTGTTATAAATTAAATAATGTTGTTTGTTTATATAAATTAAATTATGTTGTTTGTTTATATGAATTAAAAATATTGTTTGTTTATATAAATTAAATAATGTTGTTTGTTTATATAAATTAAATAATGTTGTTTGCTTATATGAATTAAATAATGTTGTTTGTTTATATAAATAAAATAATGTTGTTTGTTTATATGAATTAAATATTGTTGTTTGTTTACATAAATCATATAATATTTTTTGTTTATATAAATTAAATATTGTTGTTTGTTTATATGAAGTAAATAATGTTTGTTTATATAAATAAAATAATGCTGTTTGTTTAAATAAATAAAATATTGTTGTTTGTTTATATGAATTAAATAATGTTGTTTGTTTATATAAATATAATAATGTTGTTTGTGTATATAAATAAAATAATGTTATTTGTTTATATAAATTAAATAATGCTGTTTGCTTATATAAATTAAATAATGTTGTTTTTTATATAAATTAATTAATGTCGTTTGTTTATATAAATTAAATAATATTGTTTGTTTATATAAATGAAATGATGTTTGTTCATATAAATTAAACAATGTTGTTTGTTTATAAAAATTAAGTAGTGTTGTTTGCTTATATAAATTAAATAATGTTGTTTGTTTATATAAATTAAATAATGTCGTTTGTTCATATAAATTAAATAATATTGTTTGTTCGTATCAATGAAATGATGTTGTTTGTTTATATAAACTAAATAATGCTGTTTGCTTATAAAAATTAAATACTGTTGTTTGTTTATATAAAGTTAATTATGTTATTTGTTTATATAAATTTAATACTGTTTGTTTGTTTATATAAATTTAATAATGTTGTCGGTTTATATAAATTTGTAAATTTAGTAATGTTTTTGTTTATATAAATTAAGTAATATATATATAAAATAAAAATTACAATTAAATTTACCAAAATTAGTCAGGATGGTAAAATTAAAGTATATTATAAATATTAAAGAATTAATATTTATAAAGTAATCTCAACCAGATGTAAAAGCTCGATAAAACCAAATAGGAGATAGAGCTTATAATAAAACATGGTGAAAAACACTTTGAAAAAGAGTTAAAAACATGTTTAATCTGAAAAGGAAACACTTAATAAAAAGATAGTCCTTAATCCGCAGAGTTTCGAAGAAATGCTTTTCTTCTCATCAGAGGGTAGGATTTAGCAAAATGCGGGAGCGGATTTTGCTTACAAAAGTATTTGATGAAACTACAAGTAAGTCAAAGATATTACTTGATAACAAAAAGTTAAGCAGAGGGAATATGGTGAAGAAAAAGATGATTTCACGTGAATGGATAGCCTGATGAAAAGTAAAGTATCCAATGACGGTAAAATCCAAAAATGCAAATCCAAGAAAGTTAATTAAATTTCCATTCGCACAAGTAAAATCCAAGGGAATCGAGTAATTGGGAGATGGTCGAAAATAATCCAAAAAGGCCGAATCCGTGGAATAATTCACAAATAGGTACAAGGAAATGGGGAAAGAATTCCAATAATATTATCAAAAGAAAAATAAGATATGCGTTAAACTCGGCTGACAAGTCGTAGTTAAGAAAAATGAGTGAAAAAAATTGAATTAAATATAAAATCGAAAAAACAATGTCAAAATTACCCAGAGAAGCTGACGTTAAAAGGCGCCAAAAATATAGGACAAAAAAGAGATCAACTGAAATGTACAAGTTATTACTTAAGAAAATATCAGCATGAGTTATTAAGAGACACCAAATGAAATAAAAAAAAATAAGGGGAGAGGATGGCAGGTATTTTCAAATTCCGGATAAAGCAAGTAAGTATGTAAGTAAATGCATATAGTAAAATATAAGTAAATATACATGCAGGATATGAATGTGTAAGTAGATTGATATATTTGATAGATAATATTTAAACACTAAAACGGAAACTACAGATAAAAAACCGGCCAAAAAAAAAAGAAGAAATAAAGAATTAAAATAAAGGATTATTAAGTTTTAAAGTATTAAGAAAGTATGTAAAAAAACGATAATGTTATAGAAAAATTATATATATCTAAAGGTTAAAGTAATAGCTATGTAATTTTAAAATTACCATAATTAAATTTGGACTTATGTTTACAGAAAGTGATCAGTTCGTTTTTAAAATTCATTATATTGTTACTTTGAGGGGAAATGATTATAGTTATAGCTTCGGTTGTGCAGAGGCGACATGACTTAGAGCCTGAGTATAAGACTTAACTTTTTTTTATAATAGTCCATTTGATTGAGAAGGGGGTATTATTAGAGTTAAGTTTTTTAATTAAAGTGGTTAGAGAAGTTCCTTGGTTATTATTAGAATTATGGTTGTTAACAGAAGAAATGTGGTTTGATATTCTTTTCTTAATTAATGTTGAAGTAGCGCCGATATATGTATGTACTTTATTAAAAGCTCGAGGTCTGGTATTAATATTAATTTGCTGATTTGTATTAGTTAAATAGTTTGAATTTTGTTCAACAAAGGGTGGGACAATGTCTGTATGAGGACTATTTTGGAGGGGATAATGAGTGTTGTTAGTGTTAGGATGGCTGTTAGGAGAAATATTATTATTCTCATTAATATTATTATTATCATCATCATTATCATTATTGCTAGTTGTATGATTGTAGATGGAGGGGCTGCTCGAGTGGTATATTGGATTAGTAACTATATCAGATGGAGGATGGGAAGAAGGATAACTTGGAGACAAAATATTAGTGTCTGTTATGGGAGGATTGCGTGGGAGCTTAGTAATTGTGCATGAATATATAACATCTTTATGGATGCAATCATTATTGAGTGGGCAAAGATGTTTATTATTACAATTACTGTTAGGTTTGAGTTTAATTGAGAAAGGGATTTTTTGGGCTGATTTAATTTTTTTGTTATTAGATGTTAAGATTCTTTGTGCTAAATTAGGCATCCTTGAATAAGAAATTCTTATTGAGTTTTTATTGAAAATAGAACTATATCTGTGTGGGTATTTGAAAGAGTTTTGTACAATGTTGAAGAATTCCTTAGGTATATTAGTTTTGACATTTACGCTAAATGGAGGAATAAACCAAATATTTTTCTTTTTTCTGATGCGACTGCGTGGGTTAGAAGTATTATGATCAGTATTTTGGTTTGGATTATAAATGTTATTGATAGCGGCAGATCTTATTATTTGAACTGGTTTCTTACGAGTTGTATTGTGTGTGATTACAGATTTAAGGCGGCCAGCAGGAGGAGCATAATGGTTGCATCTAATCTTTTCCTTGTGTCCTGAGTTCCTTAAGGCATTATTGAAGAAAGTAGCATTTCTAGAGACAGATGGTACTATAGATTGTATAATTGAGTTGGGGTGGTTAAAAGATTTATGGACGTATAAAAGCGTAAGATTAGGTTTATGATAGGGGCTATGAGTTTCGGTGTTAAGATTAAGTGTAACATCTAGAAAATTTGAAGTTTTTTGTTTGGTTCGATAATTATAGAAAGGCCAAAGTTATTAAAGAAGTTATGCAATTTTTTAATTGTTTTATGGTACTCTCTTGGCCTGGCTGTTGTAGTAAAAAGGGCATCGTCTCTATAAAGGCCCCCTTGGATATGTTTAAAGTGATATTTAAGTTCTTTCAGTAAGAAGAATCCCACTAAATCAGTAACTTCTGCAGAGCCAGAAGCACCCACCAAGATGTCAAATTACTAGGGGCGTCCTTTCTACTCCAAAACATATTGTTAAATTGTATAAGGGACTTTCTCGCTAGGATAATTAATTTAATTTCTAAATTAGTTCAGTCAGAATTTCTTTTAGCAAAGATTAGAGCCTTATTTAAAAGGATCGGAGAAATTGCTTGATAATAATTTTGGATGTCAAAGGTTATGAAGTTAAGGGGGTGTTTATTTTCAAGGGAGACAAACCAATTAAGTATAGAACCTGAATTTAGCCAAAGAGGGAAACTTACTTTTGTATATTTTGGCAGCAAATCATTATTCAAGCACGTCTGATTGAACACGACACAGTTATTCTTTTTTCCGATCTTTTTGGACATCTTTTCCATTCTCCGAGCGGTCTTTTTTTTTATATCAGCCGATGGCGCTCAAAAACGACAGAGAGTGCATGAGGAGAACATGGCTGAATAAAAACTTTTGGGCGCCATTCTATACAGCCTGGCAGCTGATATAAAAAGAACGCTCGGCGAATGGAAAAGATATCCAGAATAATCGGAAAAAAGAATAACTCCGTCGTGTATATATATATGCACACACACACACACACACACACACACACACACACACACACACACACACACACACACACATCATTTACAAACAATCAATTATGGGAGATAGTAAATTAAGATAGGAAATGAGAAAAAAAATCTGCAATAATGGCAGAAACACAGCGATTTGCAAATTACACAAATTCTTAAAGTTGACCGATCCTTTATTTTTAAAGTTTGCAAAGCGTTAGAAGATAATGATGGCCAAATTTCTCCCGCTGATAAACGTAAAAAAAAAAAACACCCTCTGACAGCATTAGATCATCCGATCAATTGCAAAAAATCTCGGTGACTCCAAAGCCACAATTCGAATGACTGTCTATGCGAATCTTCGATACAATTCCTACGTGATGAAGAGAGGTCAGGTTCTGTCCAAGACCACCAAAGAAAATCATTTAGTGAGACCCAAGAGACTTTTAAACAAACTAAATCCGTTGGATTATTACTAAACATAGGACAACAGCATATTCCGTTGGATTATTACTAGGGCTAGGACAACAGCATATTCTTTTCATTATTTTTACTCTCGAGTTTATCTCCGTTGATATCTTATATGCTTTTATATAGAGTGTGTGGACAAAGCGTGAAGCCACTTGATGTAAGGAGATAACAGAAATGAAACAGTCAAATTCGACAAAATACACTTGAAGAATGTCGGAGGTTATATCGATCGAAACGTTATACAAAATGGCACTCAAGATGAGGACAATAGCCCGAAGACTGCAACTAATATAGAATGACGTCACATCCGGTTGGATTATTTTCTTCTTGCAAGAGGAATCTTCAGGTATGGCGGCTTCTTCCGGTGGGGGTTGGGAAAGTTAGATAAATGACGTCATACTTTCTCTCTCTCTCTCTCTCTCTCTCTCTCTCTCTCTCTCTTGATGGGTGATTTTAAAAGAAGGAGGGAGGATGGGTCGAAATTGACATTCTTCACGACGTATTTCCAGATTTATGAGGATTGGCGATGAAAAAAAAAAGTTTTAATTTACTAGAAAACGGATATCTTTTGTTCACACCCAAACATTTTCTTGTCTAAAATAATACGTTTTTTCATTTAAAAAATCGTTTCTTTTACACACACACACACACACACACACACACACACACACACACACACACACACACACACACACACATGCACATGCACAAGCACGTACACACATACACAAACATACACGCACACACACACACACACACACACACACACACACACACACACACACACACACACACACACACACACACACACACACACGACGGTCGGGTTTCAATCCTGGCTTGAGGTAGTTGCTTGTCTAGCAGCACTGATGAGTTGTGGAACAGCGAAATAGTAATGTATGTGAATGACTATATATATATATATAATGTTAGGACGATTAATCGGAATTGGAATCTGGAATCCGAATAATCAGAACTTTTGGGGTTATCGGAATCGGTATCTGAATCGAGAAAATTCTGCTTATGTTCTGATGCCAAAAACGATTGTTTTCATCAATTTTTTTAAAAATATGATTTTGTTTTTAAAAATCTACCACTTATACTTTTATCCGCCACAAATGTAATATATGCACGTTAAATGTTTGTTTTACGGTAATCGGGAAAACTAACGACTCTATAATTAAATATTTAAATATTTATAAAGAATTGGAATCGGTAATTGCATTGGAATCTTGAATTAAATACAGAATCAGTGATTATATCGGCATCGGGAAATATTGGAATCGAATCGCCACATCACTAATATATATATATATATATATATATATATATATATATATATATATATATATAATAAATAACAAAAACAAAAGTTATATTCCAAAATTCGTGATGTTGACCATCTTATAATTTATTCCTTTAATTCAGTTGACTGATACAATTCTTGACAGTATCAGTTTCGTAGCGCAAAATCAATCACTTAATTAAAGAAGTAAATTATAAGATGGTCAACATCATGAATTTTGGAATATAACTTTTTTGTCATTTATTCTCTATATTGTTCTGTAATTACATTGAGCTTTTAAAATAAGGATTCATATATATTATAAGAAAATATATTTCTACAGAAATGTGTGTGTATATATATATATATTATGCGTAGATCATCATATAATGTTTACATCACTCTGACAGACAGTAAAAAAAAAACATTAAAAAATGTTTAAATTTCAACAGTATTTCTCGCAGTTAACAGAAGCCGAATGGTTGGGCTCCTTGCTAATGAAGCCAGAGATTGCTTCTGTTGCTGGGCCCGAATCTATCGACTGCTGTTAATCGTGACACCCTGCACTGAAAATTCCCGAAAAGATGAAACACCTGTGCCTGTAAGTATTTAATAATTATTATATTAAATAAGTATGTTAGCTCCTTTAAGAAACTCGTTTTTTATCGTTGCGCACTTTCAGTTGAAATAAAAAGTCGGTAAATTCAGCTCTTATGCGCAGATCATCATATAATGATTAGATCACTCTGACAGACGTTAAAATGCACTTTCAAAAAATAAATGTTTAAATTTCAGCAGTATTTCTTGCATTTAACGGTAGCCGAATGGATTGGGCCTTCGCTAATGAAGCCAGAAACGGCTTCTGTTGCCGGATTCGAATCTATTGTGACGGTACCACGAGCCTGTTTCTTGACGAGAACCTCCCTGTACGGTACCAAGGTTGGAGTTCTCAGAGAAAATCCCAAGGCCATGCACGCGTTTTAAGAAAAAGAAAAGTTTGACGGGTACCGACTGCAAATTATGCGGTCTCTATGGTACAGTGTCCAGGTTCAGACCAGAATCGTCGTGGAATATACTCGAGGCATTCACGGGCGGCAATGTAAGGCAAACAAAAGAGACACAAGTCGACACGGGTATGAGAGTTATTAAATCAACAATTTATTTAAACAAATTGAACCGGGTAAAATGTAACTACGAAAACAGAACATGCAACTGAAATCATAACTGAAATAACATGAAAAAAAAAGAATATATACATGCAGACAATGATTTGGGACAAGGAGAGGGGGGGTGAGTGATATTTCGATTGTCTTAGGAAGGTTCTTTTTGTTCTCTTCGATGAGAATCAACGAGATATGAGTGATACTCAGAGAGGGGGGTCACACTGAAAGTCTCAAGATATAGAGATAGTTTTTCCCTCTTTCCTCTATTTTTTTTAGTTTCTTTTCTTTCCCCTTTTTTTCCTTCTTTTCTTTTTTTTATAGTCAATGATATGTTACTTATGGGCCGATCAACAGGGGGGGGATTCAGCATTTAGAAAAAGAACCTTAGTTCGAGGGTTGCTTTCCTTTTCCCCATTTTTTTTCTTTTTCCTTTTTTCATGGGGCATTCAACAGTTCACATAATTGATCGAGCAAAAACAATTTAGAAAGAGTTACTTAACTTCTTTTGTTGAGTCGACGTTCAATTCACCCGAAGCTTCTTTCCCTTTTATGAGGTGCTGGTTTGAAGGATCGATTCTCGTAAATTCCAATCCATTTATGCTAAGGTGGATATATGTTATTCCTTATCAGCACGGCGTGAATTCCAATCGATTAGTGCCAAGGTGGGTATATATTGTTCCTTTGTGGCACGATACGAGTCGACGAGATGTTTTCCTTTTTTTTTTTTTTCACCATGCGAATCAACCGCGGTGTTTCCATTTTTCGAGCAGAATGCCCCCACACATGTTTCCGTGTCCACCGCCTTCGTCGAACTCCTTTGATTCTCCCGCGTTTTTCTTGTTGGCGACAGTTGAAGGTCATTGCGTGGGTGTAGAAATCTAGGTCGCTCGGCCAGCCTCATTTTGACTCCGTCTGCTAAGGATTGGGTGTGGGAAGGGGTGTCTGCTTAATTGATATATATGAAGGGTGTGAAAATGTTTCTCTTAACACTATCGACTGATGTTATTCGTGACACCCTGCACTGATGATTCCCGAAAAGATGAAACACTTGTGTCTATAGGTATTTAATAATTATTATAGTAAATAATTATATATATATATATATATATATATATATATATATATATATACACAAGTATATATATATATTCTTGTAAATATATTTTACAGTCTTGTGTTTTCTTATATATATATATATATATATATATATATATATATATATATATATATATACATTTTACATTCAATTTTTATTTGACATGATACTCAAATAAGATATATTGAAATTTCCTTAATCTGCGTAGTTTCAAAGAAATTCGTTTTTCTCATTAAAGAATAAATAGTAGCAATCTAATAGGCCCCGAACTGGCATCTAAGCTTCAGCTTCTGTCCCATCGATGAAACGTTGCATCCCTCTGCTTGTTCTACAAGTATTTTAATGGTGAATGCTCTGACGAACTGCAGACACTTGTGCCCCCACGACGCAGACACCCTCGACAAACCCGACAGGCAGCTAAATCCCACCCCCACACAGTAGAGATCCCTAGATGCAAAAGATCTTTCTACTCCCGTAGTTTCTTCTACAAAACCGCTAGACTCTGGAATTCCATTCCAGGTTCCTGCTTCCCTTACTGTACTGACATGCAGAAGTTCAAGTGCAACGTGAACCGACATCTTGCTGCCCAAATCCCTACATAGTGCCCCAGTAGTTGCTGACCCTGATAGTAGCCCCCTACAACAAAGTGGCAATGTGCCTTGTTTGGGTGAAAATGTAATAAAAAAAAAAAAACCGGCCAATCTGCCAAAACAACACGATAACAACATGTACCATATAGCTTTGATAACGTGTCTCTCTTTACTGCATTTCGTATCGTGGTGTGTCGATTCGACGAGATAGTTCGGTGGCGTGTTGATTCATCGATATCGTGGCGTGTTGTGTTGATCGATGGTGTTGCTCGGGAACGTGTGTGTCGGTAGTGCTCGGGATTGCGTGGACGAATTTGTTCAGGATCGTGTTGTCACTTTTGATAAAAAAATTGAGGGGCGGGGACACTCTCTCTTCCCTCAAGAAGAGAGAGCGCCTTCCCCCAAAAGTTCCCAGTGTCGTAACCTCAGTGAAAACGACTGCCCCTTACATCAAGGGACCTTGAAACTTTTGAATAAAATAAAATGACAGTTCAATCAAAAATTATGATCAAACTAGGCGTAAACTCAAACAAAACCAATTTTGCCCATTCCCTTAAGACTTGCATTCATGGATGTCTGCGTGTTAGAACTAATTTAGATGATGTTCAATCATTTCTTCTAGCAAACACCTCGGATATCTTGGCGCTAAGTGAAAGTAATCTACACTCATTCATCACCTCTAACCACTTAAACATGCTTGATTATCTCCCACTTTGCCATAAGGACGCGGAAGCCGCCGATTCCTTAAAGTGTAACTGCTACAAGAAAATTTTAATGATAAATAGAAAAATAAACCAAAACCAAAAAACATGGAAACACAATAAATAAAATTACTAACATGTATCTAACCCTAACCCTAAACCTTAACACTAACCTTATTTTTTTTTATTTCTTCTAATATATATATATATATATATATATATATATATATATATATATATATATATATATATATATATATATATATATATATATATATATATATATATATATATATATATATATATACTGATATGTAATATACTGAGTTCGTGTAATTCAGTAAACTTTCATATACCAATAGTTTTTAAGCCAAAACTGGTTGACTTAAGGATTAAGCTACAAAATTATCACATTTCATAATTGAGCATTAATACACTGCGTATGCAAAATCAAGACTTCAAGACAATGTGTTGATGGCAAAAAAATTTTTATGTTACAATTGTTTCAATATCCAGTTTTTGCCAAAAGTGTGCTTATTCATAAAGTCTGACGAAATGCTGGTTTTTGAAAATTTTCAAACGATATAATGCTTGAAATTGTCGAACTGGATATTGAAACAATTGTAACGTAAAATGAAATACACTTATTGTTGCCATCAACACCTTGTCTTGAAGTCTTGATTTTGCACACACAGTATATATATATATACACACACACACACACACACACACACACACACACACACACACACACACACACACACACATATATATATATAAATTGATTCATATTAGCAAAAAACAAACAGCGCGTTTTTTAAAAATTGAGGAACTTTCGAGCGACCTTTTCCGGTTATTTCCGTCAGTTGCTGAGCTTGCGCGAGCCAAATGCAGAAGCACCATATCGTTTTCCCCAGACTCGGTAAAAGTTGGAACCGCTTCGACATTCTTCGTTTGTTCTCAGTCAGAAACTGCTTACGTCACGACTACAAATCTACACGTGCCTCGATGCACGTTCATTAATCATTGACGATAACCGCGTCACAATTATCAAATGAGCATCGGGCAAATGGCATCTTCTAAGCTAATTTCTTTAATTCTTTACTTTTTACCATTCCACATACTCTGTTGAAACAGAAAACAATAGAGTCTTTCCAAATGTCATTCGTAAATGAACCACCACAGAAATAATTGCTTTTGTTTTAGGACGGGGAAAATAATAATTAACAAGGTGCCTCCAATAAGTTTCCAAACTGTTTTGTACAAGCATTTTAAATTGTCACAAACTCTTGAAAAATCAGTATGTTATTGCTATACATCTTATGAGATGACTGACCAATTTTTATGATTTCAGGTTCAAATGAACAGCTACAGCATGGATTGGAATACAACCTACTAAAGCATGATTGTCACAGCTGGTGGATTTCAAAAATGCAATCTGGACGTGAAGACACTTTAGAAGAACGATCTGCAATAAAATTTTGTTTTAAATTTGAAAAAAAAATGCCACAGAAACGTATGGAATGCTTCAAACTGCTTTTGGACGATCTTACATAAATCGGGCATCAGTTTTTGAGTGGCATAAGAGATTCAAGGAAGGCAGGGAGTCTGTGAGAGATGATGAGAAGTGGAGGAGGAGGAGTAAGGAAGGGAGAACACCAGAGTAAATTGGCCAAATAAAAAATTTCATGGACCGGTGTGTGTCTATAGAGACAATAAGTGCACAGTTTGATGTCAGTGTGGGAACTGTACACACAATTATTCACGATGAACTGAAGATGCAGAAGATTTGCACGATTGCACCAGTTCACAACCCCATCCTTGTCACAGACTATTTAACCAACATGGACATCAAGACAGTTCCTCACCCTCCCTATAGTCAAGATCTTTCTCCCTGTGACTTTTAATTAATTCCTAAGCTGAAGGAAAACCGTAGAGGCTGTCGTTATGAGACAATTGAGGAGATGAAAGAGGCTGGAGATGCTCACACAAGAGGACTTCCATGGGTTCTTCCAAAAAGATGCTGAAACAGTGCAAGTGCATTGCAGCCGGAGGATATTAATTTGAAGGAGACTAGAGTTTCATGTGTGCACTACGAAAAGAAAAAGTCTGGAAACTTACTGAAGGCACTTCGTAACTAAAAAAACACAATATATTCCTGATCCATCCTAAAGAATTATCTCTCTCCTGATTCTTTTTCACTCTGGCTGTCTCTGTGCTAATCCTATTTATTTCTGGCTGGACCCTTCTTCTTTTATCGATTCTAACATCGCTACCGTAGGACCACAATCTATTACCTACTGAGTCTTTTGCAGAAATTGAACCAGACGTAACTAACCGCCCGTTCGGCTTTGCTCAGAACATGATGTAATGCGCTCGGGTTTGACTGTAATCTGACATAAGACGCCACTCAATGCCCGGCAAAAGAGCGGACGATTTTTCGGGAAAATATTGGAAAAAAGTAATCAACAAGACGAGCCGAGAGCTTCTCGACAGTTATCCTATCAAGTTTATGTGGAGACAAAAATTTGGTAATGATCCTTTTTTCTCCATCTTAAATCATATATTGGGTTGGCGAAGTTTCTTCCACATCCGCTGTCTCCTCTTTGCCTTGGACCAACAGTTGCAGATGTTGGAAGATGCCCTTTTTATATTATCAAGCAAAAAATGTTTTTGACTCCTAATGGGGTAGATATTTATTTGCTGCCCACCTCAGCAAAATGTGGCACAAGGCCGGAAAGTGGGAACCCCGCAAGCTCCCCTAAAGAAGGGGCACTCCTGCAATTGTAAAAATTGCCTGAGTAACCCCGTCGGCATTCCCCGGTCGGGGCGCCTCAGGCAGCAAGCAATAAACTTGCCCCACCGGAAAGCCCGGTGGCAAGGCCTGGGAGGGTGGACCTCCTAGGTATTACCCAGGCGGTGTACCTCAGTCCAACAGGTGCTGGGCCGGTTCCCGGCCCCTCACCTGTTGGGCTGAGTGTCAAGTGACGAATCCTTGACTGGTACTACCCTGTCTCCCTGCAGCCGAAGCCGCTAGGAGACCTTCCCCATCAGAGGACTAATGGGGGTATCACTCTAATGATTTCGACGATCGTTTTTATAGCAACAAGTTATAATAACCAACCAATCAGAAACTTCCAAAGTTACTATAACAATTGTTGAATTTTGGATTCAATCAGTTCGCCGTCGTCTCTACCACGAACCTGCATTTGATTCTTCGCCGCCATCTTTGTTACTTGGTATTACTCAACACTCAAGATCGGAACTGCACTGATTCTTCGCCGCCATCTTTGCTCAACATAATGTCTCAACACTTAATACTTTAGCATCATCTGATACAACCGTAGAAAAAAAATATCTACTTAATCCTAAGGGAATAACCCGGCTGTCTTAATTTTATTTTAAAAAATCGGTTGCCTAGCCCTACCCTAAAGGAAACAAATGTTTAGGAAAAAAAAATAAATAAAAAAATAAAATAACACAAAAATGTTTACTTTACATTAGTTACAAAAAATAAAGAAAAAGATGCAAAAAAAAAAAAATAATGCATAAAAAATACAGAAAAAACACATAAAAATGCTTTTTTTTAAAAAAAAAAAACTTAGTTAAAAAAAATATGAAAAACACAAAAAATGGTTTTCTTGTTAGTTTAGTTCAATTTTCGAGGACCCACTTCTGAGGATGCTGCTGTAGTAGCCATGTGAAGTCCATAGCTCTTCTTGTTGAATACAGATGGAACGGAGCGGAACGTATGTTGGGCCTTAATAGAGAACGTTGGCAACCGAAATAAGTTCTGTGGAATGACTCAGCTCGCTGTGGTCTCCTGACTGAAAAACCTTTTTGTAATATTCCCTTACGAGTCCAGCTGTCACAGAACATGGACACGTGTATGGCAGCAGTAGCAGCATCAGCAGCAACTGTATGCAAATAACCGATCCGTGTGCGAGGTGACGCCGCAGTGAGGATTATAAAAAAGAAAAACGTGAACCCTTGAGGATAAAGAAGACAGGAGAGATAAACGTGTTACAAACGTGGACCGAGAGCGACACGAAAAGACACGCCCTAGACATGGTTGTACGAAGACAGATTAACAATGCTTGTTAAGCACATTAGAGTACGAGAAGACTTTTAAACAAGAGATAAGGCCTTATTCTCGAAAGTACCTGTAAATAAATGTCTGTTGTTTCATTGAAAAAAAAAGTGTGAGAAAAATTCTTTCCTTGTCGGTTATTCCCTTGCAACGATGTCTACATGTTAACATGTATGTAACGTTACACTAAATAGAAAGCCATTCTTAACACAGGAAAGAGGAAGAGGCCGCGTTTTGAAACTATCATCAGGCAGTAAAAAAAATCAAATAATAAAAAAATACAATAATAAAACGTGTTAGGGAATAGGAGTCTACAAGACTCTCTATTCATTCCCGGCGACGTGTAATCACCTTGTGGATTGATAAGCCTCTGATGCCGGCAATATACACAAACGTTTAAATATAAAATCAGTGGTTCACGCCCGTAAAACATTTAGATCAAGAAATCATCTATCACCGCTTCAAAGAATATTTTTTCTTTGTATTAAAAACTAAAATCTGGCATATAAACGAACTTTCCATATGTGAAACACAATATCACGGAAGTGTTTCCCTGCTGACTACAGCATGGTCGTCCGCAAGTCAGATATAAACAAATACTTTCACCCGCAGTTTTCAATCCTTTCTGTTGAGAAACCCAAATATTACCTGCATCATCGACTCTTCCAGTATTACGATGTGATATAACCCTCTCAGGGAGCAGAATCGCAATACCATAGAATCAGCAGGCGTACTAGTAGTACGCAGGGCATACGATTACTCATATTGGACACCACCGAATAATATGCTCCGCTTACTCTTTATCCTATTCTTGTAATCTTTTTGGTTAATGTATCTTTATTACACTTAATCCCTGTTCCGTGTTTGCCTTCTGTGGTCTCAACCTTGGGTCCACATCAATGGCGACAGAAGGATTCAAGAAACGCACTCATGCTGAAATCCCAATGCCTGACGAGTTTAACGACAGAAAAATTCGAAACATTCATTAAGAATTTCGTCCTCACCACATCAGTAACGACAGAGGACCCTTTTAATTAAACAGCAGTGTTTAACGAGAAATTAAGCTGGCATTACTACATCAACAAAATATGCTCGTTACCAAAATCAGTGACGAATTAGCGATTCGACAACTACGGAATATTTTAAATTATTTAAAATCAAATCTGTTTTCAATAAAATCATTCCACGACAAGCGAAGTTCAAGAAAACAAGAAATATTTCTGTCCTAGCGACAAAGTTATTTTCAAGGTCTACAAAACCAACATTGCATTCTGGGAATTGGCACCATCAAACAAAGACTTGTCGAACTGGTCTATATCATTCAGGGACCAAAGAACACTCACAAACGCCATATGAACCAGTTCAGAAAATCCCATTTAAATGAATCGGAGGAATTACTATAAAATACATACGAAGAGACGATCAACGTAATATTCGATATCGACACACCTCAAGTTTCCCCGGAAGTGCGACGCCCGGTAAGAAAAAGAAAATGAACGCCACCTCTCAACGTAAACCCAAAAAGGAAGAAGTATTAACAATTTTATTTTTTTCTCCTTTTCTTTTCAAAATAAAAAAAAAAAGAAAAGAAAGAAAACTCTTGGAAAAGGATGTTGTGAGACCGAAACTTACCTGTATCATAGATTCTTCCAATATTATCTTACGATGTGAGATAACACTCTCAGGAGGCAATATTGTAGAATCAGCAGGAGTACTAGTAGTGCGCAGCGCATACGGTTAATCATAATGGACAACACCAGACAATAAGCTCCAAATCTATCCTTGTAACCTTTTTAGTTAATATATCTTTCTTACATCTGATCGGTGTTCCATGTTTTCTTTCTGTACTCCGCCCAACATCCACATCACTCTCACTGTAGTGTTGATCATATGATTGACAATTTTATTATCCATTATTCTCGAGTGGATTTTGGCCTTGATAAGCAATGACTCGTTACTAAAACTGGGATATAAACTATGCCAGTTTTGCAAGTAAATGCATTACCGGGTATTGACAGTTAGGAACAGCTAGTATCAGTTGAAATCCGCCATAGGAGATTGTGTGTCAGGAAATAACTATAAACTTATATTAACAACTAATGTTTGCTTTTTCAATCTTTTCATGATATTCTTCATCATTCAACTGACAATCTATCCATCTCATTAACTCTTATCCTCGAGTGGCTTTTAGCCTTGATAAGTGGTAACTCATGAGTATATAAAATCCTCTCATAGTATCATTCATCATGCAACTGACAATCTATCCATCTCATTAACTCTTATCCTCGAGTGGCTTTTAGCCTTGATAAGTGGTAACTCATGAGTATATAAAATCCTCTCATAGTATCATTCATCATGCAACTGACATTCTATCCATCTCATTAACCCTTATCAAGGCCAAAAGCAACTCGAAAATAAGTAGTTACCCTAAAGCATTTAAAAAATGGCAGCACCAACAACAAATTAAAAAAAAGTGAATTTTTAACACGATGGATAATATTAAAATCCTGGAATATTTCCACCATTTTATTCTGACTAGACAGAATAAATTATTCTATGGAAAAAAAAAAAAAAAAAAAAAAAACAGTTCTCCAACAGCGAAATGTCATTTTAAACGATAACAAATTAAAAACAATAATCAAATCTTGACACATAATTTTCTTACAAAATGTTTTGAGTACTTTTTTCTACAATAGTTTTTTTTTTTCGAAGTGTCTTTGCGAACTCTGATATTCATGCTTAGAAATAGTGTAGACTGACCTCATACACACGCACATATATTTATATCCATATATATGTATGTGTAGATACATGTATATATATTTGTGTATATATATACACACACACACATATATATACATATATGTATATATATATATGTATACACATATTTATATATATATATGTATATATAAATATATACATATATGTATATACATATATGCATATTTATGTATACATACATATATGTATATATAGGCACGCTAAAAAAAAAAAAAATGGAAGGAAAACCAAGTTTTTTTAAACGAATTAAAATCTATTATTCTTGAGCGACTTTTTTTTTCCAGAAAAATATAAGTCAGAATTTTATCATATGCAAAGCAGAATAATTAAAAAAAATGTTAAATTTTCCAAGAAGGCACCATTGACCGCCATTTTTGTCTCGATAGATAACATATGTAAATATTTTTAAAATGTTTCTTTAATCAATTTTTTTGTCTAAATTTTTATTTTTTTACACGGTGGTCACCACTTATCAAGGTCCGGAAGCCACGCAGGGATAAGGGTTATTGCAAGTACAGTACGTTAGTGTGGAGATTTAATGAAGTGTTTACTTAAGGGGGCGGTTGATTAGGAATTTGTTAACGTTGGACTTGAAGACATCCAGGTTGTAGTCAGATGGGAAGCAGGCAGATGGAACAGAGTTCCACCGTCATGCAGTTCTAAGAAAGAAGCTTTGTTCATGGTATCTACGTTTTGATTTAGGCACAGATAAAGAGTGGGGAAAATTTTTGACAGTGGATTCAGCTAGACGGGTGTTTTCGTGAAAGATTGGCGAGGGGGGACCAGAGATTGGAGTTCAGACGAGCACCTACCATGGAAATAACGATAAAACAGAGATAGGCTCGCAACGTCTCTTCTGTGGGAGAGAGGTTGCAGGGAAGAGAAAAGGGCATCCCCCACTAAGCCACGAAGTATTCGTAACCACAAATAAAGAAGGAGAGTTGTAGGTAAAATGTATATATATGAATGAATATATAAATATCGATTACGAAAACAAGTACACCGTCATAAAGTTCATTCTTCACTTAATAATCGGGGAAAATTTCGTATTGATTGGATAATTGCTTGATTTTTGGTAGATTTTTAAAGAGAGACTCCGTAAAAAAAAAAAAAAGAAAAGTACTCTTTCTTTCCTTTTTGCCGTGCTTATATATACATACATGTATATATGAGGAAATCAACTCAGAGAAAATTGTTCAATTTGTATGTCATACCGGGTTTGTATTACTGTACACATAGATTCGAAAAAGTTGTCAAAAAACGAATATATAACAAATAAATGTTATCAAAGGCAAGATAAGTTACTTTTCTACCAAACTGGATATATTTTTCGTGTTTTTATTCAATGTAACATGTTTATTCAGCTCGAAAACCATACAGTGTTTACCGATGTATTGGAACATTCAAGATGGCGTCTGATTCTCTCTTTAACACGGTAAGTGTGGGAAAAGATGTTATAAATAAAAAACCGGATAAAATACTGTTAAAAACTCGCTCAATATATGTTACCGTGACATAGGTTGACATATATTCGGCAGGTTTTTAATAGTATTTTGTATAGTTTCTTATTTATAACACCTTTTTCCATACTTACGGTGTTAAAGAGGGTGTGAGACGCCATCTTGAATTTTCTAATACATCGGTAAACACTGTATGTTTTTCGAGCTGAATAAATATGTTACATTGAATAAAAACACAAAAAATATATCCAGTTTGGCAGAAAAGTAACTTATCTTGCCTTTGATAACATTTATTTGTTATATATTTGTTTTTTGACAACTTTTTCGAATCTATGTGTACAGTAATACAACCCCGTCATACCTGCTACAAGATGTGCAAATCTGGCGGGTGTGCAGAACCATCTAAGATGGCATGGACGACGAGATGGGGATCTATATACAGATAGGTATATACATATATATATATATATATATATATATATATATATATATATATATATATATATATATATATATATATATAGTAATTAGTAATTTATAAAATATACATGGCGATTAAGCAACACTGAATATTCCGCGTTTCATCCACTCTAGGACTCTTCAGGCTTATGCGCGAATTCTGTGGTTGTCTCAATAGAAGAGGACCATATAAAAACGATAAACAACCACAGAATTCGCGCATAAGCCTGAAGAGTCCTAGAGTGGATGAAATGCGGAATATTCAGTGTAGCTTAATCGCCATATATATTTTATAAATTACTAACTAGCTCTACCTACGTATTGAGCACTTTTGAAGTAAATACTTAAAGTTTACGCATAAATCTATACTTTCGTATATTAATTTTATGTGAGTAAATTAAGTAGTTATATATATATATATATATATATATATATATATATATATATATATATATATATATATATATATATATATATATATATATATATATATATATTTAAAAACTATACATACATATTCCAAAGACGAACCAGCGGTTTGATTGTATAGGAGCAACCTTCTGTGGTTGACTAAAATCTGATACAAATCATCAGCGTCACGTGGAAAGAGAGAGAGAGAGAGAGAGAGAGAGAGAGAGAGAGAGAGAGAGAGAGAGAGAGAGAGAGAGAGAGAGAAACAAACGAAAAAACAACAAACAGAAAAAAAAACCCTGATGATTTGTATCGGATTTAAGTAAACCACAAAAGGTTGTTCCTATACAATGAAACCGCTGGTTCGTCGTTGGAATATGTAAGTTTTGAAATAAATATTTGTAATTTACATTCACGATCGAGCACTTTATTTGATTTCTTTTCATCACATTCTGACACCCTATATATATATATATATATATATATATATATATATATATATATATATATATATATATATATATGCAAGATCTTTTGTTATTTTTCATCAGCCATGTAAGTAGTTGCTTATTTATATTTAATTTTCGCTTTCCTAAGCGGTGAAGGGATTACCTCCCCTGTCTTTTGTTTTGTGTCGCCCCCTTTCGTAACGGGACGTGTTTTAAAATAAATACTTTTTATTTATTAAATATTCAAATATTTAATTCATTTAAATATTTGAAAAATATTTTTATGCGCTTAAAAATTTCGAAATGTTTAGACCGATAACCGTAACTTTATTTTATTTATCACAAGGAGATCATAAGACACCAAATTCCCATGAAAATAAAATAAATGTTACGATACAAATAAACACCCCAGGTTAAGCTCAATGGTTAACACTTAGAGTCAAATGAAGCTTATATATTATAACAAAGTAGAGTACATATATCTGACATAATCATAATTTTGCGATAGCCATGTTCCAAGAATTAACAATATTTGTCCCTGTGTACAAGCGTTTCTGAAATTTCAATTTTATTAAGCAAATCTACAGAAAGGGTAGAATTATTTTTATCAATGCGATACTTTAATTTTAATTGAATTGTTCAATAATTATGAACACAACATAAAACCAAACGAATTCCAGAAACCTAATCAACGACAAATATTGTTGATGGCCAGTTTCAGAGCACGATTCTCGCAAAATAAGGAATACGTCAATAAATTAAAATTTTAGTGAAGTATAATATATATTAATATATCGCTACACATTCATGAGCATGATTCGGTCAGCCAGTTACAAGTGCCATAAATATTTCTCCTCGGGTGTGTATTAAATCCACACCCGTCCGTCGCTTAAAGTGCTCAAACCATAACTTTGTTTACAAACAAATTAATAGTGGGCTTATTCCAGGTCAGTATTTTGCAGAGGTAAAGTAACCAATGAATTTTTTACTGAGGTTTATGCAAGAGTGCTCAATACCAAAGTAGGGCAAGATATGCTTTTTATTTGTTATACATAAGTATTAATATGTCGCTACACATTCATGAGCATGATTCGGTCAGCCAGTTACAAGTAACTAGAGACCTCTTCAGGCGATGCTGCTTCAACAAGAGTAGAGTTCATAATTGCAAACTTTACTTTTGTATAAATAATATCACTTGGACAGGTCTCTAGTTACTTGTAATTGTCTGACCGAAACATGATCATGAATGTGTAGCAACATATTAATGCTTACGTAAAACAAATAAATTATATTATAAAATATAATATTATATATATATATATATATATATATATATATATATATATATATATATTACCAGAAAATAGAAAAATTAGTATAACTTTTAAAATATTTGTTCAGATCCAACAAAAATCAGCGAAATAGGGCACCTTGTTATGCTCTTCCAGTGTTATAACACATTTCACTTCTCTGCTTTTCATAGCAATTAAAAGATTAAAAATATATTGACCTACAATAAAGCGATACACAGGGTATATATATATATATATATATATATATATATATATATATATATATATGTATGTATGTATGTATATATATATATTTATATATATATGTTTATATATATGTGTTTATATATATATATATATATATGTCTGTGTGTGTGTGTGTGTGTGTGTGTGTGTATGTTTTTGTTGATTTTTAAACTATAATACGGTTAATAACGTCTTGAACCTTGGAGATCATGAAATACCTTTTGCTTTAAAAAATCGCCAATATTTTGGAATACAAACAAAGAAACAAATATTATTTATTTATTTATTGTTTTACGTGCAAAACAGTAATCTATTAACACGCGTGTTTCGAGCTCCGACCTCTCATCAGGGTGGCTTGATTTTTAATCGAATATAAATTTACTTTGAATCCTTGAAGCAGTTAAGCTATACTGACGAGAGGTAGAACCTCAAGACACGCGTGTCGTAGATTACTTTTTGATGCGCAAAATGATAAATAAATTATATATATATATATATATATATATACATATAATATATATATAAATAATAGAGATATATAAATAATACATATATATATAAATATTATATATATAAATAATATAAATATAGGAATAAAACACACACACACACACACACACACATATATATATATATATATATATATATATATATATGTAATTTTAAAAGTTTGTTTGTGAAGTGTCGTTACTTTCAATGTATACCGTTTTCGTTTAACGGGTCTAGATTGTTATTTTAAAAACCATTCACCGTTAATTTTGAGTTAAGCTCAATGTGTCTATTTAATAGGTGCAGAGCATATATAGTGCAAAATTTTGTTGAAAATTCAAAGACTCGCGTTTTCTTTTTTAACACCTTCGTTTATTTCCTGGATTTTTTTCCATTACAGCTGTTTCATTGATGAGTTAGCAATTTTACGATTTATGTTTCCGTAAAAATATCCTGTCCCCAACAACTTCTTCAGATTTTTATCCATTAGATTTATATATATATATATATATACACCAGGTTAAAGGTAATTAGGAGATAAAACCCATGAATTGAAACAAGGTTATTAAAAGTGCTCAATAAAAAAGAGCAAAATATATTATTTTTACTCATATGTATAATACTTGTCTTTTATTTATATATATTTATATATATAATATATATTTACATATATGATACGTGTCTATATAAATAATAATGATAATAATAATAACAATAATAACAACAATAATATATATATATGTATGCATATGTAGTTAATTTTCATGCCAAAAGATGGAATCGATGCATATT
>NC_136523.1:33132873-33160373 GCF_053919585.1 Euprymna scolopes
ATATATATATATATATATATATATATATATATATATATATATATATATATAGAGAGAGAGAGAGAGAGAGTACTGATTTCAAAAGTAAAAAAAAAAAAAATGTCTTGGGTACCATCAGCTAAAATCGAGCCAAAACCAACCCTCCAGCCACGTTCCCCCATTTAGCAACCCCGCCGTGTTCGCTGCCATTTGAGCTAACTCAACAGATGGATAAAGATTTCAAATTAAACCACTTTTAGCTAATAACTGAACTTGCGCATACGTAAAACTAATATATATATATATATATATATTTATATATATATATATATATATATATATATATATATATATATATATATATATATATATATATATATGAGATGGACTCTCCAGTCGATTTCGACGTATGAGGTTCAGACAACCCATATTTCTAAAACTCATTTATGCTTTTGCCTCTGATGACTTTTTAGTCCAGCAAGGGACTTGCAGACAAGACCACAAATAGAACATGAATGTGGATTTAATGCTTCAGATATTGGTTCGGCTGGTAGTCGTCTTGCTCTTATTCTGTTTTCTTTCAGTTGCCTTAAGCTTTCAGATTGAAACCTGGACGTTCTCCACAAAAGCTGTCTACGCTCCATATGTGGTCTTAGCCTCCGCGACAAGGTATTAAATGCCGAATTATTCACAAAATGCAAAATATCTGGCATTGAATTATTCCTTATTCAATCGCAATTGCGGTGGGCTGGTCATGTATTGAGGATGCCCGATGACAGAATTCCAAATATATATATATATATATATATATATATATATATATATATATATATATATATATATATATATATATATATATATATATACAAAAATTTGTTTAAATTTTATTCAGAAAAACATCAATTTTCAGAGTAGAAATTGATTGTTTGAATAAAGAATACAGTTCAGATTTTTCCCCCCTTAACCCATGGAATTTCAATGTAGGCTCATCCCCTCAGAGGAAAAGTCATTAGCAAATATTAGATCTAATTCGAAAGAATATTGTTATTTAGCACATACAAAGAAAATATATTTAAGAATTAATTACATCTTTTTGGGGGCATAATAATATATACACAGCACATATTTGTGTATTCAATAAGAAACAAGAAAAAAACAAAAGAAAAACTCAAATTTCGTTAAAAAAAAACTGGGTATTTTATGAACCCCCCGCATATGATTTTTTCGTGTCCAACACGAGAAGGAATTGTCTCTCCATTTGCAAACTCTTACAATCCGACACTAACCCTAACCCTCTGCTTCATCTTCGTCTTGTCTTTCACAATTCAAAGCTTCTCTGATTGATGACCGCTTCACAAAAAAAAAAAAAAAAAAAAAAAAAAAAAGAAAGAAAATGGCTTTGGGGAGAAGGCAATGTACTACCTGTAATGATGGGACGATTCCAATATTTTTCCTGATTCCGAAACAATTTCCGATTCCAAGACAATTTCCGATTCTGTGATAAATTTCGGGTTCCGATTCAATTACCGATTCCTTAAAAATTTCTAAATATTTAACTAAAGAATTGTTTGTTTTTTTTTTAATTATTTTTCAAATTACGTAATGGGCATGTAATATATGCTTACATTTTCGCAAATGTAAAACATACACTTGTGGGGTTAGGGTTAGGGTATATATATATTATTTTTTATTATTATTATTATTATTATTATTATTATTATTATTATTATTATTATTATTATTATTATTATTAACTATAATAACTATTAAATACCTACAGACACTAGTGTTTCATCCTTTCGGAAATCATGCAAGGTGTCACGATTAACGCCAGTCGAGAGATTCGAATCTCGGCAACAGAAATTATGTCTGGCTTCATTAGCAAGGACCCGAATCATTCGGCTACCGTCAACCGCGAGAGATACAGTTGAAATTTAAACATATATTCTTATTAAATGCTTTTAACGTCAGTCAGAGTGATCTAATTATTATATGACGATCTGCGCATATGAGCTAAGTTGACCGATTTTATTACAACTGAAAATGCTCAACGATAAGAAACAAGTTTCTTAAAGGAGCTAACATTATGTTTTTACTATAATAATTATTAAATACCTATATATATATATATATATATATATATATATATAATATTATTATTATTATTATTATTATTATTATTATTATTATTATTATTATTATTATTATTATTATATATGTGTGTGTGTTTGTGTATGTGTGTATGTGTGTGTGTGTTTGTGTGTGTGTTAATATTTTACTGGTAGTTATAAATCAATAAATTATTTTATTATTATTATTATCACAATGTTTTCATTATTACCAGCAATGGAAAATTAAATTTCAAACAAAAAAACAAACAAAAACAAATAAAACAAAACAAAACAAAACAAACAAACAAAAACAAATAAAACAAAACAAAACAAAACAAACAAACAAACAAACAAACAAACAAAACAAACGAACAAAAAAAATCATTAAAAAAGAATCATTGGCATCGGAAATTCGGCTAATTTTTTTTTCGATTCCGATACCTCAAAAAGTCCCGATTTTTACGATTCCCGATTAATCGACCCAACACGAAGTACATATTCTGGTTATTTAGTTCTTTCCCACTGCAAGAACTGTGACACAAGGGTCGGAAAATGGGATCGAAACAGTCAGTGCTCCAAAGAAGGAGCCATTTGACTCTGCAAAATATGCCTGCGCTGCCCCGTCAGCATTCCACGACAGGGCGCACCAGGCGATCAGCAATAAACTAATCCCTTCTCAAAGAGAGAAGGCAACGCCTGGGAAGGTGGACTTTCAAAAACTGCATAGAACTAAACTTCCACCGCAATCAACAGGGGCCAGGTCATTACAGGAATGGTCTAATATGTTGATTTTGGGGGTCGAGGATAAAAATACTTACGTTCTATTCATCACAATACCGTTTCACTGTTCTAGCAAACATATGCGAGTGGAGGGATTATATGGTATGTGAGTATAATAATAGATCCACCTACACTGACACTGATAGTTAACCAACCAAAACAGCATTTAATGTCCGTTTAAATAATTTGCTTATTTTTTTTTAAATACTTATCTATACTAATACAAGAAACGTGTTCCTTTTCTATATATACACTACCGAAAGGGAGTGGGGTGCCCGGCTTTGCCCGGGCGTAAAACATGTTTAAATATGATATTTTAATTTGTCCAGATTTCGTGTATAGAGTCGTGATTAAAAAAAAAAAAAAAAAAAAGTATTTAGCTGCCATCAGTTAGAATCGAAATCAAAACCGTAGCATTTGAAGCTGGTGATGTTACCACTGTACCAACGTGACACGCGTATAAGCAGATTAAAAATTAAAAACAAACTAGAATTTTTTCAATTTTGACCCCTTTTTGACCCCTTAAAAACTATTTTAACCGGCTAAAGACACATAAAAAAAAAAAACTACTCGTAAAACTCCAATCATTGTTGGAGGCCCGTAACGCCGCTCTGCGACTTTTAGTTTCAGAGGAGATAGAGTTTGAAAATATGGAAACAGACAGACAGACAGACAGACAGACAGATATATAGCCGTTTATATATTAGATATACTAACGCGTCACCATCAGCCACGAACGTAAGTAATTAACAATTATATCGAGGCGCAATGGTAATTTACATGTCTGGTAGTGTTCTTAGATATGTTTCATACAGAAATCCATCTGATAAGCATCGGAAATCGAAAAAAATTAGATATAAAAATAGTCTTTCTTTTTTAATATAGATAAAAAATCATTTTTACAGGGGAATATTTTACGTTACATCGGTGTAAACTTGGTGGGTGTAACGTAAAATATTCCCTGTCAAGATTCTTCTTTTTTATCTATAAGAGAAGAAATACTTTTTAAGATCGTCAAACCCAAATATTAGCTGACGTGATATTGTAAACAAACACGGACGGAATTTGATGAACGAAATTATCATTATTGTCTTTTTAAATTTTTTTCTTTTTTTCTTTATTTTTTTTTTATTCTTTTGCAAATTAGTTCACCGGGCAAATTATTCCTCGTAATTTATAATAATCAATAGATGATTGATTCTATAATAATACATACGCAATCTGCATAAATTAAAATATCATGTTTAAGCGTATTGTACGGCCGGGCAACGCCGGTTAACAGGTCCTGCTAGTATATAATAATCAATAGAGGATTGATTCTATAATAATACATACGCAATTTTCATAAATTAAAATATGTTTAAACGTATTGTATGACCGAGCAAATTCGTGTAAATTTTGTATTTTAATTAATACAGAATTCTTATTTTTTATAAACAGAATTACCATAATTATTAAACGTAAGGTTACGTTCCTTTAAAAAAAAAAACGAAGTAAAAAGCAGCAGTACTCCAGTATGGCAGCAGTACGTCAAATGATGGACTACTGCTGCCACATCTGGGCAGGAGCTGCTAAAAACTGCCTATCCTGGATTGACTGAGTACAAAATAGACTTCATATCTTAGTGGGGGATACCCTTTTCTCTTCCCTGCAACCTCTCTCCCACAGAAGAGACGTTGCGAGCCTGTCTTTGTTCTATCGTTACTGCCATGGGAAGTGCTCGTCTGAGCTCCAATCTCTGCTCCCTCTCACCAATCTTTCACGAAAAACATCCGTCTAGCTGAAACCACTGTCAATAATTGTCCCCACTCTTTATCTGTGCCTAAATCAAAACGTAGATTCCATGAACAAAGCTTCTTTCTTAGAAGTTGCACGACTGTGGAACTCTCTTCCGTTTAACTGTTTCCCACCTGACTACAACTTGGATGCCTTCAAGTCCAACATAAACAAATTCCTGACAAACCGCCTCCTTAAGTAAGACACTTTATCAGATCTCCATTACTAACAATTACTAAGATATTGTGCCATTGATTACTGTACACACAATAACCCTTATCCCCGAGTGGCTTCCGGGCCTCGATAAGTGGTGACTTCCATGTAAAAAAAAAAAGAGAAACTTAAACATATGCATGCGAGTTTTTTTTCTCAACAGTTCACTTCTTGTAAGTAAAAAAATATACTTGAGTTGAGATCGAAACCAAAACATAAAGACAGCGAGTCAAGTATGATAACATTTAGGCCAGCTTGACGCGTGTTTAAAAAGTGTTTCCAAACCTACTTATTTATAACATAAGTAATTTGTCACGTGAACGATTCACGCATGTGCATCCGTGAAACAGTTACCAAACAGATAAAAATCCGATGACACCTCAAATGCCATTTTTTTTAGGTTTTGACCCCTTAGCAGCTCCTTTTCCAGATAAAAATCGATTAAAGCTTTTTCCGCATGTCTGAATACTCTACATACAAAATTTCAAGTCTGTAGATCAAAAATGCATTGAGTATATAGGTTGAGAAGTGCCATCACACAAATTTTCATTTAGATAGATAGATAGATAGATAGATAGATACCAGGAGCATTTACATATTAATGTTTCTTTTTTATATTCCGACTAGCGAGGGGTACCCGGCGTTTCCCGGGTATTTGGAGGTGTGGGGGGGGGGGGTTAAAAAAAAGTAAGTATGAGGATCGAACCCGAACCGTTGAGGCAAAGTTGTAAATTAAAATGTGAAAAAAAAAAAAAAATGTGCGACGTTAACGATTGCCCCACCGCGATATGCGAACGGAAACACGTTTGAATTTATTTACTTACTTGGATTTGGCAGGGGGCCGTTTTAATGAGTAAATGAGGTCAAGTTTGACTGCGGGATTTTTATTTTTCCCAAGATGTTATGGGAAAAAGACTAACCCACATGCGGCGAGCGACAAATGTTGACTATTTATCTTCCCGAAATCGAGCAAATTAAATAGACAGGCGAGCTTCGTTGTTAACTGTGAGATATTACGATTTATATGTGATATAAAAAGTTTTAAAAAGTTGTGAAACGACCGACCGCTTCTCTGAAAAAAGCCTTTTGTAGACATACAGAAAAAGCGAACACACATACATATATACACACACACATACATACATACATTTTCGATTTTATATTTATAGATGGATTTTTTAAATTTTATTTTTTTACGATTATTTTTATTTTATTTTATTTTTTTACGATTATTTTTATTTTATTTTACTTTTTTATTATTATTTTTATTTCATTTTATTTTTTTTAATTATTTTTATTTCATTTTATTTTTTTACGATTATTATTATTTTATTTTATTTTTTTACGATTATTTTTATTTTATTTTATTTTTTTACGATTATTTTTATTTTATTTTATTTTTTTTAATTATTTTTATTTCATTTTATTTTTTTACGATTATTTTTATTTCATTTTATTTTTTTTAATTATTTTTATTTCATTTTATTTTTTTACGATTATTTTTATTTTATTTTATTTTTTTTAATTATTTTTATTTCATTTTATTTTTTTACGATTATTTTTATTTTATTTTATTTTTTTTAATTATTTTTATTTTATTTTATTTTTTTACGATTATTTTTATTTCATTTTATTTTTTTTAATTATTTTTATTTCATTTTATTTTTTTACGATTATTTTTATTTTATTTTATTTTTTTACGATTATTTTTATTTTATTTTATTTTTTTTACGGTTATTATTATTTCATTTTATTTTTTTTTACGATTATTATTATTTTATTTTTTACGATTATTTTTATTTCATTTTATTTTTTTTTTACAATTTTTGTAGACATGCAGAAAAAGCGAACACACATACAAACACACATTTTCGCTTTTATATATATATAGATTATTCCATATTTCTGACAAAAGAGGAAGAATTATTATTTTTGGGGTCAAAATCTATGCATTTCATACTAATTGTTGGTTAGTTTTCTACCTTCTTTACATTAAATGGTTCATTTGTCTGGAGCAATTTTTTTATTATTACACGTTGCTACTTATGTTGTTTTGCTTTGTAGCATGCAGCCATTGAAAGGACACCTGCCAAAGTCACAAAGCTTTTTGTTTAGCGTTTTAAGAACTAATCTATTTCGTCGAGAAAAGCCGAATGCAAACTGTTGACATTCACAGTTTTTGTTTTGTTTTCCGTAATCTATACATCGAAATGTCAAGGTTTTTGTGTACAAATGTTGTTTCTATAAAGAAAGGTGAAGACACCGCACGGCATAATGCACGTTGACATATCGGTTCCCGCTGAATCACCGAAGTTAAGCAACGTTGAACCTGGTCAGTACTAAATGGGTGACCATTTGGGACTTCCAGGTGCTATATGTGCTCTCCGCTTATCTCGGCAGTGTTTCCAGTCGTTCTGGATTTCTCCTTGCCACTGGACTCAAGCAATGCCGATTCAGTAGCAGTGTGGTTGGGGATTGCGCAACCCTTGCCTCACAATTACGAGCAGTTACCCTTACTCAGGTATCCTTTGTCTTTCGAGATTAAACGGCGACATCGGTGAAGAAACTACACAAAAAAGAAAAAAAAACATGTACAATTTTCCGAGGAAGACAATGGAAGTGGTTGCTCGCTGATTTTTTTTTTTTTTAATTATTATTATACTGGGAATCTCACTATTTATCAAGATGCGGGGATCACTCTAGGATAAAGGTTAAGCTATTATGTCCGGGCAACGTCGGGTGTCCCGGGTAAAGAGGTGAACTGGTGACAATGTTGTGGAAAAACTAAGTGTTTTGATAATGGAAGAATGTTATGAAATAATATTTGAATTTAACAAATTTAGGTTGACAAGAAAGTTCTTGCGGCTTTAAACTTTTAAATTCAGATGAATATATTTCGTTTCCAACAAATATATATATATATATATATATATATATATATATATATATACATCTTATAATTAAAGTTCTGTGTTTTAAAGTTTTTTAACTCCAACTTTTAAAGAGTTCCTACCTAAAAAAATCCATTATTCATTGAACATTTGAATAGTCAAGTCGCTGCCTGATGATATCTGTTGTTTGATTGAAACAAATGGCTGTTTGTAGCAGCGGGATGTAAACATGTTTATTTAACAATATATATATATATATATATATATATATATATATATATATATATATATATATATATATATACTAGCATGGGTGCCCAGCGTTGCCCGGGTGTTTTAAGGTGTATGCTAAGCAACAAAAAAAAACAAAAAAAAAGATCAATTTTTTTAAACTTTGACCCCTATTATTACCCCTTAACATTTATTGTTTAGGGCTCAAATCAAGTTATTAAGTTAGATCCATGTCCAATGAATCTAAAACCCAAAATTGTAGGAGGAGTTTGGTAGAGTTCTCAAAGGTCAAATCGTTGAAGTTTGACCCCGTAATCGCCAAATTTCTGGCCGAAAACCGATCACATCGATTTTCCCAAATCTCAGTACCATGTATATCAAATTTCGAGTTTGTAGGCTTAAAATTGACAGAGTTATTGCGTAGGGAAATGTATGCACATACACACAGACAGACACTTTCACTTTTATAGATATACAGATATAAATATATATCCCCGATTACTGCGTCGCCTTATTACATCGACAAATAAAACTATTTATACCAACATATCATTTATTTTTACCTGCTTACATCAAGTAGCTTCATGTTTTGTCTGGAGCGATTTCCATTTAAAAAATGTACATTCTCTCTTATTATTATATGCTGCTACTTATAAAGGCAAAAACGTTTGGTTTTGTACGAGGGGCGTGCAATAAGTAATGCCCCTGGCCCACTTCCATTTGTCTGATCTAGCTGAAATTTTGCATGCGCAATGATTTATATCTCTACGGGTGATGTGGCAAATTACAGCTCTGAACTAATTGTGGTTTCTGTTTTACAGGTGTTTGAACTGAGTCAGGTGTGAAATGGAGCCTGCTGAATGTCGAGCAGTGATCCGGTTTTTGTATTTGAAAGGACGCACACCACAGGAGACTTTTGTTGAAATGAAAGAAACTTATGGTGATAATGCCCCATCATATGATCTTGTAAAATGCTGGCACTGTGAATTCAAACATGGCCGGAAGTCTGTGGAAACAGCTCCCAGACCTGGTCGCCCCCCACCTTCTTCCATTGATGAGGCATCTGTCCATCAAGTTGAGGCTGCCATTTTGGAAGATCGGCACATTACTATTCACCAAATAGCCCCAAATGTCAATATTGGTACAGGGTCTGTGGAAACTATCATTCATGACCATTTGCATATGCATAAGGTGTCTGTTAGATGGATTGCCAGGTTGTTCACACCATTCCAGAAGCGAGAACGCGTCGAGTGCTCGAGGATGAATTTGGAGATGTGCCAAGAAGATGAGTCAAAGTTTTTCAAAAGACTGATTATACAGGATGAAACCTGGGTCCATCACTATGATCCAGAGGCCAAAGCCCAGTCAATGCAGTGGAAGCACTTGCACTCACCACCTCCAAAGAAGGCAAGGGTGCAGTCCTCCGCTGGCAAGGTCATGCTCACAGTCTTCTGGGACCAGGACGGAGTAGTGATGACAGATTTCCTGGAAAAGGTTACCACAATTACAGGAGCCTATTATGCTTCACTTTTAAGGAAATTAAGGGAAGCTATCAAAATCAAGAGGTGGGGCAAGATCAACAAAGGTACCCTCCTTTTGCAGGACAACGCTCCTGTCCACAACTCGCATGTCGCCAGATCAGAAGCACGGGCGTGTGGTTATGAAATATTTCCCCATCCTCTCTACTCTCCTGACCTTGCACCCTCTGACTTTCACCCCTTCCCAGCCATGAAGTTGTTTAAAAAGGAAAGCGTTTCCCAGATGATGCAGCCTTGCTTTCTGAAGTCACGTCGTGGTTGGAGGACCAACCTGGGGTGTTCTACAAAAACGGTCTCCAGAACTGTATCAAACGATGGGAGAAATGCATAACTCTGGGTGGTTTCTATGTAGAGAAAGACTAATAACTGTGCCAAGTTTCGTTGCTCTACTGCTATGGGAAGTGGGTCAGGGGCATTATTTATTGCACGCCCCTCGTAGCATGCAACGACTGGACGGCAGACAGTTTTCTTTTGGAAGCAACAAACGATGGAAAGGACGTCTGCCAAAGTCATAAATCTTTCTTGCTTAGCGTTTTAAAGATTTAATCTATTTCGTGTGCAAAAGCCGAATTCAAGCTATTGACATTCACCGTTTTGTTTTCTTTCTTTTTCCCTTTATATTTCGTAGTCTATACATCGAAATGTCAAGGTCTTTGCGTGCACGTGTGTTCCTTCTGCGGCAATTGGCAATTCCTTCGTCTTTACAGACGCTAGTCATCCCAATGCTCCCCACCAACCTCATAGTTTTCAGGTTAATCGCCAGCGACACCCAAACCACGTCCGTGGGCCCGGAGATGACTTTTAAGGCCAGCATTTGAATTGCACAGTCTGCCACACATATGGCAGACAAAATTGTGTGTTGAAACTTGTTTCACTTCTACCTCCGTATTTTGACTCGCTCTGTTCATAGCATGTTTTTTTTTTGTGGTTAATGTAAGCCGCTTTAGAGAGGAGCACGCGATTACAAACCTCACATTTCCAGCTCTTAAATTCAATGGGTAAAACCGAGACGTTCTCCTTCCGAAAGCTTCTCTTGAGTTCAGCATGAGCATTTTTTTTCCTTGCAAAAAATTCAGAACCCCCTCCAACTAGCCTCCTCCATTCAGGCCGGCATTTTGCCAGGGTCTCCCAGTTCTGAACAGGAATCTTGAAAGCTTTAAGATCGTCTTTCATCGTGGCTACCGTAATATGATGGCCTAGCGACGATTATAATTTAGTCTGGTGACGTCATGAACATCGGTCTGTTGAAATTTGGTCACGTGTCTCATGACTAAACCGGAAGTTGGTTTAAAGTTTTGGAGGGTTAAATAAATTTAAACATGCCGTCGAGATATATAGTTCCAAAATGCCGAGGTAACTACGAAAATGGACCAAAAGTTACCGTGTTTTCATCCCCCCCCCAAAAAAAGGGAAATAATTTACCAGTGGATTAATGCAATAAAAAGAAAGGATTTTACTCCATCTAAATATAGCAGAGTAAGTGTTAAAATGTTTGAGATATTTAAAAAAAAAACGCGCCTTTTTTATTTTTATTTATTTATTTTTTTAGAACGTATTTTAAAATAAAAATGAAATGAATTTTACATGTAATTTAAGTTATGTGCTGAAATAATAAATTATTATTTAGAAACTTATTTAAAATGGGGAGTATGGTGAAAATATTATGTACTTTCAACTAACAATTTAATAAAAGCGATATCGTAAAAACGGAATTCCTTGTTTAAATAATTCTAAATAAGAAAAATCATTTATCTTTTTAGTTCAACTATTTTACTGTGCAATATTTATATCAGCGTGAAATAGATTAAACTTTTTAAAAAAGTTTATGACCGTTTTTGTTATCCAAAAACCTTATTAATAATTATTTGTGGTAAATGTCGTGGCCCTGTAGGTGTCAGAATTTTGGAGAATATACTTCCAAAATAAACTATTAAAATTGTTTAAAAAAATAATAGAAATATTATTTTTTATTAAAAAAAAGTGTTTACAAAATGCCGGCAATAAAAAAATAATATTTCTATTATTTCTTAAACAATTTTAATAGTTTATTTTGGAAGTATATTCCATAAAGAAAATAAATAACCCACTTTAAACGAATTAATTATGAGTTTTGTACATGTTATTCGCAGTTTTGTGTTAGGGTTGTCAAAAATTCCACCCAAATTCTGATACTGCTAGTGGCGCTGTAAACGAAAATAACGTTTAAAATTACGGCAAACGAATAGTTTCCAAGATATGAAGAAATGTTAGTTTTAAAAAATGGGGGATCACTTTTCTATAAAAATTTAACGTAAAATGAGTGCCCACTTTATGGCCATTGTTGTTTTTTTTTAGGGCGCTTTCTTTTTAACAAATAAAAGTGAAGAAAAATGAGTATGGTCACCTTTATGTTGGGGGTTGGGAGTCAACGTACAATGAATACAGTTTAACGTAAAATGAGCACCCCCTTTCAAAACGTGTAAACAGATATTTTGTCGGGGGGAGGCGATCAACTGCAGGTGCTCATTTTACGTTTAGTTGTCTTCATTCCTACATCAAAGAGGCACTCCGCCTTGTTTGAGGTGAAAATGTAATTTTTAAAAAATTGCTCGTTGCCCATGTAAAAAAAAATGGCCATAAAGTGGTGGGCGTTTTAGGTTAAATTATCATCTCCCCTTTTTTAACTAACATCTCTTTATATCTTGGAAACTACTAGTTTGCCGTTATTTTAAACGTTATTTTCTTTTTCAGCACCCTTGAAAACCTATAAAAGTGGTAATTTAAAAGGATTTTTCGAGGGTGGACTAATTCTGCACATTTACCTTATTTTTTTTTATTTTATCGTTTTTATGTCATGTAATTTTCTTTTTTTCTTTTTTGTATTAAGTCAAACATGGTACGATTTTCTTTTAAATTATTTCTTTAGGTATGTGAACTTCATTTTCGACCTGAAGACATACAGCGAGAGGCATCAGCATTTGATGAAAGGACTGGAAAGAAAATTAGTGTTAAATTAAAAAATCCTTATCTTAAGAATGGTGCTATTCCTCGAATATTACCAAACTGTCCCTCCTATTTATCGTCATCAACCACTTTTAGAGAGTCTCCTAACGCAAAGACAATGCGTTTAGAAAATTCTGCTCTTAAGCGTGCATTATGTGAAAGTGTTGCTGACGAGTTAGAGTTACGGAAACGTAAAACTTTCCATAATATTGATGATTTAGAAAAAAATTAACGTTTATAGATAAAATTATTGGACTTCTATTAGGCAAGACAATACCATCATTATATGCCATATAAAGAGATGCCCATGCACTAAAATAAAAATGTCTATGGTGATTGAACCGGACTTGGCCGTTAGAGTATTCTGTAGTGATTTGGAAATGAGTTCTATAGGGGAGTATAGAATTCCTAAACATGTAACAGAGGAAAACATCAAAAAAATGGACATCGAAGAACAGGAAATGAAAACTTCTAATATAAGTTCTTTATTAAAATTAATCTTATCATTTTTGTTATTAGTGCAAGATGAATCATTTAAATATTTTAATGCCATTAAGTTCATATATGAACAAATTAACATAATGACAAGGAATAAGGTTAATTATTCGAGTGAAATGATGGTACTTTCTTCCTTATGATATAACTGCTCCCCTAGAGGGTACAGACTGTTAAGAGACACTAAAAATGTAATCTTACCATGTTATCAACTTCTATGAATCCTGTCATTGAACAACATGATAACAATTTTCTCATGTATATTAAAAGTAAGTTCAAGTTACTAATGCAGAATGACATTACAGTATCTTTACTTGTTGATGAAATACATCTCAAACCTTATCTTGATTATAAAGGTGGTAATATTGTTGGCTTAGCTAACAACAGCAATGAACCTGCCACAAGTGCATTTGTTTTATGCTTAGCCTTGTATTCTCACAATATAAGGATGTTGTGCATGTTATGCCAACTAAATGTTTTCTAGCTGAAAACTTATTTGACATAATTAAACGTGTAATAATTGGCTAGAAGATATAGGGTTTAAGGTATTATCTGTTATAACAGATAATAATGCAATAAATAAAAAAAGCTATGTCTTTCTTTTGTAGCCCATCAAAGCTTTCAATTGTATACCTCCATCCAGTTAGATCGTCTAGCCCTCTTTTCTTCTTATTCGACTAAGTGCATATATTAAAATGCATTAGAAACAATTGGCTTGGCCAAAAAGATGAACGTAAATGCATGATGTTCCCAAAGTTTTGTTATAATGGAAATCATGAATTAGATAACATCCAAAATGCTCAATTTTCTAGTTTACATAAACTTTATGCCCTAGAATCTCAATCACTTGTGAAATATTGCTATAAGTTGACTTCAAAAGCTCTTTCTCCAACTACTTTTGAAAGGCAAAATGTTAATTTGGTTTTGCAAATTTTCAACGAATATACTATTCAAGGTTTGCTAGCCTTAGGCAAACAGGAATGCTTGCCAAATTATGCAGAAATCGCAGAATGCATTCAAATTTTTTATATTTGGTGGACAATACTGAATGTGAAAACACCATATAAAGGTTTTCGACTTCGTTATAAAAATGCTAATCCACTTACATTAAATAGTGATAATTATAGTTTCCGAAATGTGTTCTGTGATTGGTTAGCATTCCTGGAAGAACTGATAAGTTAACAAAGGAAACATATACTGCTTTGCACCATACTACTTACGCAGTTTTAGAATTGACTAAATATTGTATAAATGTACTGAACATGGTGTATATATTACCAGGAAAGCTTCAGACGGATAACCTTGAGGCAAAGTTTGGCCAGTATCGACAATTTAGTGGAGATAATTATAATATATCGATACGTCAGGTGTATGAATGTGGAAAAAAACTTAGAATGTTGTCAGTTTTAAAATTGATCTTAACAATTAATAATCGAACTATTGAATTGAAAAATTTAAAAGAAACTAACTGGGATGAAATGACAAGGGAGAAAGAGTTACATGTTTATAAATTTAACATAGATGTAGCAGAAGATAATGTTAATCAATGCAAGTAAGTACTTCCTGTTATATTATACTTAGCAGGTTATTGCTGTCATGCAGTTTTCAAAAAAACTGAAATGCAATAGCTGCAAAAATTTAATATCCGGGGGAGAGGCTGTTGAAAAATAGCTGAATTAGACAGTTACTTTCAGGGTATTAACAGAGGTTCTCTGCTATACCCAAATGATATAACTAATAATTTTGTCTTATATAATTATATTATTATAAACAAACTTACAAAATGCGATTCTTTCTTACATTCGATTCATCAGAGAAAATTAGCCATGTACATAACTTTAAATATTTTGGCTGATCAAAATCGATTATTTCATGTTGGTTCTTGTGTGGTGAGGGTCACACTATTCAGCAAATTGAAAAAATGCTGATATGGAATTCATCGAATTCCCTTATAAACAATTTTTGTCGCAAAGAGAATTACAATATTAGTAAAAAAAAATCAGAAAAAAAAAATTCAAACTTTTAATTAAATTCTACAACAGATTTTTGAAAAGTTTTAATATTCAATGTTTGAAATATTTCTGCCTTGGTAACTTTGTTTATACTAACAATTGTTTGAATTTAATTTTTAACTTATTGTTTGTTATTCAGATAAACTAATTGTTCGTCATTCAGTTAAACCAATTTATTGTTCATTTTTCAGTTAAACTAATTTATTGTTCGTTTTCCAGGTAAACTAATTTATTGTTCGTATTTCAGTTAAACTAATTTATTGTTCGTATTTCAGTTAAACTAATTTATTGTTCGTATTTCAGTTAAACTAATTTATCGTGTTTTTCAGTTTTGATTTTTAAAATATTGTTTTTTTTTTATTTAAAAATATTTATTGTTCATTTTTATTTATTTCTATTGAATAAACTTTAGTTTCATACAAATCTAATCGTATTCCTTTTCTTTTTAAACTTTTTAACAACTTTTCTCCCTTTCAATTCGTTTTTTATTATTAATATTTTTATTATTAATATTTTTATTATTAATATTTCTATTATTAATATTTTTATTATTAATATTTTTATTATTAATATTGGATGAGTACAATGTATCATGTTTATCTTGAAGTTTTCTAACGCTTTCTGTAAAAAATGTCTGCTCATTATTGACAGTCTCTGTTTCACTTATCTTGCTTGCTAGGACCTATGGCGATGACGTAATTTTTCAGCTGACAGGCCATCTATGACGATGGTCACGTTTTAATGCAATCCTTGAAGCGCTTCTTTGGTCAATTTGCTGGACATTATGCACGTGCCACAGATGAACTGGTCTCATCATTTGTACTGTGGACGCATCCATCATCTCACAATCGATCAGGAAAGTTAACTTTTCCAGATAAGATACCACGAGATACATTTATCCCCAAGGAAGATCTTTTGGGTGCTGTGACAGATAGGGAATTCTGGAAGTGTGTAGGGAATTCTGGAAGTGTGTAGGGAATTCTGGAAGTGTGTAGGGAATTCTGGAAGTGTGTAGTGAGTTCAATCTCGGCTGAGGCCGCATGCTGATGATGATGATGATGATGATGATGATGATGATGATGATGATGGCTCGATTATTTAAAGGGTGGGGCTCAATATGAATTTATTAATATTAGATTTGGAAACAGCCATGTTTGGCGAAAACAAAAATGTACATGAGACGCACAAGACCAAAATAAAAGATAATATGCGTATTAAATGAAACAAAAATATAGAAAAGTATTTGCAAAACTAATTGTTTGAGGCTGTAAGAAGTTCAACTATTAATAATAATCAACAAGTATTCTTTGGTTTCCAAGGACTCAGAATATTCAGATTCAAGTTTCATTTCTTGTTGATTAAAAAAAAAATAATATTTTTTTTTTTTTGCGTTCAACGCGCCAAATTCGATGCTTGTTAATAAGTCAAAGAGCATTATCTTGGCCAATCGAATCAGGCTTCGTATTTTTTTTTTAGAATAACAGAGGTGGACAATATATAAAAAGACCCTTCTCCGTGTGTGTGTGTGTGTGTGTGTGTGTGTGTGTGTGCGCGCGCGCGTCGGTGTATGTGTGTGTATGCGTGCGTATGTGTGTCTGTCTGTATGTGTGAGTTCGTGTAATATGGACTCGAAAACGGCTGGGCCGATTTTTTTTCTAATTTACCGAAACTGCTATACACCGTCATACTACTACTACTACTACTACTACTACTACTATGAGAATAACGGAAAAATATGATGAAATATTTCTCCTGGTTTGGTTAATTGAACACAGGATTGTTACTGTTAAGGTTTGAATAGATTTTTTAAAATTAATTTTACACGTTTCTATGAAGACTTGTTTTTGAAGTGAACAGATCGCAACGAAGCAGGAAAAAAAGGCAATAGAACTTAAAGATATTTGCTTTTTAGCGTTCGTTTGACTCTCATCTCGATGAATAAAATGGTAAAGAAAGAAAAAGTCAACCAAAGTAATTTTTTTATTTCCATACATGTACATTTATTTACATACATGTATATTTATTTACATACATGTATATTTATTTACATACATGTACATTTATTTACATACATATACATTTATTTACATATATGTACATTTATTTACATACATGTATATTTATTTATATACGTGTATATTTATTTACATACATGTACATTTATTTGCATACATGTACATTTATTTACATATATGTACATTTATTTACACACATGTACATTTATTTACATATATGTACATTTATTTACACACATGTACATTTATTTACACACATGTACATTTATTTACATACATGTACATTTATTTACATATATGTACATTTATTTACATACGTGTATATTTATTTGCATACATGTACATGTATTTACATACATGTACATTTATTTGCATACATGTACATTTATTTACATACATGTACATTTATTTACATACGTGTACATTTATTTGCATACATGTACATTTATTTACATACATGTACATTTATTTACATACATGTACATTTATTTACATACATGTACATTTATTTACATACATGTACATTTATTTGCATACATGTACATTTATTTACACACATGTACATTTATTTACATACATGTACATTTATTTACATATATGTACATTTATTTACATACGTGTACATTTATTTGCATACATGTACATTTATTTACATACATGTACATTTATTTACATACATGTACATTTATTTACATACGTGTACATTTATTTGCATACATGTACATTTATTTACACACATGTACATTTATTTACACACATGTACATCTATTTACACACATGTACATTTATTTACACACATGTACATTTATTTACACACATGTACATTTATTTACACACATGTACATTTATTTACACACATGTACATTTATTTGCACACATGTACATTTATTTACACACATGTACATTTATTTACACACATGTACATTTATTTACACACATGTACATTTATTTGCATACATGTACATTTATTTACACACATGTACATTTATTTACACACATGTACATTTATTTACATACATTTACACTTTTTTACACACATGTACATTTATTTACATACATGTACATTTATTTACACACATGTACATTTATTTACACACATGTACATTTATTTGCATACATGTACATTTATTTACACACATGTACATTTATTTACACACATGTACATTTATTTACACACATGTACATTTATTTACACACATGTACATTAATTAACATACATGTACATTTATTTGCACACATGTACATTTATTTACACACATGTACATTTATTTACACACATGTACATTTATTTACACACATGTACATTTATTTACATACATGTACATTTATTTTTCTAACATGTACATTTATTTACACACATGTACATTTATTTACACACATGTACATTTATTTGCATACATGTACATTTATTTACATACATGTACATTTATTTACACACATGTACATTTATTTACATACATGTACATTTATTTACATACATGTACATTTATTTACACACATGTACATTTATTTACACACATGTACATTTATTTACATACATGTACATTTATTTACATATATGTACATTTATTTACATACATGTACATTTATTTACCTATATGTACATTTATTTACACACATCTACATTTATTTACACACATGTACATTTATTTGCATATATTTACATTTATTTACATACATGTGCATTTATTTACATATATTTACATTTATTTACATACATGTGCATTTATTTACATACATGTGCATTTATTTACACACATGTACATTTATTTAAACACATGTACATTTATTTACATACATGTACATTTATTTACATATATGTACATTTATTTACATACATGTATATTTATTTACACACATGTACATTCATTTACATACATGTACATTTATTTACATACATGTACATTTATTTGCATACATGTACATGTATTTGCATACATGTACATTTATTTACACACATGTACATTTATTTACACACATCTACATTTATTTACACACATGTACATTTATTTGCATATATTTACATTTATTTACATACATGTGCATTTATTTACATATATTTACATTTATTTACATACATGTGCATTTATTTACATACATGTGCGTTTATTTACACAGATGTACATTTATTTACACACATGTACATTTATTTACATACATGTACATTTATTTGCATACATGTACATTTATTTACATACATGTATATTTATTTACACACATGTACATTTATTTACATACATGTACATTTATTTACATACATGTACATTTATTTGCATACATGTACATTTATTTGCATACATGTACATTTATTTACACACATGTACATTTATTTACATACATGTACATTTATTTACATATATGTACATTTATTTACATACGTGTACATTTATTTGCATACATGTCCATTTATTTACATACATGTACATTTATTTACATACATGTACATTTATTTACATACGTGTACATTTATTTGCATACATGTACATTTATTTACACACATGTACATTTATTTACATACATGTACATTTATTCACATACGTGTACATTTATTTACATACGTGTACATTTATTTACATACATGTACATTTATTTGCATACATGTACATTTATTTACATACATGTACATTTATTTACATACATGTACATTTATTTACATATATGTACATTTATTTACACACATGTACATTTATTTACACGCATGTACATTTATTTACACACATGTACATTTATTTATACATGTACATTTATTTGCATATATGTACATTTATTTACACACATGTACATTTATTTGCACACATGTACATTTATTTGCACACATGTACATTTATTTGCATACATGTACATTTATTTACGCACATGTACATTTATTTACACAAATGTACATTTATTTACACACATATACATTTATTTACACAAATGTACCTTTATTTACACACATGTACATTTATTTACATACATGTACATTTATTTACACACATGTACATTTATTTACACACATGTACATTTATTTACATACATGTACATTTATTTACATACATGTACATTTATTTGCATACATGTACATTTATTTACATACATGTACATTTATTTACACACATGTACATTTATTTGCACACATGTACATTTATTTACATACATGTACATTTATTTGCATACATGTACATTTATTTACATACATGTACATTTATTTACACACATGTACATTTATTTACACACATGTACATTTATTTACACACATGTACATTTATTTACACACATTTACATTTATTTACACACATGGACATTTATTTACACACATGTACATTTATTTACACACATGTACATTTATTTGCACACATGTACATTTATTTACACACATGTACATTTATTTACACACATGTACATTTATTTACACACATGTACATTTATTTACATACATATACCTTTGTTTACACACATGTACATTTATTTACACACATGTACATTTATTTACACACATGTACATTTATTTACATACATATACCTTTGTTTACACACATGTACATTTTTTTTACACACATGTACATTTATTAACATACATGTACATTTATTTACATACATGTACATTTATTTGCATACATTTACATTTATTTACATACATGTACATTTATTTACACACATGTACATTTATTTGCACACATGTACATTTATTTACATACATGTACATTTATTTGCATACATGTACATTTATATACATACATGTACATTTATTTACACACATGTACATTTATTTACACACCTGTACATTTATTTGCACACATGTACATTTATTTACACACGTGTACATTTATTTACACACATGTACATTAATTTACACACATGTACATTTATTTGCATACATGTACATTTATTTACACACATGTACATTTATTTACACACACGTACATTTATTTACATACATGCACATTTATTTACATACATGTACATTTATTTGCATACATGTACATTTATTTACACACATGTACATTTATTTACACACATGTACATTTATTTACATACATGTACATTTATTTACATACGTGTACATTTATTTACATACGTGTACATTTATTTGCATACATGTACATTTATTTACATACATGTACATTTATTTGCATACATGTACATTTATTTACATACATGTACATTTATTTACATATATGTACATTTATTTACACACATGTACATTTAGTTACACACATGTACATTTATTTGCACACATGTACATTTATTTACATACATGTACATTTATTTGCATACATGTAAATTTATTTACACACATGTAAATTTATTTGCACACATGTACATTTATTTGCACACATGTACATTTATTTGCATACATGTACATTTATTTACACACATATACATTTATTTACACACATGTACATTTATTTACATACATGTACATTTATTTACACACATGTACATTTTTTTACACACATGTACATTTATTTACAAACATGTACATTTATTTACACACATGTACATTTATTTACACACATGTACATTTATTTACATACATGTACATTTATTTACATATGTGTACATTTATTTGCATACATGTACATTTATTTACATACATGTACATTTATTTACACACATGTACATTTATTTGCACACATGTACATTTATTTACATACATGTACATTTATTTGCATACATGTACATTTATTTACATACATGTACATTTATTTACACACATGTACATTTATTTACACACATGTACATTTATTTACACACATGTACATTTATTTACACACATGTACATTTATTTGCATACATGTACATTTATTTACACACATGTACATTTATTTACACACATGTACATTTATTTACATACATGTATACTTATTTACACACATGTACATTTATTTACATACATGTACTTTTATTTACACACATGTACATTTATTTACACACATGTACATTTATTTACACACATGTACATTTATTTACACACATGTACATTTATTTGCACACATGTACATTTATTTGCACACATGTACATTTATTTACACACATGTTCATTTATTTACACACATGTACATTTATTTACATACATGTACATTTATTTACATACATGTACATTTATTTTCATACATGTACATTTATTTACACACATGTACATTTATTTACACACATGTACATTTATTTGCATACATGTACATTTATTTACATACATGTACATTTATTTACATACATGTATATTTATTTACACACATGTACATTTATTTACACACATGTACATTTATTTACATACATGTACATTTATTTACATATATGTACATTTATTTACATATATGTACATTTATTTACACACATGTACATTTATTTACACACATGTACATTTATTTGCATACATGTACATTTATTTACATATATGTACATTTATTTACATACATGTACATTTATTTACACACATGTACATTTATTTACACACATGTACATTTATTTACACACATGTACATTTATTTGCACACATGTACATTTATTTACACACATGTACATTTATTTACACACATGTACATTTATTTACATACATGTACATTTATTTACATACATGTACATTTATTTTCATACATGTACATTTATTTTCACACATGTACATTTATTTACACACATGTACATTTATTTGCATACATGTACATTTATTTACATACATGTACATTTATTTACATACATGTATATTTATTTACACACATGTACATTTATTTACACACATGTACATTTATTTACATATATGTACATTTATTTACATATATGTACATTTATTTACATATATGTACATTTATTTACACACATGTACATTTATTTACACACATGTACTTTTATTTGCATACATGTACATTTATTTACATATATGTACATTTATTTACATACATGTACATTTATTTACATATATGTGCATTTATTTACACACATGTACATTTATTTACACACATGTACATTTATTTACATACATGTACATTTATTTGCATACATGTACATTTATTTACATACATGTATATTTATTTACACACATGTACATTTATTTACACACATGTACATTTATTTGCGCACATGTACATTTATTTACATACATGTACATTTATTTGCATACATGTACATTTTTTTACATACATGTACATTTATTTACACGCATGTACATTTATTTGCATACATGTACATTTATTTACACACATGTACATTTATTTACATACATGTACATTTATTTACACACATGTATATTTATTTACTTACGTGTACATTTATTTACATACATGTACATTTTATTTACATACGTGTACATTTATTTACATAGATGTACATTTATTTACACACATGTATATTTATTTACTTACGTGTACATTTATTTACTTACGTGTACATTCATTTACTTACGTGTACATTTATTTGCATACATGTACATTTTATTTACATACATGTACATTTTATTTACATAGATGTACATTTATTTACATACGTTTACATTTATTTACATACATGTACATTTATTTACATACATGTATATTTATTTACATACGTGTACATTTATTTACATAGATGTACATTTTATTTACATACGTGTACATTTATTTACATATATGTACATTTATTTACATACATGTGCATTTATTTGCATATATGTACATTTATTTGCATACATGTACATTTTATTTACATACGTGTACATTTATTTACACACATGTACATTTATTTACATAGATGTACATTTACTTACATACATGTGCATTTATTTACACACATGTACATTTATTTACGTACATGTATATTTTTTACATACATGTACATTTATTTACACACATGTACATTTATTTACATACATGTCCAGTTATTTACATACATGTGCAAGTATGTTAATAAATGTAAAGAATAAATAAGAAAATTTTACGTTTTTGTACAGCGGCATTTACTTCCTTATTCACTTGTTACAGATGTGACGTGTCTTACGTGATAGCCCTCGCGAACGTGCTCTCGAACTCATTCTCGTCTCTAATGTTATCTCTATTTTATAGTCTTTATTTATCCCTCTTGGTGACGTCATTTTGCATACATTTTCATATGCGCGTCCGCGTTATGTTGCATGTACGTGCTACGTTTTAGGGGTTTGGAAAGATTTCCTTTGGTTTGAATTTAACATGTTTCTGCGAAAACTAGCCTGCTTTTGGAAGTAATGAAGAAAACGAAACCTAGTAAAGCGTTGAAAGAAAAAGGATAGCAATTAAAATCATTTGCTTTTTAGCATTCGTTTGAATCGCATTTCGATGTAAAAGTCCGACGCCAGACTGCTGTGGTGGGTAAACATAAGAAATACTAGTACCACCATACTACTACTACTACTACTACTACTACTAGTAGTAGTAGTAGTAGTAGTAGTAGTAGTAGTAGTAGCTACTGTTAGATATTAGCAGGGAAACGCCGAATGCATTCTAGTCGACGATTGTTATAATCATTGAACATTTGTAAAAATAGAATGTTATCATAGTAAAATAAATATTTACAAAGAAAATTATTTATGTTAAGATGTTTTAATAGAAAAGAATATTAGAACATAAACAATAATTTAAAAAACAATTGACCTCTACAGTCTGATGTCGCATTATGTAGAAGTTACTTAAAGTAACGTGGAATTTAAGTAAAGTTTTGGAAAAGACACTTATGATTTGATTAGTCAGAGATCAGGAGCGAGAGAGAGAGAAAGAGAGAGAGAAAGAGAGAGAGAGAAAGAGAGAGAGAGAGAGAAAGAGAGAGAGAGCAGACGTAGTTGGAGTCGATGGAGGGAGAAAAATGGTTCATGGACAGTGATGGCTTCCAGTAGAGGGGATCAGAATGCGTTAGTCTAGGACCAACGTTGTAGCTTACCAATGGGAAACATCGGAAATAAAGTTGCTGGAAAAATAACCTGAGAGTTTTTAACATTCGTTTGAATCGCATCTCGATGTAAATGTCCGGCACCAGATTACTGTGGCTGGTAAGTATAAGAAATACTACCACCGCCATACTACTACTACTACTACTACTACTACTACTACTATGAGAATAACGGCAAAATATGATGAAACAAGGGTGAAAAAGCAAGAAAAGAAGTAGTTGATATCAACTCGGTAACTTTTTTATTTCCATAGATGTGAGCAAAGTGAACTCACACGTATCCAAAGTAATGGGAAAGAACCTCCACTCTAAATGACAATCGAAGCATGTGGTCGGTTTTTAGTCAAAGACTTTATCGCCATCCAAACGGCTTCTACTAACGCTAGGAACCACACCACAAGTTGTTGACCATGACTTACAGTAAATTCTAAGTTCACACTGGCTTACTACTTTTTGGTTTGGTCTATATTTTCTCTACCAATGACGTCATTTTGTATACATTTGCATATGCGCGTCTGCGCTTCATTCACATGTATGTGTTGCTTTTGGGGGTTTGGAAAGATTTCCTTTGGTTCGAAAATACTTTGAGTTAACATATTTCTGTGAAAACTAACTTGCCTTTAAAAGTAACGAGGAAAGCGAAACCCAATGAAGCGAAGAAAGAAATAGGTTGGTTGGTTGTTTTTGTTTTACGTCATATCAACCCTTTTCGGGTTATTTAATGCCGAATCCAAAGATTTTGAAGAAAATTTTTTAATAGAATATACGTGTTGTTTTCAAATCATTTTCTATTTAACCCATAGTTGGGACCCTAACATGTACTACCACTCCGGGTCAGAATGGACCTGGGAGCAATGGCAATTAAAGGGTGGCTCCACACTCCCCAAAGCCCGCAAGCTGGGGCCTCACCACTGGATATAGTTTAAGGTCATATCCAGGACCAGAAAGAAATAGGGTAGCAATTAAAGCGATTTTTTTAAACATTCGTCCGAATCGCATCATGATATAAAAATCCGACGATAAAAGAAGCAAAAAGGAAAAAAAGAATGAGAAAGAGAAAGAGTAAGCCGAAGGAATAAATAAAGAAAAAGGAGTAACTTATGCTCTTTCGTCTCGCACGTCAATTTTTAATCCACCGCAAGGTTATCTCTCACTAGTTTGTAGTTTATATTTGTGAGATATTTGCTTTCTCGAACAGCAAAATAAATAAATAATCTACATTCAATTAAAGTCAGTCAACCAAGCTTTCAAACTTACGCCATGCTTATTGCTTCGCGCCACAAATTATTAAGTTTAATTGAAAATCCATTTTTCACGCTGTAATTACTGTCTGTTTGTATTTATAAGTTCCCATTATCTTGTCATTGAATCTCAGATGGCGCACACGTGTTTTTCGTTTTTTTTTCTCTACAAAATAAACAACGTTCTTACTATAAAAATAATCGCATCGTTTGAAAAGTACATAATAATGATGATGATAATGATGATGATATACAACACACGGCACGAAATATAACGAGTGCAGAAGAGGATTTGGTTGATTGTTTTTGTTTTACGGCATATCAACCCTTTTCAGGTTATTTCATGCTGAATCCAAGGATTCGAAAGAAAACATGTTTTTAATAGAATATATTTGTTGTTTTCAAGTCGGTTTCTATTTAACCCATAGTTGGGATCCTGACAGTTACTACCACTCCGGGTCAGAGTGGACCTGGGAGCAATGGTAATTAAAGGGTGGCTCCACACTCCCCAAAGCCCGCAAGTTGGGGCCTCACTACTGGATATAGTTTAAGGTCATATCCAGGAACGCAGAATAGGAAGCAGCATGGAAGTGGCTAAGTGGTTAACGACACGGACTAACAACCTGGGTGTGCCAAGTTCGAATCCAGTTCGTTCCACAGAAACACTTTCCTCCCATAAAAACTCGATGTCTTTCTAGTCAGAATTCAACCTAGAAAGATATCAGGGAAACGAATACAACAATAAAGTCATCTAAAACCAAGTTATAATTTAATTCGCTTTCATCAGCACTCACCTGACCTTGTGTCTGTCCTCCTCGAGAGAAGGAAAATCTCCGTCTCTCATATATATACTAGCCTAGGCGGCCGGCGTTGCCCGGGTGTTTGGAGGTGTGTGTTGAGCAAAAAAAAAAAAAAAAAAAGTGGTAGTAGGCAGGCAAACAGGTTCGAAACCTACCATGAAGGAGGAAAAAAACGTGAAAAAAAAAACAAACAAACAAAAACGTGATGTCTTTTCTACTGCGTCCATCGCCAAACCGGAAGTGACGAAGATTTAAATTAAGGCTAGTCAATCAAAAAGAGGGGATGACTTTCGTAAATATCGGCGCAAAAGTGGAGAAGTGCCGTATTGAGGGTGAAGTAATTAATCTTTTTAGCCAATTTTTCGATATTTGTTGTCCGAAAGGTCGGTTTCAAAGCGATACCATTCCCGTAAAAAATCCGTCGCCTCTGTCGAAAGTATTAGACAGACATACAAACATACAAACATACATTTAAACAGACAGGTGAGATTTATATTATGGATAATAATATATAATAATAATAATAATAATAATAATAATAATAATAATAATAATAATAATATATAT
>NC_136523.1:33170373-33197873 GCF_053919585.1 Euprymna scolopes
GCCCGTTCACATCACACTTCAGTTCCTCACAAATAATTGTGAATACAGTTCCCACACTGACATCAAACTGTGCACTTATTGTCTCTATAGACAGACGACGGTCCTTATCTATGAAATTCTTTATTTGGCCAATCAACTCTGATGTTCTGACTTCCTTACTCCTCCCACACCCTTCATGATCCCTCACAGACCTCCTACCTTCCTTGAATCTCTTATGCCACTCAAAAACTGATTCATGCAAGATGGTCCAAAAGCAATCTAAAGCATTCCATACGTTTCTGTGGCATTTTTTTCCCCAAGTTTAAAACAGAATTTCATTGCATATCATCCTTCTAAAGTGTCCTCACGTCCAGATTGCATTTTTGAAATTCATCAGCTTTCACAATCAGGCTTTAGTAGGGTGTATTCCAATTACTGGTGTAGCTGTTCATTTGAACCGACAATCATAAAAATTGGTCAGTCATCTCATAAGATGTATAGCAACAACATACTGAATTTTCAAGAGTCTACGACAATTTTAAATTCCTGTACAAAAAAGGCCTAGAAACTTATTGAGGCACCTCATATGTTTATTAAAATTAATTTTGCACTTTTCTGGTCTTTGCAACCGTTATATTTAAAATTCTGCATATACTATTAGGTCGGTGCAAAAATAGTGTCGTTTTTTGACATGAAGTTGAACGTCAAAAACGACATTATTTTTGCACCAACCTAATACAATTGTTCCTAGTCTGAAAGACATGAAAAAACAACAACAACTTACAAACGCATCAAATCAATTTGAGCTTCATTTGCATGACTTGTTGCATTTTGCTATTTTTTTGCCAATAAATTTGTTATTTAATTTGATAAAGTTCTTTCTACAAAATCAATATTTGAATCTGTTTCTTTTGTGAATCGTTGCACCATGTTATTAAGAGCAATAAAATGTAATTCGATTGCGTTCCTTTTCCAAAATACTTTGTCCAGATCAGAATTACAATAATTAAAAGAGAGATTTAACTCTGCATGAGACAGTACAGTATTACTCACTTTGTTAAGAGCAAAACATATTGTTTATAAAAAATATAATGTAATTCGATTTAATTTCTTGCAGAAAATACTTTGTCCAGATTGGAATTATTTTAATCTTTAAAAAAGAGACTTAACTCTATATGAGACAATGTTATTTAGTCTGTTAAGAGCAAAACATATTGTTTAGAAAAATATAATATCATGCGATTTAGTTTCTTGCAGAAAATATTTTGTCCAGCTCAGAATTATTTTCATCAGGAAAAAAGCAAGAATTCCATATGAGGCAATACAATGTTATTTAGTTTGTTAGAATCAAAACATAATGTTAAGAAAAAATATAATGTACCTATTTACTATGCCTCCCCACGGGACAGAGTTAGACACCAGGGTCGTTTTTTAACATGGAGAAAAGGTACAAAAATAAAAATTGTCTCAGTCGTGAAGGATTTCTCCTCCACCGAAAGAGAACAAGAAATGGAAGTGCAGCATCCGAAGAACAGATACTACACTTTGATCTTGACCAAAAGAAAAAATATAATGTAATTCGATTTAATTCTTTCCATAAAATACTCTGTCCAGCTCGGAATTATATTCATCTAAAAAAAAAAGAGACTTAACTCTGTATTAGTCAATACCAATGTTAAGAAAGAAAGAAAGAAAGAAAAAAAGAAGAAAACCATAGAAAACCAACAGCAACAAAGATATTCAAATTGCCAGTGAAGACACTCCCGGACAACACCAGATAATGATAAATAAACTCCCTCTCAATAAATGTTGAGAAAGTTAGCGGCTTGTATTACTTGGATTATTCAGGCTAGTTCTAATTTGGGACGCTATTCTCACAACTTTTTGGCTGATGTAACCTCCACCCTTTTTCAAGTTTGTCTCATCAAGCTCAAGAATTGTCAGGTTCAACTCAGGAATCTGTATGGGATTTCAAACAAAATCCTTTATTTAATCTACAAGAAGAGATTGTTCTTGTTCCGACAACCATGAGAGTATATCCATGTAGACACGTTGTGCAATGGATAAATAAACAAGTAAAACGAGCTGGAACAAAGAATGAAGAATGCATGTCATAATAGTATTTATAGAAAAGACTGAGACTAGCAACATCACGTCTGTGAGAGAGAGGTTGCAGTGAAGAAGAAAGTGTGGGGGGGCCAATCAAATTACAGATATGTTTCTGCAATTTATCAAGAACTTCAAATGGGACGCAGATTCATCAACCAAAATATGGCAACAATATTCCATACATCGTCTGATAGCACCTATTTACTATGCCTTCCCACGGGACAGAGTTAGACACCAGGGTCGTTTTTTAACGTGGAGAAAAGGTACAAAAATAAAAATTGTCTCAGTCGTGAAGGATTTCTCCTCCACCGAAAGAGAACAAGAAATGCAGCATCTGAAGAACAGATGGTATTTATTTGCTCCCCCACCGAGCAAATTAGGCACAAGGCCGATTTTTAATGTGAGGAGTGAAGGGAGGGGGAAGGGAAAAAGGGGACCAGCTCCCGAGAGGTGGGAAATGGGAGCTGGTTAAAGGTCAGGTATGTGGGGTTGCCCCCACATCTGGTCTTTGCTTGCAGTATCTGCCGGAACAGATGGTATTTATTTGCTCCCCCTCCGAGCAAATTAGGCACAAGGCCGATTTTTAATGTGAGGAGTGAAGGGAGGGGGAAGGGAAAAAGGGGACCAGCTCCCGAGAGGTGGGAAATGGGAGCTGGTTAATGGTCAGGCATGTGGGGTTGCCCCCACATCTGGTCTTTGCTAGTCATAGCTAGTCATAGCTTGCAGTATCTGCCGGAACAGATGGTATTTATTTGCTCCCCCACCGAGCAAATTAGGCACAAGGCCAATTTTTAATGTGAGGAGTGAAGGGAGGGGGAAGGGAAAAAGGGGACCAGCTCCCGAGAGGTGGGAAATGGGAGCTGGTTAAAGGTCAGGTATGTGGGGTTGCCCCCACATCTGGTCTTTGCTTGCAGAATCTGCCGGAACAGATACTACACTTTGATCTTGTCCCGAAGGCCAAGGTGAGAAAGGGTTTAAAGCGATAGAGAGAACCGATTTTACATGAACAGAAAGAGCAATGGATCGAATATATGGACTCCAAGAAAGATATGACGAGAAAGAAAAACCAAATAATTCTAGAGTCGAGTTTTTCCTCAAGAGCAGAGCCATCCATAAGAATCTAAGAAATAATAGAAATTATGAATCCCCATCTACAAGAAAAACTTTCCGAAACAAAGATATTGTTCTTTATGATGATTAACAATCTTTTTAGTCACGGATCTTATTTTTATCCCAATCCAGTGTGACCCATTTTGGGGAGCTGGATTTACCCAGCATTAAAAGACCGATCTTTCCTAACATTCAGAATTCATTTTAATCGGGGGGGGGGGGTTTGTCTGATCTGACATTAGCTTTCTCAATTCTCCTCACTCATTTGAAATGGTTTCTTTTGGAAGCTAGAACAAGGCGCGGCTTTTACTTGCTAACTTTTGTGCGCGGAGACGGATTAGGTTTGGCAAAGAATAACCTGGAACACAAAAACTAGCTCTGATATGTGGAAGGATTTTTTTTTTTTTATATAAAGGAGGTGGTGTCTGATCTACACTACTGGGGAGCCATGAAAAAAAAATACAGTTTTGTAATCGTTTCAGGCTTATGCTATCTTCAGTGTAGGAAATGGTAATTACTGGCGATCGAAGAATTCAAACAATGTGCAACAGAAAACAGCAGGGGCTATTTTTTTTTTTTTTACAAAGGCGTCACCACTTATCAAGGCCCAGAGGCCACTCGAGGATAAGGGGTAATGAGCGTACAGCAGTCAATGTGAAAATGTTGAAGTAATCGTTCATAGTGGAAATTTGATAAATTGGTTTATTTAAGTGGAAGGCTCATCAAGAATTTGTTCACATTGGACTTGAAGACGGCCATATTGTAGTCAGTTGGAAAGCAGGAAAACGAAACAGAGTTCCACAGGCGTGAAGTTCTAAGAAAGAAGCTTTGTGGAATTTACGTTTAGGTTTAGGCACAGATAAAGAGTGGGTGCAAATTATTGATAGTGTTTTCAAATAGATGAGTGTTTTTTATGAAAGTTTGGCCGGGGGAACCATAGATTGGAGCTCAGACGAGCACTTGCCATGAAAATAATGATAAAGCAGAGACAGGCTCGGAACATCTCTTCTGTGGGAGAGAGGTTGCGAGGAAGAGAAAAGGGCATCCCCTACGAGGCTACGAAGTCTATTTTGTAGGATAACTGGCTTGTGAAGATATTAGTAGCATTAGCCGTTAAAGCACATATGCAAATTAGGAAGAGTGTGTGGGCTTGCATCCATAAAAAAGGAAAAAAAGTAGAGCTTGTGGTCGGGGAAAAGCAAAGTATGTGTCGGCAAAGATGGACGTGTAAAGTTGAAGACAAGGAATGGTTGGCTACAGCCGACATATGATCAAGAGAGAAAGCAAAGCATGCAGATGGTAACATGGACATGTGGCCCCATAGTGGCAGAGAGAGATTTTAAGCTGGTGTTGAGATGGCAGGGTTTTGTTAATCTCATAGCAGACGAAACGAAAAGGAAGGATTACTGCTGCCACATCTGGGAAGGAGCTGCTAAAAACAGCCTATCCTGCCTTGACAGAGTACAAAATAGACTTTGTGGCTTAGTGGGAGATGCCCTTTTCTCTTCCCTGCAACCTCTCCCACAGAAGAGACGTTGTGAGCCTGTCTTTGTTTTATCGTTATTTCCATGGCAAGTGCTTGTCTGAGCTCCAATCTCTGCCCCCCCCTCGCCGATCTTTCACGATAAACACCCGTCTAGTTGAAACCACTGTCAATTTTTCCCACTCTTTATCTGTGCCTAAATCAAAATGTAGATTCCATGAACAAAGCTTCTTTCTTATAAGTGCACACCTATGCCACGATCAGCCGGTCACCGAGGTGTGACCGACAGACGTGTTATAGTAAATGTCTTAAAGCGGTCTCATGAAGACATGAAGATGGGCCAGTCATTAGGGTTTGTGTAGTAAGAAGAAAATCATACCTGAGATGTTGGTTTTGGGTGTGGCTCCTTTCTTTTCTCAAGATGATCTCTTCACCCTGGTGGCATTCTGGTGGGAATCTTCATCTCTTTGTCCTCAGGGCCGCCTTTCGACTACAGACATTTATGAAGGCATTCATGGCAGACACAAGAAAAATGACACGCGACACAATTGTAATATACAAAGGTATAACTAACTATTTTATTTTACATTAGAGATACAATATATATTACAAAAAAAACAATTTGCAATTAATTTTTACAATAGGCTTTTCAAAGCTAACTAACCTACCCTAACTAGTGTTGAGGGAGGGGGTGGCCCCCCTCATTTACGGAGAGACAGTCTATGCGTCCTCACATCATGGTGGTCGTGCAGGAAAGAGACAGAAAGATAGCAAGGGGATTATGGGAAGGGGTTTCTTTGTATCTCTACGCTCATGGACAATTTACCACCCGTCCATGCTGCAGAGTGTGTTAGAACCAGTGGCACAAGGAAATAGTGCCACATCCCTCCCTATGCTATCCGAAATTTATGAGTATTCATAAATTTCAGAAGTCCCTAATTTTCCGTGAATGGTGCGTCAACCGGCCGTCAGCAATCAATGTCCCCATGCTCTACGTTCCATCAGGAACTCAGTGAAGCAAGTTATTTTTTCCACCAGGCTCCTGGTAGACTGGTATACTGCTTCAAATACCAGAGAGGGTAATCATCCTCGCCCTCCATCGAGGCAATGACCTCATGATTTCAGTTACTGGATTTACACTTTCTTAAGCAACCAGTATAATATTTTTTAACAAAGCCGGATTTTACGTGAGTTCATCACGCCGACCTATACGTATTTCACTAAGCCGGATTGTACGTGAGTTTATCACGCCGACCTATACGTATTTCACTAAGCCGGATTCTACGTGAGTTTATCACGCCGACCTATACGTATTTCACTAAGCCGGATTGTACGTGAGTTTATCACGCCGACCTATACGTATTTCACTAAGCCGGATTGTACGTGAGTTTATCACGCCGACCTATACGTATTTCACTAAGCCGGATTGTACGTGAGTTTATCACGCCGACCTATACGTATTTCACTAAGCCGGATTCTACGTGAGTTTATCACGCCGACCTATACGTATTTCACTAAGCCGGATTCTACGTGAGTTTATCACGCCGACTTATACGTATTTCACTAAGCCGGATTCTACGTGAGTTTATCACGCCGACCTATACGTATTTCACTAAGCCGGATTCTACGTGAGTTTATCACGCCGACCTATACGTATTTCACTAAGCCGGATTCTACGTGAGTTTATCACGCCGACCTATACGTTTTTTAATTTAGTCTGCATAACATTATTTTCGTAACTGGATTTACGCTCCCTTCAGCAACCAGTATAATGTATTTTAACCAAGTCGGAGTTACGTGACCTCATCACGCCGACCTATATGTATTCCAAGTTATTACTTCAGTTACTGGACTTACGCTCTCTTTAGCAACCAGTATAATGTATTTTAGATAAGTCGGGGTTACGTGACCTCATCACGCCGACCTATATGGATTTAGTAAAACCTTGGTCTTCAGAGGTTCTAATCCAATTAATTCTGTTAGAGCAAGGAGTCTGCCGCCGAGCGACCAATAAAAACTATCCACCACGGAATATTTATTAATTATATAAAGAATTAATTAAGAAGGGCACTCAGCCTTCATGAGTTAGAATACTCAATTAGGGGGAAAAAAATTTCCAAAAATAAACAATTCAGAAACCTGGTATACATTAAATCAATGAAATAGGGTGTTAACAATTTTTTTTTTTTAAAAAGAAAACATTTTTAAAAAATCATTTCAGAGCACCTCGGTCACAATTAGAATTTGTTTACACAATGCAAACGCATTTCAGTTATTACATTCATAATTAACTTTTTCCCAAATTTCAGGGTACATTTAAAAAGTATATGTATTTTTTTCAAAACTTGATTTACAAAAGATCATTAAAATTTAATTCCAAAATTTAAAAATTATTTCAAGTATTTTGGTTCATCGTTAAAATCAATTTATGTTAGTTAACTTCTTTCCAAAGTAATTCATTTATTATTATAAAAACCAATCTTCTCAAAAGGTCATAAACTTCGAATAGACCCATTTTTCGTAATACAATTCAAAAATTATTCCAAACATTTGGTTCATTATTAAAATTAATCTTCCGAAAAGATCATAGACAATTCATTTTGAATCAATTCACCCTTCACAATGAGATTCAGAAACATCCCAAATTTTTCATTTCGTAATTATTATTTTTAAAATTCAGTGTACATTTAAAGTTATTTAATTGATTCTTAAAAAATCATTTCTTCTTATAGGTCATTATCAAGGTCATTTCGAATTCAGAAATATTTCACGTTAATTAACTTTATTTTCCAAAGTAATTATTTTATCATTTAAAAGCAATTCTTTTCCTAAACTCACTCACAAGGATTATTTCGAATTAATAAACTCCCGCCACACCTGGGAGTCACATTAGTTAACGACCAGTTCTGTATAGTTAACAGCTCGAAAAAATTAAAGTTTCAATTAAAGAGAGATCTTTCTAGACTGAGGAAATCTTTTTTTTTTCTTAATAATTAATTCAATTTTACGTATATACTCCTCAGTCAATATTTCAGGGACCCCTATCATACGGTCCAATTTCAAATAAACCTTCAATTAAAGAATTCGCTCGAATAATTCTTCCTCAAAATCATCTAGAGTTCAGGAAAATCTCTTTCGTTAGTCAAACAATATTTCCTTAGAAATTATTAAAAATTCAGAGAATATTCGAAATGTAATAGCGTAATTTTTTTCTTTAAGAAAAACTATGAACATTTCAGAGAACTCTTAAAAAATTAACGTAATCATGTAACAGTTGGCTTTTCCAAACACTCGAAGACTTCAAACAAGTACTTTAAGTGCTGTTTGAATAATCGTCTTAGTTTTTATTTTTAATAAAAACCAATTGAAGACATCATTTAATGTAATTTAACGAAGCATAAATAATTTTGTTCTTTAAACTTGGTAGAAAAATTTAAAAAAAACTCCAAGTTAATTCGTTATTATATGCCCTCCTGCAATCAGCCATGGGGGTTTAGCTATACAATCATTAAAACGCAAGAGTAGAGAAAGAGACTGAGGGGGGAAAGAAGGGGATAGAGACAGAGCGATGCCACTACACACCCTACCACCCTCATGATATCATTACGTAATAACAAAAAAATCTTCGACAATTTTCTCTCTCGTCCTCATAGACCCTAAAAGGTAAGGGAATGAGAGAGAGAGAAAGATAGAGAGAAGAAGAGAGAGAGAGGCAGATAGCATTGTTCTACCACCCATTCCTCAACACCCTCGCAAACACCATGACGAGGTCATCTTCGCTTATCTTTCCCATGTGCGGCCATTGTTTTAAAAAATGAGTGACAGGTAGACATTAAACATTTCTACGAGTTTAAAACAAATAACTAAATAGAAAAACAATCTTATTTTGAACAATTTTGTAAAATACATTCTAACACAAAACTTTCATATTATCTAACCCCCATTTTTTTTTTACCAGTAACATTTTTTTTTCTTTTTAAACAGACAAACATCAATAAAAGAAACATTATCAATTCAAAAAAAATGTCCCCTTATGTTTCAGCTTTAATGAACATGAAAAATAAACACATCAACTGTTCATGGAATAAAATGTAATGTAAAAGTTCTATTTTTTCAAATCTGAATCTAACACTTGCAAAGTCAAAAGCAATTTTTTAAAAAGTCCTATATTTTTATAAACCTGAAATAAAGATCAGATAAAAAATGTTAGGTATCCTTTATTTTCTTTCCTTTTTTTTTCTTTTTTAAATTTATTTTTCGAGCTTCGTGTTTGAAGGATTTTTTTCTTTTTCTTTCATGTAATAACAAGATGCATAGATATACACACATATAGATATATATCTTGAGAGAGACAGAAAGAGAGAAAGCGTGAGAGAGAAAGAGACATTGCATATTCTAGAGACACTTTTTTCTCGTCTCTGTTTTTTTTTTGTGTGTGTGGGACACATTTCTTACTTTTTTTTCGAAGGGTTACTTTCAATACTCTTTTTTTTTTAAATCGATCCTTTGTAAACTGTTTTTTTTTTTTTGTAGGTGCAAGACAATTTTTTGTTCAGGTTCTGAATTTTCTTTTTTTTGAGTGCGTTTTTTTTTTTTTTTTGTGCGCGTGTGTACTGGTCTGCCATTTTTTTTTTTTAAATTTTGCCAGAAATAATAGTTTTTTTTCCGTTTTAAGACCGTGGACCATTTTTTTTTATTCGATTCGTCTAGTGGTCGTTATTTTTGGTTGTGCCGTGGGTTTAAGGGTCGAAATTATTTCCATGCTGGGAAACAATATGTTCTGGTCATAGTGCATCATTTATACTGCGACACAGATGCGACGAGATCCGTCTGGTAATTAACCAGGGTCAATCCTGGTCACGGCACCATTTATGCCACGATCAGCCGGTCACCGAGGTGTGACCGACAGACGTGTTATAGTAAATGTCTTAAAGCGGTCTCATGAAGACATGAAGATGGGCCAGTCATTAGGGTTTGTGTAGTAAGAAGAAAATCATACCTGAGATGTTGGTTTTGGGTGTGGCTCCTTTCTTTTCTCAAGATGATCTCTTCACCCTGGTGGCATTCTGGTGGGAATCTTCATCTCTTTGTCCTCAGGGCCGCCTTTCGACTACAGACATTTATGAAGGCATTCATGGCAGACACAAGAAAAATGACACGCGACACAATTGTAATATACAAAGGTATAACTAACTATTTTATTTTACATTAGAGATACAATATATATTACAAAAAAAACAATTTGCAATTAATTTTTACAATAGGCTTTTCAAAGCTAACTAGCCTACCCTAACTAGTGTTGAGGGAGGGGGTGGCCCCCCTCATTTACGGAGAGACAGTCTATGCGTCCTCACATCATGGTGGTCGTGCAGGAAAGAGACAGAAAGATAGCAAGGGGATTATGGGAAGGGGTTTCTTTGTATCTCTACGCTCATGGACAATTTACCACCCGTCCATGCTGCAGAGTGTGTTAGAACCAGTGGCACAAGGAAATAGTGCCACACACCTGTGGAACTGTCTTCCGTTTGCCAGTTTCTCACCTGACTACAACTTGGATGTCTTCAAGTCCAACATAAACAAATTCCTGATAAACCACCCCCTTAAGTAAGTCACTTTATAAAATCTCCATTACTAACGATTACTATGATACTATCCCACTGATTACTGTACACGCAATAACCCTTATCCCTGAGTGGCTTTCGGCCTTGATAAGTGGTGACTACGACGTAAAAAAAAAATGAAAATTAGAAAAAACTAGAAGCAAGCATCGTTTAGAAAGCAATGGTGATAAAAATAAGTCGGATTAATTTTTGTTTGTTTGTTCCTTTTTGACGGCACCAGACAGCATGTTGGTTTGAGAGAAGTTTGAACTGTGACGAACACGGTTGAAACGTAATGGCCATGCTACAAAGCTGCGGAAGGTTTTTATTTTTTATGGGAGGTGGTATCTGATCAACACTGCTGGGGAGCCATGAGAAAAAAAATACTGTTTTGTAATATTTTTTTATTTTTACCGACCGACACGTGTTTCAGGCTTACACGACCCCTGGCGATCGAAAAATTCAAACCGAGTCACAAAGTTTTGTTTTTGACTTGAGATATAATCTATATAAAATGAAAATAAACAAATAAATGCACCTTGGTCTTTATTATATTATTATATTGTCATCCTAAGCCAGCTGTTGCACCGCATTATGGCTCTTCGGTGTGGCTAGACTTGGCAAGTGTTTTCCTGGTGAGATTCAAAACCTGACAGGTGGGGCGTGGAGAAGATTAGGATGTTTTTGGTTTTGTTTATAATGAAAATCGCCACAAAGATTTATTGTTATTATCAAAATTTATTATTATTATTATTATTATTATTATTAAAATTTATCATTATTAAAGATTTCCCGAGGAAATTCCTTTGTTATTGCAAGGATATTTCAAACTATCCTGCGAACAGAACATTCTCGAATTAAGGAAACAGGAAGTGATATTAACCTCAGATTCTTCTTCTTCTTCTTCTTCTTCTTCTTCTAAAAAAACTGGCAGATTGTAGACTTTTCAGTACTCTGGGACAGGAATGTGAGAGAGAATGAGAAGTGGAAGAATTATGCTCCATTGGCCTTGGAGATAAGGTGTATACACGGGGTTAAAACACAAATAATCCCGGTCGTAGTTGGTACACTAGGAGTAGTATGAAGTCGTTTGGAAGGACAATTGAAAAAACTACAAATCCCCGATGTTTTAGGCGGCCTTCAGACCTCTGCAATTATAGGTACCACCAACATACTTAGGAAAATCCTTGATCTTTGAAGCTCCTGGTTTGAAGTCGGGATTAAGAGAAATCCTCTGGAAATGAATCCCATCCCTTTCCAGAGAGACGTTCATAAACGAAATCAGAATTATTATTATCATTATTTTTTTTGTTGTTGTTGTTATTATTATTATTATTATTATTATTGTTATTATTTTATTATCATTATTATTGCCATTGTTGTTGTTGTTAGTATTATTATTATTATTGTTATTGTTGTTATTATTATAATTATAATAATTATTATTATTGTTATTATTTTATTATTATAATTATAATAATTATCATTATTGTTATTATTTTATTATCATTATTATTGTTATTATTATTATTATTATTGTTAATATTATAATTATTATTGTTATTATTTCATTATCATTATTATTGTTATTATTATTATTATTATTGTTATTTTTATTGTTATTATTATTATTGTTATTGTTATTATTATTATTGTTATTATCATTATTATTATTTTTATTGTTATTATTATAATAATAATTATTATTATTATTGTTATTATATAATTAATATTATTATTGTTATTATTATTATTATTTTATTATCCTTATTGTTATTGTTATTATTATTATTATTGTTATAATAATAATAATAATTATTATTGTTATCATTTTATTATTATTATTAATTTTATTATTATTATTATTATTGTTATTATTGTTATTATTGTTATTGTTATTATCATTATTATTATTATTGTTACTAAACAACCTACACTTTTCAGAACAATCATTCCCATCAATGTTTTTATTTATTGCATTTGTACTTAAGTATTTGTTCATGAGCAGCAAATATAAGATTTTCTCTTTTTCTTTTTAAGTCATCTTTAGACAGAAAATTCCATGTGTCTTGACATTTTTGTGTCTTATTATCTCACTCAAACTGACTATGAAGTTTCATTCTTACTGTTGAAACTCGACTGAACACATGGAAATAAATAACTACAACACAGAAATAAAGTAGAATAGATATATTGAAAGCAAGAAAGTATATACAATATTTACGTAGAGTTCATTGCTATAGTCATGTTCCTGGAGAAGGTGTCGACTGGGTGGTCATCGACCCTCGATCTTGTTGTCTCTCCGAGTCTCTCATTGGTTCTCTCCCATCTTTACGGTGCCAACCATATTTATATGGTTAACACTCCACATATGCTAATTAGGTGGATCCTACCATAAGATGAATACACAGGCGAATAACATCACTCTCTGTTATGTCTTTATCTCTTCTCCTTATTTTCTGCTTCGATTCTTTCTGTGTACTTCTGCTTATCTTCCAATGGATCTTTATCTAACTCTTCCTCTTTCGCTGCTGCTGCAAGTAACACTTCATGATTGTTAGCCAAGTAGTGGTGAACACCTCTAAGCTTTCCCTCAACACATTCTTCAATCACAATCAGCTCTCATCCTCCTTTCTTCCTTGTAATATATAGCCTGAGCACGTTAGAATTTTGGTGAAGTGCTCCATGCTTGACTAACATCGTATCAAGTTCAAGCAATCCCCAGGTACTCGTAACCTTCTGCATCAGGATCTCCTAATCTTTTATCATTTGGCAAAATGATGCCTTATATGGCTCCTCTCTCCCCTCGTTTAAAATTAACTTCTGCACATTTGGAAATTCCAAACTCCATATTTTATATCTTCGTCTGCTGTACAATTTGAACAAAAGAGTCAATTTCTTTTGCTCTTTTGCCAAACAATTTAAGATCGTCCATGAATAACATGTTGGTATCTCATCTTCGTCTCTCTTAGTAGATGTGTCAAAGCAAAATGTAGTAGGCAAAAAAAAAAAAAAAAAAAATCAGGAGCACAGATAGAATTGTGGAATTGTCTTCCGTTTTCCTGCTTTCCAGCTGACTACAATATGGTTGTCTTCAAGTCCAACGTAAACAAGTTCTTGATGAGCCGTTCCACGTGTTAACAAATTTACCAAATTTCCATTACTAACGATTACTATATTGTCCAATTGAGTTCTGTACACTCTTAACCCTTATCCTCGAGTGGTCTCTGGGCCTTGATAAGTGGTTATGCCTATGTAAAAAAAAATACCAACATATTTAACTGCAGACAATTCTTGACAGCACCTGTTTCGTAATGCAGAATCACACATGTAATTATTATATCAAATTTTGAATTTATTCCGCCCTTAAATCACCAGAAGACAAAAGCAATTATCAACTTTAATAGAAAATAAAGGCATGATTACAAATCCGGAAATTGGAAGTTGCAAATATTTTTTCAATTTGTTATGCCATCTTATGTGGTGACCAAGTTGCTTGTCATGTAAACAGAAGAATTTATACATCCGGAATCTATTTAGTTCAGGAACAATTTGAATTTGTCACTGGTGACCCATGCAAATTTGTATCGTGTAAGAGACATGGTTGTAATGCATCATTTTGACACACAAATCCATGAAACTATATTTTCATCTCTTCACATATGAAAACAGTGAACAGGTCAAAATCTTCTTAAAGCAGGATATATTTGGCTTAGCCTGCCAAAATTAAAACAGTCTAAACAGTGTTTTTGCAAGTCATCATTGTCACCGCCCGTGATGTTGCTCATTTAAAACTCCGTCCAAATGACGTTAGACCAGGCCAAGTCCCAGCAACAATTCCATGATCTTAAGCCAGTTTTTCGCAGACTGAATAATCGCTGCTCGAAATTATCACCATTTGGACCTCAACCGCTTACACACAAAAAAGTGACACAAAAAAAGTGACACAAAAAAAGTGACACACAAAAAAAGTGACTCACAAAAAAAGTGACACACAAAAAAAGTGACACACAAAAAAGTGACACACAAAAAAAGTGACACACAAAAAAAGTGACACAAAAAAAGTGACACACAAAAAAAGTGACACACAAAAAAAGTGACGCACAAAAAAGTGACACAAAAAAAGCGACACACAAAAAAAGTGACACACAAAAAAAGTGACACACAAAAAAGTGACACACAAAAAAGTGACACACAAAAAAAGTGACAGAAAAAAGTGACACACAAAAAAGTGACACACCAAAAAGTGACACACTAAAAAAGTGACACAAAAAAAGTGACACACAAAAAGTGACACACAAAAAAGTGACACACAAAAAAAGTGACACACAAAAAAAGTGACACACAAAAAAGTGACACACAAAAAAAGTGACACACAAAAAAAGTGACCCGAATAAAAATGTTATATAAAAATGAAAACAGATAAAATACTCTATCCCTTTCTAAAGAAGCTACGCAAGCAACAATGAACGAATGTTCTATGCTCATCAACTTTTTCTCCTTAGTATTTCGCATTCATAAAGTTTTCTTTGTAAAATTATGCTAACATTAATAACTTCCTCAGTGTTGGAGGATTTCTTCAGTTACTAAAATCTTCCAGCAACACATTTACAATTATGCAATATTATTTTTCCACTTGAATGAAGTTCCAGAATTCTTGTTTCATAAAAAATGCACATCTCACCGCATTATTAATGGATCCCAATCTTTTTAATTTCACCTACATAGGTAGACAGTTCGCTGTTCCTGGGCTTCGGGCCGGGATCAAAGTGTAGTATCGGTTCCGACAGATACTGCAAGCTATGACTAGCTATGACTAGCTAAGACTAGCAAAGACCAGATGTGGGGGCAACCCCACATGCCTGACCTTTAACCAGCTCCCATTTCCCACCTCTCGGGAGCTGGTCCCCTTTTTCCCTTCCCCCTCCCTTCACTCCTCACATTAAAAATTGGCCTTGTGCCTAATTTGCTCGGTGGGGGAGTAAATAAATACCATCGGTTCCGACAGATACTGCAAGCAAAGACCATATGTGGGGGCAACCCCACATATAAGACCTTGGTCAATGTAGGTGCAACCCTTCATACCAATTGTCACTATCCAGCTCCCCTACTCCTTGGGGAGTTGGTCCCCATTTCCCCTTCACTCCTCACATTAAAAATCGGCCTTGTGCCTAATTTTCTCGGTGGGGGAGCAAATAAACACCCTGCAAGCAAAGACCATATGTGGGGGCAACCCCACATATAAGACCTTGGTCAATGTAGGTGCAACCCTTCATACCAATTGTCACTACCAGCTCCCATTTCCCACCCATCGGGAGCTGGCCCCCTTTTTCCTCCCCCCTCCCTCACTCTTGTACCTAATTTTCTCAGTGGGGAAGCAAATAAATACTTCAATTTCTTGTTCTCTGTCAGTGGAGGAGAAATCCTTCACGATTGAGACAATTTTTATTTTTGTCCTTTTCTCCACATTAAAAAACAACCCTGGTGTCTAACTCTGTCCCGTGGGGAGGCATTGTAAATAGGGACAATGCACATTCAAGAAGGACTGTGTCTTACATATACCGTACTTTGGGATAATTGCACCAAATCTGAGGGTAATTGCGGCAACAAAAAAAGTGCTATATAAATTGAACAAAGAAATGGTTGCGTGCTCATATCACATCGGGTTCATTCTATATTAATAAACAACTTTATTTGTTATCTTCGTTAGTAGAAGAGTACAAGAGTGAAACAGATTAGTAGGTTGAAGTGTTCTTGTATAGAGATAGAATTAATATCATGCCGGCTGGTTGAAGAAGAGAACAGTTCAGTCCATACATGTTTACAGCTAGTAGTTGCCGGGGCAAAGGAAGCCAATTACAGGAGAAAGAAAGGGCAAGGTCTTCAGTGTGTTAGAAATCGAACAATGAAGTGGGTTTGCATGTTCATATCACGTTACGTTCACCAAAATATAGAAAATGAGAAACAACGAAATGGATATATTAAAAAACAACTGTATTTGTTATCTTTGTTAGTAGCATTTGTAGAAGAGAGAAACGTATTAGTAAGAGAGTTCATTATTTGTGCTCGCTTGTAGAAGTCGTGAAAAGAGTTCGTTGGAAGAGAGAGAAAAGTATTCAATATGCTTAAAGATAGATTTGATGTATCATACTGGCTTGTTGAAGGAGAGAGAGAGAGAGAGAGAGAGAGAGAGAGAGGTGCAGTTTACACGTGTTTGTTTTAGTAGGTTTTGATTTAAAACAAACACGTGTAAACTGCACCTCTCTCTCTCTCTCTCTCTCTCTCTCTCTCTCTCTCTCTCTCTCTCCCCTTGAAGCCAGTATAATACATCAAATCTATCTTACTCGTTCCAAACTTTCTTGACTTTTGCTGCTATCTCAATATATTACAATATAAGACTGTTGGAGACATTCTTAAAACTTTTTTTTTATGCAGTTTGTAACTTTACGCAAATTACTAGTACTTGAAGATAGGCTTATAGAGAACTAGCGGGGGTACCCGGCGTTGCCCAGGTGTTTCAAGGTGTGTGTGCTCTTAAATCAAAATAGAGAATAAGGGACAAAATGGTTTGCGTGTTCACATCATGTTCGGTTGACCAAAATATAGAAAATGAGACAACACAATGGAGTTTCGTTCTATATTAATAAACAAACTTTATTTGTTATCTTCGTTAGCAGAAGAGAGAGAAAAGTGTTCAATGTGTTTAAAGATAGATTCCATATATTGCCGGCTTGTTGAAGGAGAGAACAGTTCAGTCCACAACTGTTTATAGCTAGTAGTCACCGGTACAAAGTGCTTTCCCGACTGCTGGAAAACCGCCTCTGTGGTACCAGTCTTCAAGAATTCTGGTGAAAGAACTGACCCACTAAATTATCGCCCCATTATCCTCCTCCCGCTTTTCGCCAAAATATTTGAGTCCTTAGTTAATCAAGCCCTAGTCCAGCACCTAACAGCTGCTAAACTCCTGACTGACAAACAATATGGATTCAGGCAAGCCTGTTCAACAGTAGATATCTTAACTGTAGTTTCTGAACGTATATACCGTTCATTGGACAAAACAGGGGAGGGTAGAGCGGTGGCCCTTGATATATCTAAGGCTTTTGACAGTGTATGGCACGATGGTCTTCTAAGGAAAATTAGATCATATGGAATCACTGGAAGAATTCATAATGTAATTAAATCCTTCTTAAGTAATAGAAAAATCAAAGTTGTCCTCGACGGTCGTACATTTAAACAATATGACATAAATGCGGGAGTACCTCAGGGGTCTATCCTTGGACCTCTATTATTCCTGATATTCATAAATGACCTCCCTGATAAAATTGTTTCGGAGATGGGTATATTTGCCGATGACACCACTCTCTATAACAGATATGAGGGGAAAACAAATGAACACATATCTAAGGAAATGGCAGAAACACTAGAGGATGACCTCCAATCTATAGTGGAATGGGGACAAAAATGGTTGGTCACATTTAATGCTGCTAAGACTAAGCTTGTTTCCTTCAATAACTACAAGAAACCTTCTCTACCACCAATAGCAATGGCCAAGAACACATTGCCTGAAAATACTTCTTTTAAACTCCTCGGCCTAACGTTTACAGGGAATATGAACTGGAATAGATACATTGAGAGCATTGCCAAGCTTCTGTAAGGAAGGTTGGCTCCCTCTACCGTTCTAGAAAACTACTTACACCTGACAGTATCCTATACCTCTATAAGGCCACCATTCGCCCATGTATGGAGTACTGTTGTCACATCTGGGCTGGTGCATCTGCTGCTTGTCTCTCGCTCCTGGACAGGGTTCGAAAAAGTCGCCAACCTGATAGGTCCTGAACTGTCATCTAGGCTTCAGCCTCTGTCCCATTGACGAGATGTTGCATCCATCTGCCTGTTCTACAAATACTTTAATGGTGAATGCTCTGACGAACTGCAAACACTTGTACCTCCCCGACGTAACTACCCCCAACAAACCCGACAAGCTACTAAGTCTCATCCCTTTACAGCAGAGATCCCTAGGTGCAAGAAAGCCTTTTACTCCAATAGTTTCTTCCCCAGAACTGCAGGTCTTTGGAACTCCCTTCCGGGATTCTGCTTTCCCAACTGCACTGATATGCAGAAGTTCAAGTGTAATGTTAACAAACATCTTTCTACTCATCTCCCTTCATAATGACCCCGCTAATTAAGTCCCTGATAGTAGCCCCCTGCTTCAAAGTGGCACTGTGCCTTGTTTGGGATGAAAATTGAATAAAAAAAAAAAAAGAAAAAAAAGCTGATTAAAAGAGAAAGAAAGGGCAAAGTTGCCGTGGCTGAGTGTGAGTTGTGGAAATAAATGTGAGTTTGAAGAGAGCCATAGCTAGCTTGTTGTACTCACGTTTTGCTCCCAGGCATGGTCAGGATCAAAGAGGGTTGAGAGTTTCAGATTTCACCTTTTATATACTCTGTCACGTGATTGAGAGCTGGCTTGTGATTGGACAAGCCAGGGAGAGAATGGATTTCAAATCTCGAATCGTGAGAATTAGCTCCTGCCTGTGTTTATAGCGAGTGTCAGCTGCTACAGTGCTCTTTATATGTATGGTTGCCAAAAGAGCACTTTTAGCTAGTTGGCGCAATTACCCCGAACTTAGCGCAATTACCCCAAAGTATGGTATAACACACACAAAAAAATTATCCATTTCTAGTTAATAAAAATTATTATCTCTATATAAATAAAATGAACTCATTTTTTCCCGTGGGATTTTGACCTTAATAGGATTAAAAATCAAGATATTTCATGCAAATACATTATGCACAAACGGCAGAACAATATCTGAGGTTTGTTATAGGCTTATTAGTTCTCAAATTCCTCGATAATCTTAGATTTCTATACTTTTTCTGCTGAGAAGTCACGGCCAAAATCGGTTAAGATCAATGGAAGTGGTAAAATATTTTCTCTCTTAAAAATTCCTCCTCCCCCTGCCACCACTTAACACCGTTTGGAGATCGTTCACAAGGAACAGTTGAGAAGAGAACACCGGTTTGGCTTCGTAGTTCTATCATGTTAAGTTATTTAAAATCACTAAACTAAGCTGTAGTGCTCTGTGGCGTAGTGGTTAGGGTGCTGGACAATTCACATTATATTTTCACGTTCGCGCCGACCTACCATAGTGTTTTTATTTTTTTTTTTTTTCCTAAACAACTGGAATGGACTTTTCTTGGTGGCCGAACTGTTAACGTTGCAGATGTTTTTTTTTTTTTTCCTAAACAACTGGAATGGACTTTTCTTGGTGGCCGAACTGTTAACGTTGCAGATGTTTTTTGTTTTTTTTCCTAAACAACTGGAATGGACTTTTCTTGGTGGCCGAACTGTTAACGTTGCAGATGTTTTTTTTTTTTTTTTTTTCACACTTTATTTTCCTACTTTTACTCATGACTCTGGGTTTGATCCTTCCTACTTACCTACCATAACATTTTTTAAAACTCCCCCCCCCGTCCCGGAAACAAACACTCGGACAACGCCGGGTACCCCCGCTAGTTTTAAATATTTGTAATTGTTGTTATCTGCTGATTTTTTTTTTTTTTTTTTGGATAGCGAAAGGAGTTTCGACCCATGCTTTCAAGTTCGTCATGAATTCAGAAACCGGTCGATCTCCCTTCCCTCTACATGTATAACTGTAACCCGGATATAAGACACCCGAATATAAGAAAACTAATGTAAGACAGATTTTCTCTGGTCCCAAATTAGAGCCTGTGTTAATGTACAGTGTAACCCGGATATAAGAACCCCGGATATAAGTGTAACCTGGATATGTATTCAGCAAAGTCGAAAATCTATACAAGTCGTCATTTTAAAGAAAATTGTGAATGTGGACATAATGTCAAAAAATTTTAAAGAAAATTGTGGATGTGGACCTGTCGCGGCTTGGCCGCTAACAAACAACAACAACAACAACGACGGCATTACAAACGACCAGCAATTAATAGACTCTACCAAAATCAGCAGTAGCAAGTAAACAACAACAACAACAACGACGGCATTACAAACGACCAGCAATTAATAGACTCTACCAAAATCAGCAGTAGCAAGTAAACAACAACAACAACAACGACGGCATTACAAACGACCAGCAATTAATAGACTCTACCAAAATCAGCAGTAGCAAGTAAACAACAACAACAACAACGACAGCATTACAAACGAACAGCAATTAATAGACTCTACCGAAATCAGCAGTAGCAAGTAAACAACAACAACAACAACAACAACAGCGCGACAGACGACAACCAATTGAGGGCCTTTCGCCAAAATCATCAGCAGCAGCAATGTCGGCGGCTGTCACGTGATTTCAGGGCCCCGTTGTAGAAAAGAAATTTAAAAAAAACATCTTTTCTACAACAATAACAAAAACAACAAACTTTAATTTCCTGGAAAAAACTTTGAAATACAAACAACGAAATCCTTCAGCATCGACTGCTCGTAAAGAACACATCCGGGAATTAATATTAACTGTTGTTTATAAATAGAAACAATTTCCTGCCCGTCCCCGGTATCTAGCAGCCCTCTGAATATTTTCGGCGATATTTTCGCCGCTCGTTGGCTTGGTTTTTTCGGCAAAGCTCTGCACTTGCTCACGGTTCCCTAACCGTTCGACGCTCGCGCAATCACTGTGACTCCAGTCTCACCACTGTAGCAGTCCAGTCCACCACCACTACAGTGGCTCCGGTCTCCACGCCGTAGAAGTCCACTACCACTACAGTGGCTCCGGTCTCCACGCCGTAGAAGTCCACTACCACTACAGTGGCTCCGGTCTCCACGCCGTAGAAGTCCACTACCACTACAGTGGCTCCGGTCTCCACGCCGTAGAAGTCCACATCATCACCACGACTCTGGCCTCCATGTCGTCTGTACCTTTCATACACTGACTTCTTCCTTCAGTGTCAGTCCGATCCGAGCGTCCGTCCGTACTTGATGAACACTGAACCCTCAGTGTTGCTAATTCGTTCGTCTGTACCTCTCATACACTGACTTCTTCCTTCAGTGTCAGTCCGATCCGAGCGTCCGTCCGTACTTTATGAACGCTGAACCCTCAGTGTTGCTAATTCGTTCGTCTGTACCTCTCATACACTGACTTCTTCCTTCAGTGTCAGTCCGATCCGAGCGTCCGTCCGTACTTGATGAACGCTGAACCCTCAGCGTTGCTAATTCGTTCGTCTGTACCTCTCATACACTGACTTCTTCCTTCAGTGTCAGTCCGATCCGAGCGTCCGTCCGTACTTGATGAACACTGAACCCTCAGTGTTTGCTAATTCGTTCGTCTGTACCTCTCATACACTGACTTCTTCCTTCAGTGTCAGTCCGATCCGAGCGCCCGTCCGTACCTAGTGGATGCTGAAAACTCAGTGTTGCCAATTGTCCGTCCGTTCCTCTCATAGCCTGAGGCTAACGTATCAGTAACATCTCAGTCGGACCCAAGTCAAACAATCACCCGCATCAGTTACCACGCCGATTCCTCCGACGTCATTCCAGCTTACGGCGAACCGACAAGCATCCCCCTTACCGAATACACCGGCGACGGATCCCGGACCAGCATCGCCCAGTGAACAAATTTGCATTTGCCACCCTTTCGTTTGTTTAAATAAAAGGCGAATCTTCGTTTTTAAACTAAACCACCAGAGTTTGTCATTTCTTCTTTGTCCTGTTGTTTCATTCCTTGTCCTTGTGTCTGATATATATTTAGTTGCACGGTCAGTTGGCTAACCACCTTCAGGCCTCCCCGCAACAGACCTAATGTCAAAAAATTTTAAAGAAAATTGTGAATGTGGACCTAATGTCAAAAAATTTTAAAGAAAATTGTGAATGTGGACCTAATGTCAAAAATTACCAAATAAATAAATAAATAACAAAAAGAGTGTCAGTTTCCTTCTCAGACGCTAAAAAAAAAAGAAGACAACTTTGTAATGTCCATCGGATGATTCGAACGGAAATAAAGTTTTCGTTATCGCCTGTCCTTAAGAATCTATCTGGAACCCATTTCCGACATCGCAACATGGTGACACTTCCGGTATAAATTTGAACGCCATTGTCCTCCGGATACTTCAGCTGGATATATCCGGATATTTTCGTTAGTTTCCTCTGAAAGCAGGACTGGCCACGAACGTTTTTATTTATTTGTTTTCATGCGGCCACACCAAAATTATATGAACGCTATTAATAATATTTATCCATTCATTTATTTTTTTTTTTTTTATCGTTTATGTTTGAATTCGTGTTCATAAATCATAACTCTATGACGTCACACCAATGGTATAATTATTTTATGACAATGTTTTAAGCTCTATTTATAGGCTGCAGGCAATATCTCCATTTATACATTTATATGATTTATGATAATTATGAATGGATGTGTAGGTTTGGATCCGTAATGTGGATTCGTGTGAGACCAACGCCTAAAAAAGTAGAATCTCATTTTCTTTTTAGAGGGGTGAGGGTCAGCGGGGGAGGGGGTTATTAAAAAATAATGAGATTTTACGTTTGAAAAAGTGTTGGCAAAAATTTAAAAAAAAATTATAGTCAATGAATTAATGTTTCCATTAAAAAACAAACAAACAAACAAACAAACAAACAAACAAAAAAGAGTTCGTCATATGAAATTTTTGCACTTTTTTATTTTACGGTGTCGCTTATGAAATAACTAGCAGGGAGACCCAACGTTGTCCGGGATTGAATGACGATCATCAAAAGTTTCACATTCTCATATTTTTATTGTCATTAAAAATCGGTGAAATCGCTCATTTTTCAATCAAATCGATTGATAGCCTGCTCTAGTTGGGGACCCATCGCGGTGCACCGGGCGAAGCTTCACATGCCTCCACACAGTAACTAAGTTCACTATACATTTGAGTCTACATTGCACTGTCGAGAACCTACTGTTGATTTTATAAAATTATTTTTATATATAAAGTTTAAGATGCAAAAGTTAAGTATCATGGTTCAGTTGTGCTTTAAGCAGAAACATTTCATTTCGCGCACGTATATGTGCACGCGTATGCATGTGTGTGTGTGTGTGTGTGTGTGTGTGTGTGTGTTATAGAATGTCCAAAAAGTCACTGAAGGATTTTGAACTTAAATAGTTTCTTTATTTTTGGTGATATCTTTCTGTAAATTTAAAAGAATCTGCGCAAAACATTGGAATGTTTTTTAGATGCAAAATTCAAACAATTTTTATTTATGAAAAATGTTTTTTAAATGTTGCCCATTTTCAGCTTCGCATATTTGTGCTCTTTCCAAAACATTATTCATGACACATTGCAGAATCTCTGGATTGCGATTTGACTTCTTTATTTCTTTCCTGATAGTAATTGTCTGTATTTTTGAGATGAGGTGTTTTCATTGATTGAGATTGTTGGACAAGGGTGAAACATGCCACCCCCTTAAAGTAAGGGTGGAAGAACACCGAAAAGCGGTAACTAAAGGGGAGACGGAAAAACTGGGTATAGTCAACCATGTCTGGATGGAGAGGGGGGACCATCGCCTCCTATGGGATGAAGTAAAAATGATAAACAGAGAGACCCACTGGAAAGTGAGAAAACAGCTCACAGAAACAGCTCACATGCTCGGACATAACAACCTACTGAGCAAACCAACCATAGAGCTGAATGCAATTTGGACACCTCTGATAGAGAGAAAACCTTGAATAACAACATAGGTTTAACATTAACAAAAGCCAACTAAGAATTGTCCTAGTGACATATGGCCGAGTGGTCCTAGACGTTGTATCAAAGTTTACAGTTACCCAAAAGTGCTGAGTTCAATCCTGAACGAAGGCAATGAAAAGTAACAATCAAAACAGAAAATCAGCTGGAATCCGAACACGGTACCCCCGTAATATAAAAAAGGGTTGGGTTTGAGACTCCTAACAAACGGTTCCCCAGTTCGATACAAAACACCTGATGAAGGCTGGAGGGCAAAACGGCCGATTCGTTCCTGATGTTTTCCTTCAATTCTTGCAGAGTTTGGGGTTTGTTAACATAAACTCCTTCTTTAAGATATCCTCACAAGAAAAGTGGTAACCATTTGACATTGCCAATTGAAAATCCAAGGGCGAAGCTAAAAATGGAAAACATTTAAAAAACTATTTTTCATAAATAAAAATTGCTTGAATTTGGCATTAAAAAAACATTTCTTAGTCAGATTGTGTTAAAATTACATAAAAATATCATCAAAAATAAAAAAAATCTATTTTTCAAAACTCTTCAGTGACTTATAGACACCATGTATAATGCACGTCGTAAAAGAATTCGGACGAACACAAACGGTTAGAAAATTCACTGGGTGTTAAATAAATATCCATTTAGTAGTGTAGAGAGAAGTGCTCATGTATGAAGGCTGAAATAAATGCCCCGTTTGCTAGGAAAGAAAAATACAGGGTCTCTTAAAAATGTACTCACACTTCAAACGACGATAAAAAAAACTTCATTTATGAACATAGTGAAATGAAATAGCGTTGGATACAAAAGACAAATATAACTATTTACTATGCCTCCCCACGGGACAGAGTTAGACACCAGGCTCGTTTTTTTTAACGTGGAGAAAAGGTACAAAAATAAAAATTGTCTCAGTCGTGAAGGATTTCTCGTCCGCCGAAAGAGAACAAGAAATGGAAGTGCAGCATCTGAAGAACAGATACTACACTCTGATCTTGACCAAAAGGCCAAGTAAGACAAATGTAATTGAAGAATTATATTCGCAAATGTTCAAATGAATGACCACTATTATCCAGATAACGCTGATAACGCGCACCAAGGTCATTGAAGTACATTTTTTAGACCCTCTAAATTAGATAAAAAAAAACAAGTCTTCTCCTCCTTGCAAACGCAGCTGTTCTATTCTTCTATTCTTCTATTCTTCTATTCTTCTATTCTGAGAATAAATAACAAAGCTTTTTCCTATTTGGCACTTACTTTTATTGCCGTCCGACCCACATTGGAAAATAATAATCGCACGTTTTCATTTGCAACTTCGTCCATCAGCACGATTTGTTCGTAGAGTTGAATAAATTTTCAAACAAAACATTGCATAAACTAAACACGCCGTACATGTTTTCATTGACCGATTTCTTTTGGTGCATATATTTTTTTCTTATATATTATTCATATGTAAATGTTTGTATGATAAACTAGCAGGGTGACTCGACGTTGCACGGACTTGAATGATGATCAACGAATGTTTCACATTCCCATATTTTTATTGCCATTTTTCTCCCCCCCATTCCCCCTACTTCACTATTTTTTTAAAACTTTTACCAAGTAAGCTCTATTGTTGTTGTAGTTTCATTAAATACTTTGCAAGCAAAATCCGATCCCGCATTTTGCTAATTCGTACCCTCTGATGAGAAGGAAAGTATTTCTTTCGAAATTCCGTGGATTAAGGACACTCCACTTAATTTGTACTTCCTTTTTGGAAATTAAATAATTGTTTTAATTCTTCTTGAAGTGTTTTTAACATGTTTTATTAATTCTTTGTTCTTATATATATATATATATATATATATATATATATATATATATATATATATATATGTGTGTGTGTGTGTGTGTGTATTGATAGTATATATATATATTATATTGTCATCGATATATATATATATCTATATATATCTATATATCTATATCTATATCTATCTATCTATCTATCTATCTATCTATCTATCTATCTATATATATATATATATATATATATATATATATATATATATATATATATATATATATAAAGATTTTTACGGGTACAAAATTTTATGAAGGATTTTAATAGCACTGGGGGAAATGCCATTATTGAAATTAAGGACTTTTTTTTGACGTTTAATCGATAAGAAATACTACAAAGTCTGAAAATGTAATCTCCAAAACCAGTATGTAGTTCAAAATTATTTGAACCGGATGAAGGGGGAAAAACGTATGAAAAAGGGTGATAGAGAAAAAGGTGGGGGGATAAAAAGAATTAAATTAACGAAGATATCGATATATTATATATATATATATATATGTATATATATATATATATATATATATATATATATATATATATATATATATATATATATCGATGACAATAAATCAATACAGCGGAAAAGAAATGTTTACCAGATATAGTCAAAGGTAAACTCAAATGTAATATAAATACTAATATTTATATATTAATGAATTAATCCCAACCAAATAAAAAAGCTCAATAGCGACACAATAGAAAGTAGAGCTTATAAGAGAAAAAAAAAAGAATTTGAAACTGTAAATTAAAATTTACACTTATATTTATTATTCGACAGAATACTTCAAAGACAATTTTCAAAGTCCTTATTAATAAGAAATTAACAAATTATATTTGTAGCAAAGCTAGGATTTGCTGGTTGATGCATTTAGATGAAACAATAATTTATGATAAATATGTCATAAATAGTAAGAAAAACAGTTAAAAAATATATACATGAAACAGTTGGAAAAAAAAACCCCAGACAACCCGGGAATAACATTTTAGCGTGGGTAATGACTCCCTCCTTGGTAATCCGAAAGGCAAAAGAGAACTCCTTTTAAGAAACGAAATATCCAAATATTATAGGTCCAATAGCTTTAATTTCAAATGTGTCTCTATTGAGCTTTTTTTTATTTGGTTGGGAATAATTGATTAATATATAAATATTACTACCTCCGGTCGGAAATATTTGGTGCACAAAAATTTTGAGTTTGGTCGGAAATACTTGGTGCATACAAGTTTCAAGTTTTATAAGGCAATACTTTTGAAAGGAAATACAGGTTAACCAAATAATTATACTTAATTAAATTGACAATTGATTGTGCGTAAATTCTTACAATGTATGATTAAATAAATATACAAAAAAATAATGCAAAAAGCTAAAACATCTATTTATTCAATTGTGTTAATTTACTTTTCAATTCTTCTGATATCAAAATTGAAGTGGGAAGTTTTCCTTTTCTTTCTAGCTGTGATTTTGACATATGCTGAAGCCTGTAATTGTTGCCACCATCAGCCAAAATTATTTGTTCCATTGTCTCCTGCAATGTCAGGAAAATGTTGTTCAACTTTGATTTTTCTAATTCTTGAAAGCTGGTTTCAACTGCTTCAATTAATTCATCAATATTCTTTGGAGCCTTTTGGTGTTGAATGGATTGTATTGTATTGAAGTAACCTAGGTCAAGCACATTAAGATCCGGACTGTTTGAAG
>NC_136523.1:33200373-33230373 GCF_053919585.1 Euprymna scolopes
TTTCCACATCCAAACAACGTCGCATAATATATAATAATTAAAATATATAATAATTAAAATATATAATAATTAAAATATATTATAATTAAGATATATATAATTAAAATATATAATAATTAAAATATATAATAATCAAAATATATTATAATTAAGATATATATAATTAAAATATATAATAATTAAAATATATAATAATCAAAATATATTATAATTAAAATATATAATAATTAAAATATATAATAATTAAAATAAATAATAATTAAAATATATAATCATTATAATATATAATAATTAAAATATATAATAAATTAAAATATATAATAATTAAAATATATAATAATTAAAATATATAATAATTAAAATATATAATAATTAAAATATATAATAATTAAAATATATTATAATTAAAATATATAATAATTATATTATATAATCATTAAAATATATTAAAATAAAAAAATATAATAATTAAAATATATAATATCTAAAACATATAATAATAATAATACACAATAATTAAAATATATTATAATTATAATATATTATAATAAAAATATATAATAATTAATATATTTAATAATTCCAATATATTATAATTAAAATGCATTATAATTAAAATATATAATAATTAAAATATATAATATTTATAATATATAATAATTAAAATATATATTAATTATAATATATAATAATTAAAATATATAACAATTAAAATATATAATAATTAAAATATATAATAATTAAAATATATAATAATTAAAATATGCAATAATTAAAATATATAATAATTACAATATATAATAATAAAAATATATTATAATTAAAATATATAATAATTAAAATATATAATAATTACAATATATAATAATCATAATATATAATAATTAAAATATATTATAATTAAAATGTATTATAATTAAAATATATAATAATTATAATATATAATAATAAAAATATATTATAATTAAAATATATAATAATTAAAATATATAATAATTACAATATATAATAATTATAATATATAATAATTAAAATATATTATAATTCAAATGTATTATAATTAAAATATATAATAATTAAAATATATAATAATTAAAATATATTACAATTAAAATATATTATAATTAAAATATATTATAATTCAAATATATAACAATTAAAATATATAATGATTAAAATATATACTAATTAAAATATATGATAATTAAAATATATAATTATTATAATATATAATAATTAAAATATATAATAATTACAATATATAATAATATAGGATAATTATAATATATAATAATTATAATATATAATAATTAAAATATATTATAATTCAAATATATAATAATTCAAATATATAATAATTAAAATATATAATAATTACAATATATAATAATTAAAATATATTACAATTAAAATATACAATAATTAAAATATATAATAATTACAATATATAATAATTATAAATTATATTAATTAAAATATATTATAATTAAAATGTATCATAATTAAAATATATAATAATTATAATATATAATAATTAAAATATATAATAATTATAATCTATAATAATTAAAATATATAATAATTAAAATATATTATAATTAAAATATATAATAATTAAAATATATAATATTTAAAATATATAATAATCAAAATATATTATAATTAAAATATGTAATCATTAGAATATATAATAATTAATATATATAATGATTATAATATATAATAATTAAAATATATTATAATAAAGATATATAATAATTAAAATATATTATAATAAAAATATAAAATAATTTAAATATATAATAATTATAATCTATAATAATTAAAATATATAATAATTAAAATATATAATAATTAAAATATATAATAATAAAAATATATAATTATTAAAATATATAATAATTATAATATATAATAATTATAATATATTATAATTAAGATATATAATAATTAAAACATATAATAATTAAAATATATAATAATTATTATATATAACAATTAAAATATATTATAATACACGTATATTATAATTAAAATATATAATAATTAAAATATATAATAATTAAAATATATAATAATTAAAATATATAATTATTATAATATACAATAATTAAAATATATAATAATTACAATATATAATAATTAAAATATATAATAATTAAAATAAATAATAATTAAAATATATAATCATTATAATATATAATAATTAAAATATATAATAAATAAAAATATATAATAATTAAAATATATAATAATTAAAATATATAATAATTAAAATATATAATAATTAAAATATATAATAATTAAAATATATTATAATTAAAATATATAATAATTATAATATATAATCATTAAAATATATTAAAATAAAAAATATAATAATTAAAATATATAATATCTAAAACATATAATAATAATAATACACAATAATTAAAATATATTATAATTATAATATATTATAATAAAAATATATAATAATTAATATATTTAATAATTCCAATATATTATAATTAAAATGCATTATAATTAAAATATATAATAATTAAAATATATAATATTTATAATATATAATAATTAAAATATATATTAATTATAATATATAATAATTAAAATATATAACAATTAAAATATATAATAATTAAAATATATAATAATTAAAATATATAATAATTAAAATATGCAATAATTAAAATATATAATAATTACAATATATAATAATAAAAATATATTATAATTAAAATATATAATAATTAAAATATATAATAATTACAATATATAATAATTATAATATATAATAATTAAAATATATTATAATTAAAATGTATTATAATTAAAATATATAATAATTATAATATATAATAATTAAAATATATTATAATTAAAATATATAATAATTAAAATATATAATAATTACAATATATAATAATTATAATATAAATTAATTAAAATATATTATAATTCAAATGTATTATAATTAAAATATATAATAATTAAAATATATAATAATTAAAATATATTACAATTAAAATATATTATAATTAAAATATATTATAATTCAAATATATAACAATTAAAATATATAATGATTAAAATATATACTAATTAAAATATATGATAATTAAAATATATAATTATTATAATATATAATAATTAAAATATATAATAATTACAATATATAATAATATAGGATAATTATAATATATAATAATTATAATATATAATAATTAAAATATATTATAATTCAAATATATAATAATTCAGATATATAATAATTAAAATATATAATAATTACAATATATAATAATTAAAATATATTACAATTAAAATATACAATAATTAAAATATATAATAATTACAATATATAATAATTATAAATTATATTAATTAAAATATATTATAATTAAAATGTATCATAATTAAAATATATAATAATTATAATATATAATAATTAAAATATATAATAATTATAATCTATAATAATTAAAATATATAATAATTAAAATATATTATAATTAAAATATATAATAATTAAAATATATAATAATTAAAATATATAATAATCAAAATATATTATAATTAAAATATGTAATCATTAGAATATATAATAATTAATATATATAATGATTATAATATATAATAATTAAAATATATTATAATAAAGATATATAATAATTAAAATATATTATAATTAAAATATATAATAATTTAAATATATAATAATTATAATCTATAATAATTAAAATATATAATAATTAAAATATATAATAATTAAAATATATAATAATAAAAATATATAATTATTAAAATATATAATAATTATAATATATAATAATTATAATATATTATAATTAAGATATATAATAATTAAAATATATAATAATTAAAATATATAATAATTATTATATATAACAATTAAAATATATTATAATAAACGTATATTATAATTAAAATATATAATAATTAAAATATATAATAATTAAAATATATAATAATTAAAATATATAATTATTATAATATACAATAATTAAAATATATAATAATTACAATATATAATAATTAAAATATATAATAATTACAATATATAATAATAATAATATATGATAATTATAATATATAATAAATATGATATATAATAATTAAAATATATAATAATTAAAATATATAATAATTAAAATATATAATAATTAAAATATATAATAATTATAATATATAATTATTAAAATATATTATAATTAAAATACACAATAATTAAAATATATAATAATTACAATATATAATAATTATAATATATAATAATTAAAATATATTATAATTAAGATATATAATAATTAAAATATATAATAATTAAAATATATAATAATTATTATATATAACAATTAAAATATATTATAATAAACGTATATAATAATTAAAATATATAATAATTAAAATATATAATAATTAAAATATATAATAATTAAAATATATAATTATTATAATATACAATAATTAAAATATATAATAATTACAATATATAATAATTAAAATATATAATAATTACAATATATAATAATAATAATATATGATAATTATAATATATAATAAATATGATATATAATAATTAAAATATATAATAATTAAAATATATAATAATTAAAATATATAATAATTAAAATATATAATAATTATAATATATAATAATTAAAATATATTATAATTAAAATACACAATAATTAAAATATATAATAATTACAATATATAATAATTATAATATATAATAATTAAAATATATTATAATTAAAATGTATCATAATTAAAATATATAATAATTATAATATATAATAATAAAAATATATAATAATTATTATCTATAATAATTAAAATATATAATAATTAAAATATATTATAATTAAAATATATAATAATTAAAATATATAATAATTAAAATATATAATAATTAAAATATATTATAATTAAAATATGTAATAATTAAAATATATAATAATTAAAATATATAATAATTATAATATATAATAATCAAAATATATTATAATTAAGATATATGATAATTAAAATATATAATAATTAAAATATATAATAATTATAATATATAATAATTAAAATATATTATAATTAAAATATATAATAATTAAAATATATAATAATTAAAATATATAATAATTAAAATATATAATATTTAAAATATATAATACTTAATATATATTATAATTAAAATATATAATAATTAAAATATATAATAATTAAAATATATAATAATTATAATATATAATAATTATAATATATAATAATTAAAATATATTATAATCAAAATATACAATAATTTAAATATATAATAATTAAAATATATAATAATTAAAATATATAATAATTAAAATATATAATAATTAAAATATATAATAATTAAAATATATAATAATTAAAATATATAATAATTAAAATATATTACAATTAAAATATATAATAATTTAAATATATAATGTTAAATATATAATAATTAAAATATATTACAATTAAAATATATAATAATTATAATATATAATAATTAAAATATATTACAATTAAAATATATAATAATTAAAATATATAATAATTAAAATATATAATAATTAAAATATATAATAATTATAATATATAATAATTAAAATATATTACAATTAAAATATATAATAATTTAAATATATAATATTTAAAATATTTAATAATAATATATATTACAATTAAAATATATAATAATTAAAGTATATAATAATTATAATATATGAAAATTAAAATATATTATAATTATAATATATAATAATTAAAATATATTACAATTAAAATATATAATAATTATAATATATAATAATTACAATATATTACAATTAAAATATATAATAATTAAAATATATAATAATTAAAATATATGATAATTAAAATATATAATAATTAAAATATATAATAATTAAAATATATAATAATTAAAATATATAATCTCCCACATTCTGAAAAGTCTATTATTATGTGCTCACTAGGTTAGCAGTGTTTGATGTCATCGTTCCAGCGTGTTAAAAATCCCACTTGTGAGACATCGGCCTTTGTTATAGCTGGTTGGATGACCGCGTCCCTTATTAGACATGAAGTGGGTCCATTCCATAGTCGGATTTCGCCACAATTTGATTGATCTATGTTAGTTAATAGACTTTCTTGTGTGTGGGGCGTTTGCTCAGTTGGTAGAATGCTTGCCTTGCATGCAAGAGGCTCGCGTTTCGAATCCCGGGTTCGGATATGTCTAACTGATGAGCCCAAATGAGGGCGAAACTCGAGTCTTGGACTTCCGGTTTGTTGCCTATCATGACATGTGATCTGTGACGTTGTTTGGCTGTGGAAATACATATATATACATATATATATATATGTATATATATATATATATATAGTAATTTATAAAATATATATGGCGATTAAGCTACACTGAATATTCGGCGTTTCATCCACTATAGGATTCGTCAGGCTTATGCGCGAATTCTGTGGTTGTTTCTTGCTTTTATATATGTTGAGGATTTTAGTTAGCCAATCAGCTTTCTAGTATCCACCGCGCCCCTTCCTATCAGCCAATGGGCATCCATTTTATCGAACAAAGGATCTAGGTTAGTGGTTAAAGGCAGACACTTTTCCTCATTTCTGCTCTTTTTTTTTATTTTTTATTTTTTATATAAATATACATATGTGTTTACACATACACGCACACACACACACACATATATATATATATATATATATATATATATATATATATATATATATATATATATATATATTTGTGTGTGTGTGGTCGTTTATGTATATTCATGTTTATTTAATTTATTTGTTTGTTTTCTATTGTTTTTGTTAGTTTTAAGAGCTATTTTGTATCGCTATCCTAGAGTAAGTTTTATTTTGTGAACACAATTGTTTTCTATTTCTCATCTACAGTTTAATAGATTTTGGGGTTCTTTAAAGTACAGGATAGAAAATTTTTCATGGAGGCATAATTTACATGGGTCGTCTAAATGTCTGCATGTGGTAGCTTGTCTTATTATTTTCCATTCGACTACCGGCGAATGTCCGCTTTCTTTGAGTTCCCAGTATTTATTCGCTAGTGTTGTTTTTATACAATGTTTTTTATTTTTGAATGTACTTTTGTGGTCATAGTATCGGGTTTTGAAATCTAAGGAAGTCATGCCTACGTAATATTTCTTGTTATTCGGGTTTTCTTTCGCAAATATTGTTGCTTGATAAACTACGCTTTTTGTTAGACATTTATTTTGACCTGGGCAAAGTGTGCGGTGTCTACAGTTATGTATGTGTGCGTGTATGTGTAAACACATATGTATATTTATATAAAAAAAAAAGAGCAGAAATGAGGAAAATCGTCTGCCTTTAACCACTAACCTAGATCCTTTGTTCGATAAAATGGATGCCCATTGGCTGATAGGAAGGGGCGCGGTGGATACTAGAAAGCTGATTGGCTAACTAAAATCCTCAACATATATAAAAGCAAGAAACAACCACAGAATTCGCGCATAAGCCTGACGAATCCTATAGTGGATGAAACGCCGAATATTCAGTGTAGCTTAATCGCCATATATATTTTATAAATTACTAACTAGCTCTACCTACGTATTGAGCACTTTTGAAGTAAATACTTAAAGTTTACGCATAAATCTATACTTTCGTATATTAATTTTATGTGAGTAAATTAAGTAGTTATATATATATATATATATATATATATATATATATATATATATATATATATATATATATATATATATAAGCGAGGAGAGCCGACGTTGCCCGGGATTGAATGATGATCAAGAAATTTTTCACACACCCATATTTTTATTGTCAACAAAATTGGTGAGATCCCCAAATTTTCAATCAATTGATTGCATACTCTAGTTGGGGACTCATCACGGTGCACTAGGAGGAAGCTTCGCATGACTTAGTCCAGAATACATTGTAGTCTGGATTGCACTGTAGAGAATCTACTGTTGATTTTATCAAATTATTTTCATGTGTAATAGTTGGAATTAAAGTTTAAAATGCAAAAAGAATGTTTAAATAACAACGTGATTATTTCAGCACGATGCGTAAACTGCAGAAGTACATATATATTTTACATTATAATAATAATAATAATAATAATGATAATAATAATAATAAAAATAGTAATAATAATAATAATAATAATAATAATAATAAAAATAATAATAATAATAATAATAATAAAAATGATAATAATAATAATAATAAGTAATAATAATAATAATAATAATAATAATGATAATAATAATGATAATAATAATAATAATAATAACAATAATAATAATAATAATAAAAATAATAATAATAATAATAATAATAATAATGATAATAAATAATAATAATAATAATAATAATAATAATAATAATAATAATAATAATAGTGATAAATATATATATATATATATATATATATATATATATATATATATATATATATATATATATATATATATATATATATATTCTTAAAAGAAAATTAGTTAAAATACATGAAGAGAGAAAAGTTAGACCGTGGATTTGAGACCATTTTTCGATTGTATAGATTTTAGGGTTGAAATGTCATCTTTTAATTTGGTACCGTTTTGTTATAAGAGCACCGAAGTTTCATTTTATCGTACGCTGTTATATTTTCGATTCCAATAAATATTCGGCCCCTGTTTTGCAATTTCTCATTGTGCTGAGGAAGACAACTCTCTTTTACTAAAAGATTAGTTCATTTTTTTCATCTCATAATTTAGGACGCTCAACCATCTATTTTTTAAAAAATTAAATCAAAACATTAAAAAAAAAAAAAAAAGCTGCCACAAATGTTTTTTAACGTAACAAAGGTGATAACATTAATGATACAAACTGTAATTTTACGCGACTGTTGAGAGAAAACCAACGATATTTTTATTAGATGAAAACATTTTTTTAATTACATTTTCATCCCAACCAAGGCACAGTGCCACTTTGATGTAGGCGGCTACTATCAGAGACATAATCTTCAGGAGCACTATGTGGGGAGTTTGGCAGCAAGATGTCGGTTCACATTGCACTTGAACTTCTGCATGTCAGTACAGTTGGGAAAACAGGAAGCTGGAAGGGAATTCCAAAGTCTAGCGGTTCTGGGTAAAAAAATAATGGAGTAGAAGGCTCTCTTACATCTAGGAATCTCTACTGTGAAGGGGTGGGATTTAGCTGCTTGTCGGGGGGTATTTACGTCGGGGGAGTACCAGTGCTTGCAGTTCGTCGGAGCATTCACCGTTAAAGTGCTTGTAGAACAGGGAGAGGGATGCAACATTTTGTCGATGGGACAGAGGCTGAAGCTTGGATGACAGTTCAGGACCTATTAGGTTGGCGACTCTCTTTTGAACCTTAGTAATGTTATCAATTTTTTTACATTAAAAAAAAAAAAAAAAAAAAAAACTCATCGCCTTTTTACAAATTTTTTTAAAAAATTTTTTCAGTAAAAAAAAAAATATGTTTGGTTTTAGCATCCTAAATCATGAGGTGAAAAAAAATGAACGAATCTCTTAGTAAAAAGAGTGGCGCTTATGTCAACGGATCTAAGGGAGATAACCAGCGTAATCATAGCTAAAATAAGCATATTTTGCAAGATATAATTCGGGACGCTAAAATAATCAGGAGAACAATGAAAGAAAGTTAAATGAAAAAAAAAAAAAAATGATTACACGAAAAAAAAATTGTTTTTCCTAATTTTTGGTAATTAGTCAGTGTCTCAAATGGTCTCAAATCCACGGTCTAACTTTTCTCTCTTCATGTATTTTAACTAATTTTCTTTTAAGAATATATATATATATATGTACGAGCCTTTTTCAAGTCTCACACAAAACACATTCATATTTCAAGCTGTCATATACATACGCGCACACAAACATACGCGCCCACGTCCACACATGTACACTTATTCACGTTCGCGTACATACACTCACATTCACGTATATATACACACACACACTTACGTACACACATGTACTCACACACGCGAACACGATCACGCACATGGACGACGTCACTTCCGCTTTCTAAGGAAATACACATGCGCAAAATACACTCTGGAAACGAGTATAAAAACAAGGCGATAAACTGTTTCTTTCTCTTTGGAACCAACTCTCAACTAGAGAGGTTGGGCGAACAAGCCGCGCGCCGTTTCGGCGCGCGCGCGCGCACCTCACGCCCACTTCCTACTATGTATGGAGCACGAGCTAAAGGCTTTCTCACCCTTTCTCTTTCCACCTACTACTGGCCACTAAGAACACCTTCGCGTCGCTGACTACTAACTGATGACAACTCTGATATCCTCTCCTTTGTCTACACGCTGGACTACCATTCTCAATGTTCCTACAACATTTATTTCTCTTCCCACGCGCGGACATGTTATAACTAAAATGTTCATTTCTTTTAACAGCAAATAAACGACATTTATCTTATCCATTAATTGAGTCTTTGTTTCCTTCAATTCCCATTCGTTTCATTATTATTTTGTAACGGGATTGGGGTATTTATATATCCTAGTCCCCTACAAATTTGGTGACCCCGTTATTTAAATGAAATGGATGAGGTTGAATGAAGCACTCATACACACACAGACTCTTTCTCTACAAAGATAAACTTTCCCTCTTCACCACTTAACGAGAGACGCACGCCAAGCTATAAACTTTCTTTCTCACCAGCTTACAGCGAAAGACGCACGCAAAACTAACCACGTGTGGTACCCTTTCTTTTACTTGTTTCTTTCACCAAAGACATTCCTGTTCGTTTAATTCAATTTAACATGTCGTTCGTTTCTTCCTCGAGACAATTCATTTTCCCTCGGAACGCGAGAGGAGCACGCATTTCCTCCTATGCCACAAGTCCACAACAAACTGGCGCCCGACTGACTGGGAACGAACAAGCATGGCGACCCTACCGTTTTGAGATTAATTGTTTTGAGCGAGACGCGCGTTTTATTTGATAAAGAAAAAAGCGAACTTCTCAACAAAGAAAACCAAGCGAACCAAACCACTACCCACAGGAATAGCTACTACCAACTACAATGACGAACCCTCGTCAGACTCTGCAAAAAAAAAAAAAAAAAAAAAAAAAACGAACACGGAGTTGTCGACTTTCATATCGAATTTAAAAACAAATTTGAGCTTGACAAACATTTTCACAGTTTCCTGACATTACCCTGCAACAAACGCGAGGAGCAAAATCACATAGGCCTATGCAATTCCCTCCCGCACAAGCAGACGCAACAACAAAGAAACAGGACATCCCTATCAACACATAGGAAGAAGTTGAATCAACAATACGAGTTGAGATGCACGACGCACGCGGATAAACTCAAAACTTGGAAGTTTCGTTGACAGCCGGCAACCACGAACGACTACACAACAAACGCCCGTACAGACAATGTACACACATTACCGCAGACGCACTTGCGAAGACAACAGTAACCAGACCCCGTTCAACAAGAACAAACACGCGACTAGCGCCCGTCCAAACGATGCACACATTACCGCAGAACCATGCGAAGCTACCGTCAACTGGACACACACACGACACCGTCAACACAAAAAAAAAAAAAAAAAAAAAAAAAAATTTTCCTTCCAAACGGAACAATTCACTTCTCTGTCCAAGCAACTCTTTGCACATGTCAACACACAACAGAAACCAAACCAACAAATGTCAGCCAAAAAAAAAAAAGAGTAAACGCATTTTCCACGCGTAAGTAAATACTTTTTTTTTACGAACAAACTCCGTTTTTGACATTCCGTTCCTTTGTGACGTTTTTTTTCAAACAACCACACCAACAAAAAAAAAAAAAAAAAAAAAAAAACAGGACAAAAAAATCAACTGCCGAAAACATTACTCACAAAAAAATATATATATATTTATACATAAATATATATACATTGCATGTATATATTTTTTTTTCCTAGGAAGGGGAGTATTTGTACGAGCCTTTTTCAAGTCTCACACAAAACACATTCATATTTCAAGCTGTCATATACATACGCGCACACAAACATACGCGCCCACGTCCACACATGTACACTTATTCACGTTCGCGTACATACACTCACATTCACGTATATATACACACACACACTTACGTACACACATGTACTCACACACGCGAACACGATCACGCACATGGACGACGTCACTTCCGCTTTCTAAGGAAATACACATGCGCAAAATACACTCTGGAAACGAGTATAAAAACAAGGCGATAAACTGTTTCTTTCTCTTTGGAACCAACTCTCAACTAGAGAGGTTGGGCGAACAAGCCGCGCGCCGTTTCGGCGCGCGCGCGCGCACCTCACGCCCACTTCCTACTATGTATGGAGCACGAGCTAAAGGCTTTCTCACCCTTTCTCTTTCCACCTACTACTGGCCACTAAGAACACCTTCGCGTCGCTGACTACTAACTGATGACAACTCTGATATCCTCTCCTTTGTCTACACGCTGGACTACCATTCTCAATGTTCCTACAACATTTATTTCTCTTCCCACGCGCGGACATGTTATAACTAAAATGTTCATTTCTTTTAACAGCAAATAAACGACATTTATCTTATCCATTAATTGAGTCTTTGTTTCCTTCAATTCCCATTCGTTTCATTATTATTTTGTAACGGGATTGGGGTATTTATATATCCTAGTCCCCTACATATAATGATTAAAACTTTTTTGAAGGAGATTTTGAAATAAACCGTCAATTTCTGGCTATGATTGAAGTTTAATTTAATTTAATTTAATTAATTAATTTATTTTTACTATTCTGTAGTTTCATTTTGCCAGGTATGGTAATTAACGAACACAAAACAACGAAAATAGAAAAAGGTTTTGAAGGAGATTTTGAGGTCCATTAAACCGTCAATGTGATTTTTTTAAATGAAAATAAAAAAAAATAAAAAAATAAAATTTGTTTTCCTTTATTTTAGATAATCAGTCATTTCTGTCTATGATTAAATTGTATTTTATTTTTTTTTACTATTATGTACAAATCTATTTTTAAAAAAAGAGGAAAAATTACAACGTTCAAAGATTCTGCACAAGATAAACTGTTGTTTTTTTTTCTTTCTCTCTTAAATAAGGGAAGAATTTTTTTTGGCTAATTGGACAACAACTTTTTGATTAATTAACAAGTTTATTTAATTTTTGTCATTAATTAAGTTTATTTAATTTTTTTTGATTAATTAACAAGTTTATTTAATTTTTGTGATTAATTAATAAGTTTATTTAATTTTTTGATTAATTAATAAGTTTATTTAATTTTTTGATTAATTAATAAGTTTATTTAATTTTTTTGATTAATTAACAAGTTTATTTAATTTTTGTGATTTATTAAGTTTATTTAATTTTTTTTGATTAATTAACAAGTTTATTTAATTTTTGTGATTAATTAATAAGTTTATTTAATTTTTTGATTAATTAATAAGTTTATTTAATTTTTTGATTAATTAATAAGTTTATTTAATTTTTTTGATTAATTAACAAGTTTATTTAATTTTTTTGATTAATTAACATCGTTTCATTGTAACAGGTTGTTTACTTTTGTTTTGTGTAATATGTTAATTAATAAGTTTATTTTGTTACTTAACATTGTTATATTTTTAAATTTGTTGATTAACTTCGCTAACTTGTTTCCTTTCCATAAACTGCTTCAACAATTTTCGGAACTCGGCTACAGTAATCGTGTAAAAATCCCCCCCCCTCCCAATTTAACATTCTTTCATTGTGCTACTGATTATTTCAGCGTCCCAAATTATATCTTGCAAAATATACTTACTTTTGCTATGTTTATGCTGGTTATCTCCCTTAGATTTAATGATCCGTTGCCATAAGCACCAAGAGAGTTGTCTCCCTCAGCACAATGACAAATTGTAAAACAGTGCGAATATTCGATTAATCGCATCTAAATAAAAAATGTAATTATTGAATGTGTAGTTGTTGAAGTTACGTAGACACGATCAACACACACACACACACACACACACACACACACGCGCGCACATGCAAGCACACGCATACACACATACGCATACACATATGCACCCACCACAAACACATGCGCACATATACATATATACATACACACACGTAACACATACACATACACACACACAGACACACATACACGCGAAAGAAAGTCTTAAACAGTTACTTCCCTTACATACTGCGAACACAAGGTTGAGAGGAGTTACTTCCCCTTATAAGATTTTTATTTTTATATATATATATATATATATATATATATATATATATATATATATATATATATAGTCATCCACATACAGTACTGTTTCGCTGTTTCACAGCTCATCAGTGCGGCTAGACAGGCAACTACCTCAAGGCAGGATTGAAACCCGACCGTTTTTACGGCAGTCAAGGCTCCTAACCATTACACTATTGGCGGCTGCTTGAACGAGTAGTGAGTTTAACGATGTTTTGATATCGTCCGAAATACCTCCGCTCGATTTGTTTTACACAAAGAGCGTCGCTTATATGCTAATGGTAATTCGTGTTTCACTTCTCAATATGCTCAACTCAAGGTGAGGAGCACTATAGTCATCCACATACAGTACTGTTTCGCTGTTTCACAGCTCATCAGTGCGGCTAGACAGGCAACTACCTCAAGCCAGGATTGAAACCCGACCGTTTTTATATATATAGATGTTTTTATTTGTTTTTTGTTAACGATACTTTTTTGAATGAATTCAAGTATTTATACGAAAGTGCATTTTTACCTAAATGCGTGTTGGGAATAATAATTTTCCCTTTTGATCAATTTGGTACCACCTAAACACATTTATATATATATATATATATATATATATATATATATATATATATATATATATATATATATATATATATATATATGTATATATATACACACACATCTAGTCTAGTTGAAGAAAAATCAGCCGACGGTCTACTTGTGATGCATGTCTGATGCTCTGCATGATCTCTTGTTCAGTTCCCCCTTGCCTAAACTGAAACTCTTAAAAAATAAAATATGACGACAGTACAATCTAAAAATAAGCTTAAACCAAGCTTAGGGTCAAACAAATCCAACTTGCCTCCTCCCTTGAGGCTTGCATTCACAAATATCCGTGGGCTAAGAACTAGTTTAGCTGATGTTGAAGCATTTCTCCTAACAAATACCCCGGATATCTTAGCACTAACTGAGACTAACCTACACTCCCCCATCCCCTTTAACCACTTTAACATGCCGGGATATCTCCCACTGTGCCGTAAGGACTCTGACAGATACATGCACGGACTTGGAGATTACATTCGTAATACCCTTCCCTTGACTAGAGAAACAAACCTAGAATCGGATGATCAAGCCTTTATGTGCTTTACACTAATCATGCAACACAACATTAGTTACTTTACTTTCTCTACCGCTCTCCCTCGACCCAAGACTGCACCATAATAAACAAAGTCTCTGACGGCTTGGATTCTCTACTTACACAGATGCAGCGGGCAGCACAACTCATAGCTTCTCTATATCTCACTCCCTATCACAAATTGTTACATTTCCAACCCGTTTCCCTGACCAGGAAGAACAACACGCATCATTTTTAGATCTGTTTTTGACCACAGTTCCCGATGATTGTATAACGAATGCTGACAGCCCACTTGGAAACGCTGATCATGCAATGATAATGGTGGAAATCGCCCTAAAACTCTAGAGCCAAAACTGAAGAGCCAGTGCTCAAAACAAGGAGATATTATAAAAAGGCTGACTGGGAAGCCATCAGAGATCTTATTAGAGATGCCTCATGAGGAAATATTTTTCTCTTCCTGCGGAACAGTGCGCAAACGAGACCACTGAATGGTTCAAAACTGCAATCGAAGCGCATGTTCCCATGTGGAAATTTTATAGCAAGCCCCACTCTACCCAATGGTTTAATTTGACTTGCGCAACTTCCATTGCTTACAGGCAGCATGCATTCCACAGATTTAACCGACATAAGTCCAGTTCAAACAGACAGAAGTACATAGAAGCTAGAAGTAACGTTAAGAAAGAAATAGCGACAGCTAAGAGGGAATTTACGGAAATCACTAAAAAACGCATCAAAGCACAAAAACTAGGAACTTGTGACTTCTGGAAAATCTACAACAGTGTAGTAAATAATGGGCAATCAACAATCCCCCCACTAACCAACAATCACGAGGTTGTTTGCTCAGCAACCGAAAAGGCTAACATGCTTGCCAGTCAGTTTGCCTCAAACTCCACACTGGATCCTTCCAACTATCCCCTACCTGAATTTCCTATGCGGACAGATGCCACGCTAGACGATCTGAAAATCACCCCTTCTCAGGTGCATGCTATCATAAAATCCTTGACACTTCAAAAGCATGTGGACCCGATCTCATCCCAGTTGTGCTATTAAAAAAGTGCTCAGCCGAAGTAGCTCCAGTTCTCTCCAAACTTTACAACAAATGCCTTAATGAATCTTGCTTTCTGGGCTGTTGGAAAACTGCTTCTGTGGTACCAGTATTCAAGAATTCTGGTGAAAGAACTAACCCATTAAATTATCGCCCCATTAGCCTCCTCTCACTTTTTGCCAAAATATTTGAGACCTTAATTAACCATGCTCTAGTTCATCACCTTACAGATGCTAAACTTCTGACAGACCAACAATATGGATTTAGACAAGCCCGTTCCACAGCAGACATCCTTACTGTAATCTCTGAACGTATATACCATTCACTGGACAAAGATGGGGAGGGCAGAGCGGTAGCTCTAGATATATCTAAGGCTTTTGACAGGGTATGGCATGAAGGTCTCCTCAGGAAAATTAAATCATACGGTATCATTGGTAGAATACTTCATATAATTAAATCCTTCTTAGATGAGAGAAAAATCCAGGTTGTCCTCGACGGTCGTACTTCTAAACAATATGATATAAATGTGGGAGTGCCTCAGGGGTCTATCTTTGGACCTCTACTGTTCCTGATATTCATAAATTACCTCCCCGACAAAATTGCCTCTGAGATGGGTATATATGCTGATGACACCACACTCTGTAACAGACACGACAGGAAAACAAATGAACACATTTCTAAAGAAATGGCAAAAACACTAGAGGATGACCTCCAATCTGTAGTGGAATGGTGACAAAAATGGATGATCACGTTCAATGCCGCCAAGACTAAACTAGTTTCATTCAATAATTACACGGTCCTGGATATGACCTTAAACTATATCCGATGGTGAGGGCTCCAACTTGCAGGCCTTAGGGAGTGTGGAGCCACCCTTTAATTGCCATTGCTCCAAGGTCCACTCTGACCCGGAGTGGTAGCACCTGTTAGGATCCCAACTATGGGTTAAATAGAATATGACTTAAAAAACAAATATACTATATCAAAAAATCGTTCTTCAAAACCACCAGATTCGGCATTAAATAACCTGAAAAGGGTTGATATGCCGTAAAACAAAACAACCAACCAACCAATCAATAATTACAAGAAACCTTCTCTACCACCTATAGCAATGGCCAGTGACTCTTTATCTAAGAGTACATCTTTTAAACTCCTTGGCCTAACGTTCACAGGAAACATGAGTTGGAACAATTACAGGGCCGCTGCAAGGAAGGTGGGCTCTCTCTACCGTGCTAGAAAACTACTAACACCTGAAAGTATCCTGTACCTCTATAAGGCAACCATTCGCCCATGTATGGAGTATTGCTGTCATATTTGGGCCGGTGCATCGGCTACTAGTCTCTCGCTCCTTGACAAGGTTCAAAAGAGAGTCGCAAATCTGATAGGCCCTGAACTGGCATCTAAGCTTCAGCCTCTGTCCCATCGACGAAACTTTGCATCCCTCTGCCTGTTCTACAAGTATTTTAATGGTGAATGCTCTAACGAACTGCAAGCACTTGTGCCTCCACGACGTGAACACCTTCGACAGACCCGACAGGCTGCAAAATCCCAACCCCACACTGTAGAGATCCCTAGATGTAAAAGATCTTTCTACTCCAACAGTTTCTTCCCCAGAACCGCTAGATTTTGGAATTCCATTCCAGGTCCCTGCTTTCCCAACTCTACTGACGTGCAGAAGTTCAAGTGCAACGTGAACCGACATCTTGTTGCCCAAATCCCTACATAGTACCCCAGTAGTTGCTGCCCCTGATAGTAGCCCCTTACACCAAAGTGGCAGTGTGCCTTGTTTGGGGTGAAAATGTAATAAAAAAAAAAAAAAAATATATATATATATATATATATATATATATATATAACTACTTCATTTACTTACATAAAATTAATATATGAAAGTATAAATTTATGTGTAAACTTAAGTATTTACTTCAACAGTGCTCAATATGTAGGTAGAGCTAGGTAGTAAGTTATAAAATATATATGGCGATTAAGCTACACTGAATATTCTTCAGCATAAGCCTGACGAATCCTAGAGTGGATGAAATGCGGAATATTTAGTGTAACTCATTCGCCATATATATTTTATAACTTACTATATATATATATATATATATATATATATATATATATATATAAGGAGACGATTAACACCGTTGAAACGTAGATGAATCCGCATTGGATTTTTCTAATGTTCAAATAATTTGGTAATTGTGGCCTAGTAGACCAACAGAAGACTTACCTAAAAAAACTTATTTTCTAGGGATTTTCAGGTGTGCTGAAAACGAATATCGCATTTAAAATTGGGGCCGCCGACTAGTTTTCACGATACTGAAAAGATACTTTTCTGCATGTTTCACATAGTAATGTGACGCGGCGGCCATATTTGTTCATATTTGTAAAATTTTACTTGATTTCCACCTTAACATTTTCCTTTTAAATATGCACACTTGCACGTACAACAATGGCCACCACTTTAACATAAAGAATTACATTGCTTAATATCCGGAAAATTACTTTTAGGATGAAAAGCTAGTATTAGAGATGAGGAGGGGTGTCAGCGCTTTAACTGGAGTTATCTCCCTTTGTCATTTCTAAAATTCAAACAATTTTTTTTTTTAATCCAAGATGGCCGCCTTGAACGCGCTCTCATAAAAACGTGTTTTTCCGCTGTAAAAAAAAAACTACTTGATGAAATTAAGTGAAATTATTTTTTTCGGAGAACTTCGTTCTATAACGGATATATACAATTTAAACTTTTTTTGATATTTTCATTTTTTAATGTCTTGACTAAACCGTACAAGTACCCAAAAGTGTTCGGCTGACGTACACAAGTGAGGCCCCCATAGCGAAATACGCATCGGCTCCGATGTTGTACGCAGCAGGTTTTAGGGAGTGATTATTAACTTTGCGCTGTTCAGATTTTGTTATTATGTTTGTTTATTTTAATTTTTTTTTTAATTATTTTTTTGCTAGTGTAAACTGCCTCGTTCGATTCTTGGCACATGTCGTCTAGGCTCCTCCGAGGTTGTTACATAATCTGGTATGCTGAAAGCGAATATTGAAGCGGCAGGCAAGAAGAAAGACAACAATTGTGGTCTATCTACAAAAGCTTAATTCTCATAAAATTATGTACAAATATTTTTACAATTCTCATTCAGATTTTGTAAGTTCTTTTCAAAGTCTCAACTCTCTTCACAGACAGTGACCGACGGATGGATGAGGTGGGGAGGGGTCACGTCTCTTCTCTATTCTGATCTGAACTCGGTTCGACTCAACTCCGAAACTCTTCTCATTAATTTTCATCCGACAGTCGTATTTATAGTAAGGTAAGTGGATGGGGTAGTACTTCTCCCCAGCCAATAAGATTTCGCCACGGAATCTCCACGAAATCCTAAGCCTCAGGGTTTTGCGTGGGTACAATTCTCACACTGAATCTAAGTATGATTTTCAAGGACAGATGTCAATTCTGACATCCGACCTCCGGGGTTCATTTAAGGCCAGACAAGGTTCTAAGTGAAATTTCCTGTTGTCAACTTTTCATCCGTAAAAATACATTTCTCTGGATTCATATACGTAGATTACTGTTTTAAAAAAATAAATAAAATAAAAATATTATTTGTTTACGTCCAAAATAAAAAATGGGCAATTTGTAAAAAACAATCCGATATTCAAGGTGAAGACGCTAATCTTAATATCGTTTAAAAAATCAACAACAAAAACTATGTAAATATATATATATATATATATATATATATATATATATATATATATATATATTAGCAAAAGTACCCGTCGTTGACTGGGTTCGAAAACAGCCTAGAGAAAATGGACTCTGATTTATGAAAGTATGATAGGTTATGAAAAGGAAGAGTTGTAAAGAGATAGCTTCGAATTTGGGGTATCAACACCAAAGCAAAATATGATGAAAGTAAAAATAAAATAGATAAACCCTATAATTTATTATACCATACCTGTTCACACTAAAACACTTATCACAATATTCTGTGGATCTATATTAAAAAACCTTGTTACACTTTGTGACATATTTCCATTCTATGGAGGTCAGGCACGAATGAACACCCCATAATTTTATTATACCATATTTCTTCAAACTGAAACATAATTATCAAAGTATACTTATGCAGATAGATATGAAAAGTCTTTATTAAAGTTTGTGCCTATTTCCATTCTATGGAGGCCAGGCGCGAACGCAGTCCCCACAATTTTATTATACCATCCCTATTTAAGTTAAAACATACTTATCAAAGTATTATTATGTACATCTATATCAAAAACACTTGTAAACGTTTTTTTTTTAAGTTTTAAATTTTTTATTTCCATACTTTGTGGACCAGGCGCGTACGCCGGCCCCCACAATTTTAATCAACCACTGTTCTGCCAAATCAAGCATACCCAATTCCTGTATCTCGATACATCTTCTATCATTATATGTAATCAGTTTTTTAAAATAGTCAACCACATAGGAGCCTATTCGTGACCAGACACACACACACACACACACACACACACACACACACACACACACACATTCAGCTTTATATTATAGATATAAACTTTTCCGAAAACAACCGGACGATTTTAAAAAAGAGATAAATTTTTCTTTTACACCGGCGTTTTAACTTACACCGTTTTCATAAAAGAAACAAACATTTTTACGTTTTTTAAGTTGTGTTATTCTATTATTTTGTAAGTAATTTATATGTAATTGTTTTTTTTTTTGTAAATCATTTTTTGTTTTTTTTTAATGATTTATTAATTATTTATTTGATATAAGAACAACTATGTATTTATTTACGTGGTCAAATATTATTTGCAAACAAACCAAAATACTTGGCTTTGGGGAGCATCTCTCGTATTTACTATGATTTTTCATCCAAATTCATTCATTTTTTGTCTTAAATTGTATTTTCACGCATGAAATAAACATTTGAATTATTTAAAAAAAAAAAAAAAATCAAATTCAAGCATAGTCTTCCGACACTTGCTGCGGGCCTGTCAGACTAAAGTCAAACATCATTAAAAAAAATAAAAGTGGCTTTCGTTAAGAGTCGTCTGTGCTTCTTTGTTTACAAGCAATACAGCGGAAGTGACGTCATACAAATTTTAAGATACAGATGACAACATTATATTTACCTATTTACTTGTCTCCTCACGAGGGCGGAGTTAGACACAAGGTCGGTTTTTAATGTGGAGAAAATTCTGATCCTCCTAAAGGGACACTCTGGATGGGGGGGGGGTGGAGGGTAAATATTACCTTACGCTATAACAGAACACCGACCGCTCTAATTTGGTTTTCTAGGTGTATTCAAGGTCGCTGACGACGACTCTGATAACCAAACCTGTCGCAAATTTACCGTTTGCATGGTATGAACCCATGTACGCCTTGGGCAACCTTGCCTCATTTTTCAACGTTTTCGTTTACGCTATGCGCGATTGGTTTCTTACTGAAACGTACGTTCGTGCGCGCACGTGCGTAGTCACTTGATTGTTTCACAAGGCGCATGAATACACGGTGGACATTTTAAATGACAAGAAAATAAAATAAAAAGTTTTCACCTCATTTAAGAGTAAAAATATTGCTGTAAGTTTTCACAAGCGGTTTACGAAAACGTATATGGTACTTGTACAGTTTAATCAAGACATTAAAAAATGAAAATATCGGAAAAAGTTATATTGTACGTATCCGCTATGAAATGAAGATCTCCGAAAAAAAATTTCACTTAATTTGATTGAGTATTTTTATTTATTTTTTTTTTTTTTTTTTACAGCAGAAAAACACGTTTTTATGAGAGCGCGTTGAAGGCAGATAACTTGGATTTGTTTAAAAAATTTTGTTTGAATTTTAGAAACGACACGGGAGATAACTCCATGTAAAGCGCCGACACTCCCTCCCCATCTTTAATAACTAGCTTTTTTTCCTAAAAATCGAACCTTTTGCTCTGTATCATAACAAATTGTTTTTTCCCTGTAAAACAAAAACTACTTGATGAAATTAAGTGAAATTTTTTTTCCGGAGAACTTCATTCCATAACAGATACGTACAATTTAAACTTTTTTCGATATTTTCATTTTGTAACGTCTTGACTAAACTGTACAAGTACCATGTATTTTTATATTTTTCGTTCCTTTTTTTTGGGGGGGTATTCAATTATAGAACTTGTGTAGTTTCTGCAGTTTAATTAACCGTTTTTTTTTTTTTTCGTAAGTAACGCACCGACATTTACCATGTAGAATACCGTTTAACATTTCACAGAAATTTTGTTTTTTCATTTGTGTGTGTGGGGGGGGGGCGCCCCTCACCTGTCATCACATTTTTCAATTATAATTTTTATTTTTATTTATTACGATAAATTTAATTTTGTAAAAAAAGTTAGTTTAAAAAAATAAATGTCACACACGTTTCAATTATAAAGATTATTTTTTTGATATGATAAATTTAATTTAATAAAAAAGCAGTTAGTTTTAAAAAACAAAATGTCACTACTTTTTTCAATGATAATGGTTATTTTTATTTATTACGATAAATTTAATTTTGTAAAAGAAGTTAGTCTTCAAAAAAAATAAAACAAATGTCACACATTTTTCAATTATAATGATTAATTTTGATTTTGTAAAAAAATTTTTTTTTGTTTTTCATATAATGACTTTCATTTATTAAAAAACTTTATTTTTGTAAGAATTGTTATCCACTCTTTGCTCATAAAATTTGATTTCCTTTATAAAAATACAACTATCTGGATCATTTTACATGTTTTTTTGGAATATGACATATTTGTTCTGTGACGAGTACATGCATCAGAAAGATTTTTCTGTTTTTTATTAATTCTTCGATGTATACCATTCTTCCAAGTATACCAGTCTTCCAAGTATACCATTCTTCCAAGTATGCCATTCTTCAAAGTATACCATTCTTCCAAGTATGCTGTTCTTCCAAGTATACCATTCTTCCAAGTATACCATTCTTCCAAGTATACCATTCTTCCAAATATACCATTCTTCAAAGTATACCATTCTTCCAAGTATACCATTCTTCCAAGTATGCTGTTCTTTCAAGTATACCATTCTTCCAAGTATGCTGCTCTTTCAAGTATACCATTACTTCAGGTATACCATTCTTTCAGGTATACCATACTTTCAGGTACACCATTCTTTCAAGCATGCTGTTCTTCCAGGTATGCATTTCTTTCAAGTATACCATTCTTTCAGGTACACCATTCTTCCAAGTACACTGTTTTTTCAGGTATGCATTTCTTTCAAGTATAGCATTATTTCAAGTATACCGTTCTTTCAGGTATACCGTTCTTTCAGGTATACCATTCTTCCAAGTATACTGTTCTTTCAGGTATGCATTTCTTTCAAGTATACCATTCTTTCAGTTAAATCATTCTTTCAAGTATATCATTCTTTCAAGCATACCATTCTTTCAAGTATACCATTCTTTCAGGTATACCATTCTTTCAGGTACACCATTCTTTCAGGTACACCATTCTTTCAAGTATACCATTCTTTCAAGTATATCATTCATTCAAGTATATCATTCTTTCAAGTATATCATTCTTTCAAGTATATCATTCATTCAAGTATACCATTCTTTCAAGTATATCATTCTTTCAAGTATATCATTCTTTCAAGTATACCATTCTTTCAGGTATACCATTCTTTCAGGTACACCATTCTTTCAAGTATACCATTCTTTCAGGTATATCATTCATTCAAGTATACCATTCTTTCAAGTATACCATTCTTTCAGGAATACCAGTCTTTCAAGTATATCATTCTTTCAAGTATATCATTCTTTCAAGTATATCATTCTTTCAAGTATACCATTCTTTCAGGTACACCATTCTTTCAAGTATACCATTCTTTCAAGTAAACCATTCTTTCAGGTACACCATTCTTTCAAGTATATCATTCTTTCAGGTACACCATTCTTTCAAGTATATCATTCTTTCAGGTACACCATTCTTTCAAGTATACCATTCTTTCAGGTACACCATTCTTTCAAGTACACCATTCTTTCAAGTATACCGTTCTTTCAAGTATCCCATTTGTTTAGTAAGTCTATCCTCAGGAGAAAGGCAAGAATTTTGTCATATATAAAGATTCTTTCTTAGTTCATCAAATTAAGATATTTGAACATTTTTACATGCAGATTGTTATTAATGTTAGATTATTCTTTTTAGCAGAACGCATTTTGGCAGTGCTTATAAAAGCATTATGGTTCATTTCTGTTGAATTTATATAAAAAACTGATCCCCCAATTTAAATTTTAAATTTTTTGACAAGTTTTTCAGTGTTTGTATAATCTCATATTTTTTTTTATTTGATGGCTAGAAAGCCTCAAAGAGGGAAAATATCCGATAGTGCTACGCAGAGAAATATTTAAACTTTTCTTTTTAGTTGTATTTAAAAATATAAAGATTTTTTTTTTCGATCATAAATCTGCATATGATTATTGAGATATTTTAATTTAACATTTTTTTACGTGCCGATTGGTATTGATGTTTGATTATTATTTTTATTTTTGCAGGGCAGTGCCTATAAAAGTATTATGGCAGAGAAATATTTGTAACTTTTTTTATTTTTAGTCAAAGTTAAAATAAAGATTCTTAGATCATCAAGCTGCATGTCATTTGTATGTAATAACTACGGCTACGACAAGAGTATATCCTCATCATTATTTTGACTCTCACGTATATATCCGACACAATTAGATACGTCAAGTGTGTGAGTTCAATATAGAAATGTTGATTTAATTTGAATAAAATAAAAAAAATGCATCGAGTGCACTTGAAACTAAATTACAAAGTAATTTTAGGAAATAAACAAATGTTGTTTTCTTTATTATATATAAATGAACTCATTTTTTTCCCCTCTAATTTTTACCTTAATAGGATTAAAAATCAAGACATTTCATGCAAATGTAATATGCACAAACTGCAGTACAATACCAGGTGTGTTATAGTCATATTACCTTTCCATTTCCTCGATAATCATAGATTCCTATATTTTTTCTGCTGAGAGTTCCCTGCCAAAATCGGTTAAAATCATATGGAATTCACACCTTTGACGTTATTCTCGTGCTGCCTACGCACAGTTCCAACATTTCAAAATACAATCGCTGAGATACAACGTGCGACTCTTTACAAACAGACTTTTCTTTCTCCAAATTTTCAATATGGCAAGAAAGAAGAAAAGAAATAAAAAAGAAAGATACTGAGGATGGAGTTTAGCTCCGAAATATATTTATGTTACAAATTTCAAACAAGTAGAATATTTGTTTATTTTCCTAATATTGCGTTGTGATTTGGCTTTCAAGCGCACTTGATGCGTATTTTATTTTATAGGAATGTATATAAGTTTGTCACGTAACTGTTTCTTTTGAAACAATATTTTCTGTTGTCTGCTTAATTCATTGCGAGGTATTGCTACTATCCTGTTAGTAATTTTATTCTATTAGGTATAAACATTATCTATTCATTCGTACAAACAACTACGCACAGTTCCAACATTTCAAAATACAACCACCGAGATACAACGCATGGATCTTTACAAACAGATTTTTCTTTCTCCAACTTTACAACATGGCAAGGAAGAAGAAAGAAAAAAAAAAGAAACAACATACTGAAGATGGAGTATACCTCCGAAATATATTTGTGATAAATTTCAAACAAGTAAAATATTTGTTTTCCTAATATTACGTTGTGATTTGGCTTTCAAGCGCACTTGATGCATATTTTATTTTATACAAGTAAATACAGTTAATCGATCAAGAACCACATTACTCTATCGAAAAACATATAACATATTAAGTGATATATACTCAAGAGTCAAAATAATGAAAAGAATATGCTCTTGTCATAGCCCTAGTAATAATGGTATGTGTTCCACAAACAAGAACACAAAACAAGAAAGGAAGGGAACAAAAGTAATAATAAAAAAAAGGCATGACAATACAATAACCGTATCCAAGAATTTTTGTCATTGATTGTCTCCGTTCTCCTTGAGATATTTTAAGTAATTTAAAATTTTCACCTGCTGATTGCTATTGATGTTTGATTATTATTTATTTATTTTTGCAGGATGGTGCCTATAAAAGCATTATGGATATTCCTAAAAAGAGAGGATTATTACGCGAATGCAAAATGTGTGGATTTCTTGCGTATTCCAAGTTTCAATTAGATACGCATTCAAGAACACACAATGGTGAAAAGCCATTTTGTTGTGAAACCTGTGGTGCTAGATTTTCCCAAAATTCCAACCTCAAAAAACACCTAAGTGTGCACACAAAAGAACTACCTTTCCACTGTGAATTTTGCATCCGTTCGTTCAGCTTCAGGTCGCTTCTTGCAAGCCACATGGTAACACACAATGGAGAGAGACCGTTTGATTGCGAAATTTGCGGGGTAAGTTTTTCGAAAAAAGCAACGCTAAAGACACACCTGGTAACACATACGGGGGAGAAAGCATTTCAGTGTGAAACTTGTGGCCGTAGATTTTCCCACAAGTCTACACTTGGGTATCACGTGATAACCCATACCGGGAAGCGTCCATTTCACTGTGATGTTTGTGGCAGAAGCTTCAGCAAAACGCACCTCCTTACACGACACATGTCCGTACACAACGGCAAAAAACTCTTCCCCTGCGAAATTTGTGGGATTAGATTTTCTGATAAGTCCACGATGATCCGACATGTGACAACACACACTGGAGAAAAACGTTTCCGCTGTGACGTGTGCGGCCATGAATGTTCCCAGAATTCCCACCTAAAGAAACACATGATCACACACACTGGTGCATATCCGCTACACTGCGGCATCTGCCAGACGGGGTTTGTCACAAATATGAGCCTCAAGCAACACGTCCTCACACATTTTCAAGCGGGTTCGAATCTTGAGCAAGACGAATCGATAAAAGTTGACGAGAAAACGTTCTATTGTAGGATTTGCGCGAACAGGTTTTCCGACAGTTTGTCGCGGGAGGAGCACATGCTCGAGCACAAAGGGGAGAAATCTTTTCACTGTGATGTTTGTGGGCGTATCTTTTACCAACCTTCACATTTTAAAATACACCAAATAACGCATACGGGAGAGAAGGCATTTCATTGTGAGGCTTGCGGGATTCGGTATTCACGGAAGTCATCGCTGAAACGGCACATGTTTAAACACAGTGGAGATAAAAGTTAAATATCGAATGCAGCAACAAATCAGTCGGAAATAAATCACACACCATCCACTATGACTCTCCAATTCCTACAGCTGCCTGACATAGTTGATTGTTTCCCAACCAAATTCACACTTCAATGTGCCTTTGTATATAATGAGGCAGGTGGTTTTTATTTCTCTCTCTCTCTCTCTCTCTCTCTCTCTCTCTCTCTCCTTTCAACTAGAATAGACAGTTAGGCAGTTAAGGACCTTGCAAGCATTGTTTTCTTGCCTGAATAAATGTGAAAGAGATGGCGGGGTAGGTTTGGGTGGATGCGCTATACAATATACAATTCCAAACTTTGTTGTCTGGGTGTTTATAAACTAAATGTACCCGTAACCCGTTGGGTCATAACCATTACCACTATTCATTTTACTTTGATTTCATTTGGTATCCCCAATAAAACAGCTGGAAATAAGTCATGCACCATCCACTATGATTATGCAATTCCTACATCTATTTGCAAAGAAAACGGAGCCATAAAACTTGACATAGTTAATTGGGAGAAAAAGGGAGAAAGAAGCAACCTTAGTAGAAGTTTGTTTCCCAACTGATGTTGAGTTAAACAGACCTAAAAGGAAAAAGATAACAAAATACCAAGGTCTTATGTACGACATGAAAAAAACAAAACACTGGAATCTTAAGAATGTTTCTATCGTTCCAATTATTATAGAAGCAACTGGATTCATGAAATATAATTTTCAAAAACTACTTGGCAAATATACCCGGTGAACCAAGAACAAGAGAGATTCAAGCAATTGCATTTATAAGGACAGAATTTTAAGATCTCTCAGTTGGAGTATCTGAGTTAGCAGGTGAACTGAGCCATAAAACCTGACATAGTGAACTGGGATGGCATGACCTTTACTTGCAGGTTGTCCACAGATCCGAAGCATATACCAGAAAGAATATACCAGAATATACCAGAAAGAAGATCACTCCACTAGGATCAGGAGAGAATGGTAATGGCTGCCCAAGATCAAGTTTTCACGATTAATGCAGAGGCATATACCTGAAAGAAGATCACTCCACTATGATCAGGAGAAGATAATAATGGTTGTCCAAAATTTCCAGATGAGTTGTCTCAGCAATGACAAAAAGTGCAAATTAAGGCATTCATTCATAATCCATTCTAAGTAAAAGTCTTCTGGAGATTGAAGGTTCAATCCTTACCAAAGGTGATACTAAGAATAGCATTAAAACATTAGTTAACACGCAATCTCTAACCACTCTTCTTCTGAGTTGGCATTGCTTGATTTCAGTGGCACATAGAAGTTCAGGACGACTGGAAACAATGCTGAGATAAGCAGAGAGCATATACATCACCTGGTATTCTCAAATGGTCACCCATTTTAGTCCTGACCAGATTCAATGATGCTTAACTTTTAGTGATCTAACAGAAGCCGGTGTGTCAATGTGATTATGCTGTATATAGATGGACCTATCACATAACGGTTTAAGACATTCATTCATAATCCATTCTACTTAAAAGTCTTCTGGAGATTGAAGGTTCAATCCTTACCAAAGGTGATACTAAGAATAGCATTAAAAAATTAGTTAACACTTTTACTTGGTCATTGATGACTGAAGGTGAACAATCACCTCCTGCCCCCAGATTAAATAAAGGGTTCAGACGTACACATTTTTGAAAAATTGCATGCGAACACACACAGAATATGAAAAGTGAGACAGAAATACAAAACAAGTCTAGTGTGGAAATAGCTGTAAAGAGTTGCCAAAAATACACCAAAATCTTCCATTGCAAAAAAGCTGGAAGAAAACCACCAGTGTGCCAAGTATTTTCTGGACGACTGGAAACAATGCTGAGATAAGCAGAGAGCATATACATCACCTATGATCAGGAGAGAATTATAATGGATCAAGGCTTGATGACCAAAGCTTTTAAGAAGAGTGGTCTCAGCAATGGCAACAAATGCAAGTTCTGCAACACAGAAATAGAAAGAGTGAGCCACCTGACATCCGACTGTAATGTTATTCTGGACGATGGCTACTATATGACCTGACACAATGGAGTATGTAAATATCTCCACTGGACCATCTATGATATAAATCTCACCTGTTTAAAAGTATGTATGTCTACCTAAAACTTTTGACAGAAGCAACGGATTTTCACTAGATCGGTATCGTTTTAAAGCTCAACCCTTCGGACGACAAATATTGAAAAATTGGCTAAAAACATTAATTCTTTCACCCTGAACTGGGCACTTTTCTACAGAGAGGGTTGGTTTTTTTTCGCTGATATTTTCGAAAGTCATCCCCTCTTTTCGATTGACTAGCCTTAATTTAAATATTCGTCA
>NC_136523.1:33235373-33252873 GCF_053919585.1 Euprymna scolopes
AATATTTTTTTAATTTTAAAAATAAAATCGAAAGAAAACACTATTAAAATATTTTTTTAATTTTAAAAATAAAATCGAAAGAAAATACTATTAAAATATTTTTTTAATTTTAAAAATAAAATCGAAAGAAAATACAATTAAAATATTTTTTTAATTTTAAAAATAAAATCGAAAGAAAATATTATTAAAATATTTTTTTAATTTTAAGAATAAAATCGAAAGAAAATACTATTAAAATATTTTTTTAATATTAAAAATAAAATCGAAATAAAATACTATTAAAATATTTTTTTAATTTTAAAACTAAAATCGAAATAAAATACTATTAAAATATTTTTTTAATATTAAAAATAAAATCGTAATAAAACACTATTAAAATATTTTTTAATATTGAAAATAAAATCGAAAGAAAATACTATTAAAATATTTTTTTAATATTAAAAATAAAATCGAAAGAAAATACTGTTCAAATACTTTTTAATATTAAAAATAAAATTGAAATAAAACATTATAAAATATTTTTTTAATTTTAAAAATAAAATCGAAATAAAATACTATTAAAATATTTTTTAATATTAAAAATAAAATTGAAATAAAATACTATTAAAATATTTTTTTAATATTGAAAATAAAATCGAAATAAAACATTAGAAAATATTTTTTAATTAAAAAATCGAAGTAAAATACTATTAAAATATATTTTAATATTGAAAATAAAATCGAAAAAAATACTATTAAAATGTATTTTTAATATTAAAATAAAATTAAAATAAAACACTATGAAAATATTTTTTTTAATATTAAAAATAAAATCGAAATAAAACACTATTATTTTTAGTATATGGAAAATAAAATCGAAATAAAAGACTATGAAAATATTGTTTTAATATTGAAAATAAAATCGACATAAAATACTATTAAAATATTTTTTAATATTAAAAATAAAATCGAAATAAAATACTATTAAAATACGTTTTTAATATTAAAAATAAAATTAAAATAAAGCACTGAAAATATTTTTTTAATATTAAAAATAAAATCAAAATAAAAAACTATTAACATATTTTTTTTAATATTGAAAATAAAATCGAAATAAAATACTATTAAAATATTTTTTAATTTTAAAAATAAAATTGAAATAACATACTATTAAAATATATTTTTAATATAAAAATTATGATTAAAATAAAACACTATGAAAATATGTTTTTAATATAAAAAATAAAATCGAAATAAAACACTATTAAAATATTTTTTTAATATTGAGAATAAAATCGAAATAAAATATTATTAAAATATTTTTTAATATTGAAAATAAAATCGAAATAAAATACTATTAACATATTTTTTTATATTGAAAATAAAATCGATATAAAATACTATTAAAATATTTTTAATATTAAAAATTAAATTGAAATTAAATATTATTAAATATATTTTTAATATTAAAAATAAAATCGAAATGAAATACTATGAAAATATTTTTTAATATAAAAAAATAAAATCGAAATAAAATACTATTAAAATATTTTTTTAATATTAAAAATAAAATTGAAATAAAATACTATTAAAATATTTTTTTAATATTAAAAATAAAATTGAAATAAAATACTATTAAAATATTTTTTTAATATTAAAAATAAAATTGATATAAAATACTATTAAAATATTTTTTTAATATTAAAAATAAAATCGAAATAAAATACTATTAAAATATTTTTTGATATTAAAAATAAAATTGAAATAAAATACTATTAAAATATGTTTTTAATATTAAAAATAAAATTGAAATAAAATACTATTAAAGTATTTTTTAATATTAAAAATAAAATCGATATAAAATACTATTAAAATATTTTTTTAATATTAAAAATAAAATCGAAATAAAATACTATTAAAATATTTTTTTATATTAAAAATAAAATCGAAATAATTACTTCTACAATTGTGTTGCTTTATTGATTACTAATTTGGGTTCCTGGCATTGCCCGAGTGATTGGAGGTTTGTGTTGAGCAAAAAAAAAAATAAATAAAAAGTGGTCGTAGGCAGGTTTGAACCTGTACCGTGAAAGAGGAAAAAAACGTGAAAATTAAAAAAAAACAAAAAACGCGATGTCTTTGCTGTTGCGCCCATCGCCAAACTGGAAATGATGTAGGTTTAAATTAAGGCTAGTCAATCGAGAAGAGGGGATGACTTTCAAAAATATCGGCGAACAAAAGCGACATATCCCTGTAGAAAAGTGCCCAGTTGAGGGTGAAGGAATTAATGTTTTTGGCCAATTTTTTGATATTTGTTCTCCGAAGGGTCGAGCTTCAAAATGACACTGATCTTGTGAAAATCTGTCGAAAGTGTTAGGCAGACATACATACATACATACATTTAAACAGACAGGTGAGATTTCTATTATAGATGGTGTTGTTGATCTCCGCTTATCTCAACATTATTTCCAGTTAGTCTTGGGCCTCTTCTTGCCACTGGACCTAAATAGTGCTGATCCAGGAGAGGTGAAGATGAGAATTGCGCAACCCTTGCCTCACAATTACACATACAGCTGCCCTTACAAGGGTGTGCTTGTCTTTTGAACTAAACGGAGGCAACAATCAATCAATTGTTGATACAAGAGTTATGCCCCTTTTTCACTGATGTTGTCCATATTATTTTGTGAATGCAATTAAAATGAAATTCAAAATAAAAAATATACTAGTAAAATCTTTTTTAAATAATTATTAAAATGTAAAAATATTTTTTAAATGTTAGTTAAAATATTACTTTTTCAAATAGTTAAAATTTTGGTTAAATATTAGTTAAAACATTACTTTTTCAAATAGTTAAAATATTGGTTAAATATTAGTTAAAATATTACTTTTTCAAATAGTTAAAATATTGGTTAAATATTAGTTAAAATATTACTTTTTCAAATAGTTAAAATATTGGTTAAATAGTTAAAATGTTATTTTTTCAAATAGTTAAACCATATCTAAACTGATTAAAAATTAAAACTTAAAGAAAAAAAATGAATGTACAAACTGTATAACGATTTTTTTAATTTTGATCCATTTTTAACCCCTTAAAAACTATTTAACTGGCTAAACACCCATAAAAGAATGGTCTGTAAAAAATCCAATCATGTGAGACCCCTAGTGCTGCTCTGCGACTTTTAGTTCCGGAGGAGATAGAGTTAAAGCAGCTCCCCCAAAAAGGGGCACTCTGGCAGTATCCAAATAAATGGTAATTGTCTCAGTATGGGGGGTGGTTATCCCCTACATTAACCAAGGATAAATTACAGAAGAACAGATATTACTCGGGCGAAGGCTGGAAGTTGGCGTCGGCATTCGATTAGTTCGCTTTATTTGTACGAAAAAGACAAACAGCCGAGAGGACAGGACAACTGGAGAATTTTTAAAAGATAGAAACAATATCCGTTTGTGAATCTGAGATATTATGATCTAGGAAGTATGCAAAAACTCTTCTGGGATCTAAATGACCCGAGAAGCCCGCCGCAAAAATCCTTTCATGGATATACACAAACGCTCGCACCCATTTTGTTTCTTTTTTTTTCATATTTTATATATATATATAATTTGTTTTCAAGTAAGATCTTTGACTTACTTGTTGTTTCATCAAATACTTTTGAATGCAAAATCCGATCCCACATTTTGCTAATTCCTACCCTCTGATGAGAAGGAAAGTATTTCTTCGAAACTCCGCGTATTAAGGACTATCCACTTATCTAGTGTTTCCTTTCCAGGTTAAATATGTTTTTAACTCATTTCAAAGTTTTTCTTAACATGTTTTATTAACTGTTTGCTCGTATATATATATATATACTTCAGAATAAAATTATCCAACAATCAACTGTGATTATAAGATGTACAAGATATTACTGGCAGTAATATTCTATAAGTACTATCCCATCTAAATAAGAATTGCTCGATATACAAGATAGAGCAAATAAATCAAATGTTAGTCATTCAACGAATTTAAAAGTTTATGACGTGAAGTGTTTGAATTTCAAATCAAAAGATTTTCATTATTCTATGTAAGACAAAGACTACATTTGAGATATTATAATTCTTTATCCTATAGGATTTCGACGTCTACCATCTCTTCAGAGGAGAAAATATTAGCAAATAGTTATAATGGTTTACACCTTATTTGGTAAAGTCAGTGAGACATGGAAAATCACAATTAAAAGTTTTTTAAGTATTTAAATATCATAGAGTAAGGGAAGTTAATGAAAAGGATTTATTTTTGCCTACTTCCAGAGTGCCCCTTTTTGAGGAGCTGGTTTTCTCCCACATTAAAAACGACCTTATGTCACATTTTTGTGGAGAAGCAAATAAATAACAGTTCTCAACATTATCAGATCCTTCTTAAACAAGAGAAAAATCAGGTTGTCTTTGTTTTTTCTTCAGACTGCTAGACTTTGAAATTCCCTCCCCGTTTCCTGCTTTCCTGACTATATTAACCTGCCGAAGTTTAAGTGTAATGTGAACAAACATCTCGCGATTTGCATGATTAGGATTCTTTGGACTACTATTCTCATCTTGAGTGTCATTTTCACGTTTCGGTGTGTATGGAAAAAATTTAAACATTTTTTAATGGGGATATTAGTATATAATGATGTTGTATCTAAGCTGTATATACTTTTTTTTTGTACGTTAACATTTTTTACTTTGTTGAGTGAATCTCTAGAGAACAAAATTGCATTATGGTCTTTTCAAATTTCAAACGATGTCAAAAAATCTCCTGCACTCTATTTTACAACGCTATATACATTTTGAATTGCTAACGGCCTTTTTTGTTCTGAAATAGAACAAAGACATCCTTTTCACATTACAAACATATTTTTATTTTGTTGAGCAAATATCCAGTTCTTTTTTCTCTAACATTTGAGAATTCTTAGAATTTCCTCCTACCAAATGACTCCTAATCATGGCCGCTTATCCTTCGATCTCCCTGTACCGCCACCACAGAGATTTTGTCAGATGATAATTGCTCGCAACTATGGAGTTCATTCGCCCTTTAACAATTGTCCCAAATGATCACCCACCTGATACTGACCATGTTCCACGTTGTTTAACTTGGATGACCTAACGTGTCAATGTGCTTAAGCCATTCCATCGTTTCATCATCATCATCATCATCATCATCATCATCATCAGCATCATCATCATCACCATCATCATCATCACCACCACCACCACCACCACCACCACCATCATCATCATCATCATCATCATCATCATCATCATCATCACCACCACCACCACCACCACCACCACCACCACCACCATCATCATCATCATCATCATCATCATCATCATCATCACCATCATCATCATCATCACCACCACCACCACCACCACCACCACCACCACCACCATCATCATCATCATCATCATCACCATCATCATCATCATCACCATCATCATCATCATCATCATCATCATCATCATTACCACCACCACCACCACCACCACCACCTCTTTTGCCTGACTACTTTCTTTGTCTATGCATCTATACTTGGCCGAGTTCTCCTTTGCTTTTCGTCTACTCTTCATTTTGTCATTTAATCTTCTAGTGGGGCAAATTACCATTATCAAAAAATGGAATGTATATTTTCAGCTTGGGCAATTTTTTGCGTGGGCAGAGTTTTCATAACACGACAGTTGCTTACTTGGTTCCCCTGTAATTAACCGCTCGATGAAACATGGGAGTATAAATATTTCAATTGATGAAAATTGTGTATTTTGCAAAAAGCATTTATCGCCCCAATTCTGTTTAGGACCAGGCATTTGAAACAAATATTTGACCTTTGAACACCATAAGAATTTATTCATAGACGGATCACTGCACCAACAGACACAAAAAATTGCAACATTTTTTTTTTTTTTTATGTCAGGTTGGGTCTACACTACATCATACTAAAAGTTGGACAAGATTCAAAGTTTCAGATTTTCCACATACAAGTCATTTTTTTTCAATATGGTTTAAGACACCAACTCGGTCAGTTTTTATGATAAACCTAAACCATAAATCTTGCATTTTTGGTCCCCGACAAAAGGAGGGTGGACCTGTAAATTCACCCTTGTCCGTTCTTCTGTCCGCACTTTTCTCAATAACTATGCCTTGGAATTTTTTGAAATTTTGCACAAACATTAAACATGATATGAGTAAAAAAGTAACAGAACGGATTTTCCAGGAAAACTCCAGTTGCCCCCTCCCACCCCACACCTAGGAGTGCCTTTCGGGTTAAAATGACTAAAATTGACACTTTTGTGTTTATTAAAAAAAATTGATGATTTGGATTTTTATAAAACTTTCTGAAATGTTGTAACTGATTTCTATATAATTTTGTTTGTCTATACTTCGCGATAACTCTTGGGTGTGCCTCAAGGGCTCTTTTAGGGCTAATAAAAACACTTCATTTTTGGGACTATTTTACCATATTTGTCCAAATTTTCTGTGTATGTCTATTTAGCAGTTTTGCATGGTGCTGAGCTCAAATTGAACTATGTTAAGGCCTTGGGGACTTTTGAGGCTAAATGGGGTGGGAACGAATTATGGACTTAGTCATTTTTATTTTTGCATGGTACAGAACTCAAATTCACATATGCTAAGGCCTAAAACTGCACCGACCTTCTTCAGATATATATACATATATATATATATATATGTATATATATCCCTAGTTACTTGTCTCAGTCATGAAGGATTACTCTCCACTGACTAAGGACGGAAAACATGAAGTGTAGCATCAGAACAGATACTACACTGTGATCTTGTCCCAAAACGTGCAAATCTTTCTGTCAAATTCCGGAATCTGCAAGGAATTCCAACGGAACCCTATTTTTTAATTTACAAGGGTAGCATGCTCTCATTCTGTCAGCCATGACCGGGTAGAAGTTTTAAGTAATTCACAATTACTTACACAATGATCCGTGACATAAAGGATAAAGTACTTGGTAAAATTCAGTTGTAAATTACACTCTTCTAGAGGTTGAAGGCTCAGTCCTCAGCGCAGACGATACTTAAAATACAATCACGCATTACTTGGCTGACAGAATGAGAACAAGCTACCCCCGTGGATAAAATAAAGGGTTCCGTTCAAAATTCTGTGCAGATTCCCAAGTTCAACAGAAAGATTCTTGAGTTCGACAAGATATACCTGAAGAAGGTCAGAGGATACATCAGCTGAAACATTGGTATAATTAACAAAAAGTGTATGAACAAAAGTATGTTACAGAAATACACGTCATGATTCTGGGGCCATAACTGCAACAAAGTTTAGACAACAGTTAATGAAACGGATAGATTAAAAATTGGATAATGCTGAATACAATAAGAGTAATGACTTATTTTTTTAATAAATTGAATTAATTTAGGATGAAGTGAGAAATTGTAAATATGAAGAAACAAACAAAAAATAGTAAATAAAATAAAATAAAAATAATAAAATATAGCCTAAAAAATAAAAATATAAGAAATTAAGTCCAGTTTGCTCCCTTAGATAAAATTATTTGAGGTGTATTACTAGCGAATGCAGACGGGTCTGCTCAACGATTTTTTTTTTTTGTAGTCTAGAGTGTACTAATCCTGGTGCACTATCTTTTTCAATTTAACACCCGAATATGCGTCTAAGAAAATCTCTATATACTACCCACTGAAAACAAAAGCAATTCTCTTCCCTTTGTCAGAAGTATAATTAACAGATTGGGAGGACTAATAAACCAAATACTATAGACTCCAATCGCATACACTCTTGCCCCCTGTGGCAAAAACTTTGCCACCACCGGCTTGAAGGAGTACACTTCTTTAAAACTAATCCACACTTCTTGAACCGAATTAAGACAATGTTCACGAGAGAAGTGTTGTGATTTTTTCTCATAGTTTTTGGAAAATACTTGTATGTTTTTTTTTAGCATCTATCTTTGCATCATCAACGCTCTGATCCCCATCTGGCATCAATTGTGATGGATGGCTCTCGTCTGGGTGAGGCCCTGTGTTTTGACAAGCTTCTGGGTTTGACCTTTACTCGTGATCTGAAATGGAACACGTACATCAAGTCTGTTGCCAAAGTCGCTGGAAAGATGGTGAGATCCTTCTACCGCTCCAGAAGATATCTCACTACTGATGCAATTCTCTGTCTATATAAAAGCCAAGTACGTCCAAGGATGGAATACTGTTGCCATATCTGGGCAGGAGCTGCTAAAAACAGCCTATCCTGCCTTGACAGAGTACAAAATAGACTTCGTGGCTTAGTGGGGGATGCCCTTTTCTGTACCCTGCAACCTCTCTCCCACAGAAGAGACGTAGTGAGCCTATCCTTGTTTTATCGTTATTTCCATGGCAGGTGCTCGTCTGAACTCCAATCTCTGGTCCCCCCTCGCCAATCTTTCACGAAAAACACCCGTCTAGCTGAATCCACTGTGAAAAATTTCCCCCACTCTTTATCTGTGCCTAAATCAAAACGCGGATTCCATGAACAAAGCTTCTTTCTTAGAACTGCACGCCTGTGGAACTCTTTTCTGTCTGCCTGCTTCCCACCGGACTACAACTTGGATGTCTTCAAGTCCAACGTTAACAAATTCCTAATGAACCGCCCCCTTAAGTAAACACTTCATCAAATCTCCACACTAACGTAATGTACTTGCAATAACCCTTATCCCTGAGTGGCTTCCGGGCCTTGATAAGTGGTGATCACTGTGTAAAATAAAAAAAAACAATAAAATATGTTGGGTATTGCAAAGTGAGGTATTTGAATAATTCACACAGATATTCATGACATTTAATTCTGAATGCATGTATGAGGAAACTGATTATCAAACCTGTTTTTATTTTGTTATTATGGTGTTGAATGTATGCAATTTTTTTTTTGGGGGGGTTTAGTGAACTTTAAGGGATTATTGTTGGATTTTATTATAGGTATGTCTAGAAATGATATTGACTAATTGTTCTCCGTTTTATAGGTGAACTTTATGGCGGGTTCGACTGTCTGATTTGTTTTTAATATTTTGTATGTGCATGCTTTCATGAAAAAAAAATGTCTTCAATATATCACGGACTTATGTACTGCCTTTGCCAACCAACCAACCAACCAACCAACCACCTCTGGTACCGAACCAACTATCTCAGCCGATTATCTACCAACTCTGGGTTGCAATCCGTTTTATTTAAAGTGGGTTTAAAGCTTGTTAATGTATTAAGACAAAAAAGCATGAAACAGAAACCCCATTTAATACAAAACAAACTACGAACATTTAAGGTTTGAATCACTTTAATCACTTTAATCGACAACAAAAAACTTCAAATAAACTTGCACATTTAGTATTTTATTTGGTTGAGACGCACATTCTCGATTTCTGTTTTTAGTCAAATTTTTATTTTGTTTTAATTTGCAATTTGTGGGTTTTTTCTTTCTTTTGGTCTCGCCCCCTTTTGTGGGAAGTATTGTAAGCGTTAGCACAATCATAACTAACACAATGTTCAGACTATGTGAGAGGAAATTAATCAAGCCGTTGGACGTCCGTAACTCATTTTTTCGAGAAACACGCGATAAAAAAAAAAAAAGAAAGAAAAGGCTAACATAACAAAAAATGACGAAACGTTAACACGATATTTTTGTGAACAGTGTAGGCGATTTCAAGAGTTTTCGAATTGCGGACGAGAAGTAAGGTTCCCCGGCGTTGCACGGATTCTGTACAACAAAATAAAAGTGTGTGTAACCTCCATCTTTTAAAACTCATCTCTCTCCATTTATCTCTTTATTGGCTTCCTCTCTTTTCTCTCCATCTTCCTCTGTCTCCGCTCTCTCTTCTTCTACTCTTTCTGCCCCCTCTCTCTATGACTCTCTAGTCTTTTAAAATTCATCTTTCTGTCTGTCTGTCTATATATCTATCTATATCCCCCCTCTCTCTTCCTTCCTCCTTTTCCCTCGTTTTCTCTCCATCTTTAACTCTATCTGCTCTCTCTCTTTCTCTTTCTCTCCCTCTCTTTTTCTTTCTCTCTCTCCCATCTGTCAGTCTTCTACTCTTTCTGATCTCTCACTCGATCTCTCTCACCTATACTCTATCTCTATATTTTCTCTCTCTCTTTTTTTTTTTAAAACATATCTTTCTCTTTCTATCTTATCCCGTTTTCTTTCCTCCCCTCGTTTATCTTCCTTTCTCTTAGCTCCCTCCTGTCTCTCTCTCTCTCTCTCTCTCTCTCTCTCTCTCTTATCATCCACTCTATCTCTGTTTCATTCCTATTTCTTTTAAAACTTATCTCTCTTTATATAATGTGGCCGTTACATTTAAAGAAAAAAAACAAAAAAACAAAAAACAAAACAACAACTAAAAAACAAAAACAAAGGAAACAAACAAATAAATGAATAAAATCCGGGTCGGTATTTTTTTTCTTTAAATTACCGTTGCTTTTTAATTACCGTTGCTTGTTATTACCATTACTTTTTATTATCTTACTTTTTTACCGTTACTTTATAATTACCGTTACTTTTTATTACCGTTACTTTGTAATTACCGTTACTTTTTATTACCGTTACTTTATTACCGTTACTTCATAATTACCGTTACTTTATAATTACCGTTACTTTTTATTACCGTTATTTTTTATTACCGTTACTTTTTATTACCGTTATTTTTTATTACCGTTATTTTTTATTACCGTTACTTTTTATTACCGTTACTTTTTATTACAGTTACTTTTTATTACAGTTACTTTTTATTACCGTTATTTTATATTACCATTGCTTTTTATTACCGTTATTTTTTATTACGTCTTTTTTAGAAAAAAATTTCTTACCGTCACTTTTTATCACCGTTACTTTTTATTACCGTTACTTTTTATTACCGTTACTTTTTATTACCGTTATATTTTATTACCGTTACTTTTTATTACCGTTACTTTTTTATTGCCGTTACTTTTTATTACCGTTATATTTTATTACCGTTACTTTTTATTACCGTTTTTTTATTACCGTTATTTTTTATTACCGTTACTTTTTATTACCGTTATTTTTTATTACCGTTACTTTTTTACCGTTACTTTATAATCACCGTTACTTTTTATTACCGTTACTTTTTATTGCCGTTATTTTTCATTACCATTACTTTTTATTACCGTTATTTTTTATCACCGTTATTTTTATTACCGTTACTTTTTACCGTTACTTTATAATTACCGTTACTTTATGATTACCGTTACTTCTTGTTACCGTTGCTTTTTATTACCGTTACTTTATAATTACCGTTACTTTTTATTACCGTTACTTTATACCGTTATTTTATAATTACCGCTACTTTATAATTACCGTTACTTTTTATTATCGTTACTTTTTATTACCGTTACTTTTTATTAGCGTTACGTTTTATTGCCGTTAATTTTTATTACCGTTACGTTTTATTACTGTTACTTTTTATTACCGTTATTTTTTTATTACCGTTACTTTTTATTGCCTATACTTTTTATTACCGTCATTTTTTATTACCGTTATTTTTATCACCGTTATTTTTACCATTACTTTATAATTACCGTTACTTTTTATTCTGTTCTTTTTATTACCGTTATTTTATATTACTGTTACTTTTTATTACCATTATTTGTTATTACTGTTATTTTTTATTACATTTACTCTTTATTACCGTTATTTTATATTACCGTTGGTTTTTATTACCGTTACTCTTTATTATCGTTATTTTTTATTACCGTTACTTTTTATTACCATTACTTTTGGCACCGCTTAAAAATGTCTCTCGCTGCCACATGTTAATTTTAGCCTGGTTGCATTTCCCCTTCTTCCCACCGCACGCCGGGCACAGCCAGCCAATTCTCGTCTGCAACTTCACACGTCCATTTCCTTCTATGTCAACTTTCTCTCTCTCTCCCGAGCACATGTCGCACTAGTTCTCCTTTCCTCATCTCGTGTACACTTCCTAATTTGCATATGTGCGTTTTTCTGTTGCTGCTGCTACTGCTAATCTCTTCTCAAGCCACCATCCTCTGCTACTGCTGCTAATACTTTCCACACGCTCTTACGTACTGTGTTATACAGTCGCGATATAGTGCGATATATGACAGTGACGTGCAGAGAACTCTTTTAAGGACAGGAGCTCAAGTGAAAAAAAAAACAGCAAAAATATAGTACTGGTTGGGCACAGGCCTATAATACATTCCTCTGAAAAGGACACTTTTAAAATAGGAGAAAAAGAGAAAGGTGCTTGTGTACCCCTAGTACTTCCTCCCACTTCTCTGGGTGTCATTACTAGACGGAGTTCCTCAGCTGTGATGAATGCAATACATTTAGCAAAGGAGAGAAAGCAATGTTGCAAAAAAAAAAAAAAATTCTCGTCTGCGACTTCACACGTTCATTCCCTTCGTCGCCCACTTTATTTCTTTCCCGAGCGTGTGCTGCATGTTTTTCTCTTTATTTTTCCTTTTTCTTCTCATGCACACTTCCTAATTTGCATATGTGCGTTTTCTGGCCACCGCTGCTCTCATATTGTCATGTTGTGGGGAGGAGATTTTTCTGTCTTGATTATTCTTATTGATATCTTAATATCACGTACGTGTCTATAGATGTGTCTATATATGTGCGTAGCTGTGATCGTTTACCAGTGTGTGTATGTATATACACGTGTGTGTCTATGTTACATATAGGGGTTTCATTGACAGAGAAAGTCTGAGAGAGAGAAAGTCTTATTAAAAGCACAGTCTTAGAGAGAGTGTTTAAGAGGAATGCTAAAGAAGGAGAAGGGGAATCTCTTTGAGTGAGGCGATAGTGTTCACTGTTCAGACATTGTGTAGACATGAGATGTGTATGTCACGACATTTTATAACACAGACATATAATAACAATTCAATTTACCTTTTTTGTAGAATCATAAGACAAGACGACGTTTTACAAAAACACAGATGAGTTTATTCTTCACACGGCCGGCCGTGATTTTCATCATCAAGAATTCAAAGCTTCACATATTAGTTCAAAAGTGATCGTCTCGCTTCTAGACGTTCGAATTCCAAACTCCAGACTCTCTGAGTTTCTCCCAGTTTCTGTTTTCTTTTAACTCTAAAGTTTTTCTCTATCCCTAGAACTTTCTATTTTCCGTAACGTCATACACATGTTAAAACATGTGCCTTCTTTCACGTGTTCTGGACATGCGTGTCCAAAACTTTTCCTTTTCCTACAAAAGGAATTTTAACCTATACTCAGTAACCTATTTTTCCAATGTGTTAAAAACATTATCTTATAGCTGCATTCTTTCAATAAAAATTTCATAACAAACTTGACAGTGCACATTCTTTTCTTGAAATATTTATCTCTATTCTAAACAAGCGTTTGTTTTACATTCCTTCTTTTTAATTCTCACACGTAATCTATTTCTAAACCTAAATTACGAGGTTCGAATTTCGTCTATTGCTATTTCATTTTAACTAATTCTCTATTTTTATACTTACATGAAAAGGGGACAGCCCTTATCATGTAACATCTATAGATGTGGTTGTGTCACTTTTGTGTGTTCGTGTGCATTGCGATAAAGTAACCATGACTTTTTTTTTCTTTTCTGTTTCTTGATCTTCTCTGGGGATGCGACTTCTTCCTGTCACTGGTCGATGCTGAAAAGGAACATCTGATAAAAACATAACACCGATCTTCTGGCATGGATTCGTTAGAAGAAGCAGAAATTATTTTTTTTGGAGGGTCAAATAATTTTAAGAAAACTTTTTAAAAAATGGTTCAAAGAAAATTTCTTGTTTTTATTATAAAATCGTTGTAATTAAGCACACCGCGTTGTGATTGGCTGATCAGCGTGCTTCGTCAGAGAGCAGCTAAACCCGAGCTGTTGCCTGGCATAATCCGGCTGTTGATGTCATGTTCCATCCAAAGTCGAGCGAATGCTCAGATACGTCTGATTCACAATATACACCAGTATCTATCAGACTACTGCTCTCATCTTGAGTGCAATTTTCAAAATGTTTCAGTCGATGTAACCTTCGACCTTCTTCAAGTGTATCTTGTTGAACTCTGGAATGTTTCTGTCAAACTCAGGAATTTAGACGCAATTTCGAACGGAACCCTTTATTTAATTCATGGAGGTAGCATGTTCTTGTTCCATCAGCCATGACTGGATAGAGGTCCTAAGTAATTCCCAATTGTATTTTTTAGTTGCCCACACTGAGAATTGAACCTTCAACCTTCAGGAGAATATTACTTTTACAATTGATTTTTCCAAGTACTCTAACCATTGTAAGATGAGCCCAACATGAGAACAGTAGTCCGATTAATCCAAATGATATGAATAACCAATTCTTATCTCAAAAATTCAGAAACGTACTATACAAAGATCGTTCGAAAATTAAAGCTTCCTATTTTTTAGCTCAAAAAGTTGAAGATCTATGAAGACGGGAGTGGTACCATTAAAACGAGCGACCTTACAAAAAATTAAAATATGAATCATACAATTCTTACTTTGCTCTGTTTTGTCTATTGAGCTATTTGATTTGGATGGGATCGTTTTATGTAGAAATATTTCATCCCAACGATATTTTATAAGATTATAAACCACAAGATTAATTAATCTGTGGTTTAACTCATCTCATTGTTCCGATATATATATATATATATATATATATATATATATATATATATATATATATATATATTTCTTGGCCTGAAGACATAATCCCCCAACACGGGTAATTACAGAAACATGTATGCACATATGTAGCCATCGATGTTTGTATAAATAAATTATATATACCTGCTCTGTTTACTCATTGAGCACTTTTTGGTAGACACATGTTGTTTCATTGGATGTACTTATAGGAAACTAAACTCTACTGTCTAAATATATATATATATATATATATATATATATATATATATATATATATATATATATATATATATATCCGAACAATGTGATGAGTTAAATCACAGATTAATGAATCTTGTGGTTCACAAAGATTTACTAGAAAACTTATTTCAAATATTAGCACCATCACGCAAAGAAAAGGTTTCTACAATTTGGCCGCTATTATAGGAAATATAATAATCAGAGCAAAATATGAATATAAATCATGGGTAATTCAGTTTATATGTCCTTAAACGTCTCTCCTCATATAATTTCAACAAAATAAATAAGATAAAAAAATTAAATGTGCATGTACATATGTATTTGAATAACGTTTTAATGTGTATATATATGCATAGAATAATCCAATCTTTCCACACGCACATTTATAGATTCTGCCCAGAATGGGAAGGACGTCAGGATTTTTTTTCCTTTTTCACTTGCATGTTGTCTGTAATCGTTTTCTTCTACATTTTTTTTTCTACGAAATCCTGATGATGTCCTCTGAAATAGGCACGAAATGTTGATTACTATTTTATTAATTCTCGGTTTTCCTTCTCAAATAATACACACACACACACACACACACACACACACACACACACACACACACACACACACACACACAGACTGCGTATATGAAATATGAATATGTACACACGTATTTATAAGTTGTATTAATAAATTTCTCACTTGCTTCAGTTTGTGCCTTTCCGTTACTTCTGCATTGTACCGCCTTCTACAATTCTATTTAACTACATACTATACAATGCTTCAAGCAAACTATACCCACCTCTTATATATATATATATATATATATATATATATATATATATATATATATATATATATATATATATATATATATACTTGTTTTTTTCCCTTGCTAAAAAACATAACCTTCATACACCAATTCATATTGAATGCCGAATGGTTTTTGGCTATACACAAAGTGGCTCCGAAAATGGCTTCTAGTAAGGCCAAGGACCACGCCACAAAGCAGCCCAGGTGTCTGATTGGCTATTAGGTGACCAAGCCACCTTGCAGAGACTGTTCTCTGCGAGAGTAAAGAAATGTTAGTGTCTATGACTACTATATCTGCATTTGAGCGTTGATGATAGATTAGAAGACGTGTTCTGTTGCGGTGTGTATCAGAACACCGCTTTCCACTCAAACCAAAACAAGCAATGGCTGACTTCGACCGTGTGTGACGTCGACTTTACTTTCGTCTTAACTGCAAACGGAAAATCAATCATAAAACTTGACAGCAGACTTTTGATTTGAAGTTGAACGTAACATAGACACAATCAATCTACATCTAAAACTCTTTTGATTGTGACAAGTTCAGCGAGGAATTAATTTAGGCACCGCCAAAACTGGGGGGGGGGGGCAGGTCAGTACTTTTTGACGGATCGTCTTTTTAAAAATCTACCAAAAATCAGGTAATTATCCGATCGATACGAAATTTTCAGCGATTATTAAGAGAAGAATGAACTTTATAACAGTGTACTTATTTTTCATAAACGATATTTATATATATATTTTTTTTGCTTACAAAACCCCCCTTATTTTGAAGTGGGAAAAAATATGCTTAAATAATCATCTGAAACTGAACAAAACATATTGTGTTGTTGTAAGGGACAGAATTATAGATTAAAAAAAATTGTTTGCATACCTTATTTTGACGTCTGAATATCAGAACTTCGATTGTGTTTAATTATCCCGCTTTTGAGTTTTGAAGTGTGAAATTCGGTGAATATGTTAAGTAAAATAATTAAAGTTAAGCAAAACAAAATTTTTTTTTTTTTTAATATTTATACGAAAAAAGCCATTTTAAAATCTTTGATAAATAAATTAACAATTTTTTTTTAGCGAGCCGAATAATGCATGACCATTATTAAACAGGACATGCTTTGAAGAATCGATACAAAAAAAAAAAAAAATTCGATAAATATTGTGCCCTTTGTGTTAAAAATAGCATCATTTTTTTCGATCCCGTTTGAAAACGTTTGCCGCCTTTCGACTACGGTGGACCAAACGCGCTGAAATAATTTTTTTATTCTGCTTTAAATTGCCCCCACCCCCATTTTGGGGAGCCTGGCCCCCACACACATACACACAAAAAACCAAACTCATACAAATGGTCACCCATCTGGTACTGGCCAGCCTCAGCTTAATAATACATTGAAATTTTCGTCACTGAAAAATAAGTTTTTTTGGCCTGTTTGGTCTTCCATAGTTTGCTTCTTATCAAACGCAAACGTAAACAGTGTCGATCTAGACTCTAGATCGACGCGAAATAACTGGTTACCTATATGAATAAGTGGAATTATTTGAAATCCAGGTACTTATATTATAATATTTTTACATATTCTCTTAGAAAATCATCCTAAATCTTAGTTAGACAACAAATAAATTAATTATTTCAAAAATCTTTTTTTTTTTTAATATTTATGTACGTTTTTTGTGCAAGACAAAAAATGTCAATTGTTAACTTTTTGGGAAAATTTAACATTTAAAATTTAATTAAAAATAGTAGAAAAAGTTTTACATTATTCTGTTTTCTATATGATAAAATTCAGGGTTTTATCTTTCTGGAAAAACAAAAGTTACTCAGAAATAATGGATTTTAATAAATGCAATT
>NC_136523.1:33257873-33265373 GCF_053919585.1 Euprymna scolopes
CCTCCTAGACCTTTTTCTATCTACTTCCCCTGAGCTATGCTCATGTTCCATTCTATCTCCTCTGGGATCCTCCGACCACTGCGTCGTATCAGTTAAGATAAAAATGAAATATAATAAATCTACAGGCGTACCTCTCCACCGTACTGTATACCGATACTTTATGGCGGACTGGGATAGCTTCCGTACATTCATATCTGATCTCCCTCTCCATTCCATGTTTAAAAAGGATGTATCCTCTATAGTATCAGATCTGACCGAATGGTTACTTGTAGGCATAGACCAATTCATACCATCCAAAAAATTCCAACAAAAACCTAACAGCCAGCCATGATTCTCCCCAGAATGTGCTGCTGTTATCGCGCACAGAAATCACTTTTTCCATAGCTACCAACGTAATAGATGCACTGAAACTAAAGCTGCTTTCAGAACCGCCAGCAACCATTGTAAAAGAGTAATAAAAAATGCAAGAGCACTATATGCGCAATCCGTTAAGTCCAAAGTAGTTGAGCAGTGGCTTGGTTCCCACCAGTTCTGGTAAATATCAAATAGGATCTTGAACAGAAACGTGCACTCTATCCCAACCATTATCAATGGACCAGAGGTCATCTCGACAGCATCCGATAAGGCCAAACTATTTGCCAAAAACTTTGCGGCAAATTCTACCCTGTGTGACGAAGGCCATCAACTCCCCATATTCCCTCCTATAACAGACAACACGCTATGCAACATACAAATATCTGTGCGTGAGGTCGCCAAGCTAATCAAGAACCTTGACTCCAGTAAAGCAACTGGTCCCGACGGTATTCCAATTATAGTGTTAACAAACTTTCAACCAGAACTTGCCCCCATACTTTTCAAACTGTTTAAGCGTTGCCTTAAGGAGAAGTGCTTTCCAACACCCTGGGAAACCTCATCAGTATGCCCTGTATTTAAGAATTCAGGTGATAAGTCATCCCTCTCTCAGTACAGACCAATAAGTCTCCTGTGTGTCATGAGTAAGTTGCTGGAATCCACAATAAATAGAGAAGTAGTCAACCACCTCAGCAGAAATAACCTTCTTAGCGACACGCAATATGGTTTCCGCTCTGCTAGATCTGCAGCAGATGTGCTAATGGTTATATCTCATAGGATTAGCGAATCTCTCGACAAAGGCTTCATTTCTAGGGCAATTGCTCTCGACATATCAAAGGCCTTCGATAAGGTTTGGCATAAAGGCCTACTACACAAGATTTCCAGCTATGGTATAACTGGATATGTTTTCTCTATCATTAAATCATTTCTATCTGATAGGCTCATAAGAGTAGTGGTTGATGAGCAGAAATCAGAGGCCCACAGTATTAATGCTGGAATCCCTCAGGGGTCCATACTGGGCCCAACTCTCTTCCTGATCTACATCAATGATCTCCCTAAACACATACTAAAATCTTTCGTTGACATCTGATGACACGACAATCTATGGCAACACATCTAAGGCCATAAATGATGATGTTCTCTCTGATTCTCTCGCCTCTGATCTTGAGCGTGTGGTACAGTCGGGAAAGAGGTGGCTGGTTACCTTTTAATGCATCTAAGACCAAGCTCCTATCTCTATATCATAAACGCTCTGATCCCCATCTGGCATCAATTGAAATGGATGGCTCTCGTCTAAGGGAGGCCCCAGGATTTGATAAGCTCCTGGGTTTGACCTTTACACCTGATCTTAAATGGAACACATACATCAAGTCTGTTGCCAAGGTCGCTGGAAAGATGGTGGGATCCTTCTACCGCTCCAGAAGATATCTCACTAATGACGCAATTCTATATATATATAAGAGCCAAGTACGTCCAAAGATGGAGTACTGCTGCCACATCTGGACGGGGGCTGCAAAAAACAGCCTATCCTGCCTTGACAGAGTACAAAATAGACTCCGTGGCTTGGTGGGGATGCCCTTTTCTCTACCCTGCAACCTCTTTCCCACAAAAGAGACGTAGCAAGCCTGTCATTGTTCTATCGTTACTTCCATGGCAGGTGCTCATCTGAGCTCCATTCTCTGGTCCCCCCTCGCCAATCTTTCTCAAAAAACCACCATCAATAATTTTCCCCACTTCCTATCTGTGCCTAAATCAAAACGTAGATTCCATGAACAAAGCTTCTTTCTTAGAACTGCACGCTTGTGGAACTCTGTTCCGCTTGTCTGTTTCCCTCCCGACTTCAACCTGAATGTCTTCAAATCCAACACAAACACATTCCTGATGAACCGCCCCCCTCTAAGTAATGACACCTTACCAATTCTCCAATACTATTGCTACACTATCCCTTTGATTACTGTACACACAATAACCCTTATCCCTGAGTGGCCATTGGGCCTTGATAAGTGGTGAATTCCATGTAATATATATATATATATATATATGTATATATATATGTACGTATATATATATATATATGTACGTATATATATATATATATATATATATATATATATATATATATATATGTATATATATATATGAAATTGTAGTGATTCAATGAAATTAAAAAAAACCTTTATTCAAATCATGGACTTTTTATTATTCCAAGTAAGACAAAGAATATTTTATTACGTGCTCTGATTATTACAATTAATAATATGATTAGTTTTATATTTTCTTTGTATTTAAATTTATAATCTTTAACGTATGTATGTATATATGTATGTATGTATGTATGTGTGGATATATATATATATATATATATATATATATATATATATATATATATATATAGTGCGGGAGAAATGGGATTTTCCGTAACCACATTTAAAGGATATTATCAATGAGTATAAAATTAACATAAAGTGCACCTTATCATTTAATGGTTTGACTTTAAGCAAATATTGCTAATATTTTCTCCTCTGAAGAGATGATAGGCATCGAAACCCTATAGGATAAGGAGATAAAAATTTCTAAATTATTCTTTGTGGACTAATAAAAAAATCCTTGATTTGAATAAAGTTTTTTTTAAATTTCATTGAATCACTGTAATTTGCTTAATTTGCTCCATCCTGTATATATATATATTTTTTTTTTACACAGAGATCACCACTTATCAAGGCCCGGAAGCCACTCAGGGATAAGGATTATTGCAAGTACATTACGTTAGTGAGGAAATTTTATGAAGTGTTTACTTAAGGGGGCGGTTCATTAGGAATTTGTTAACATTAGACTTGAAGACATCCAAGTTGTAGTCCGGAGGGAAGCAGGCAGACGGAACAGAGTTCCACAGGCGTGCAGTTCTAAGAAAGAAGCTTTGTTCATGAAATCCGCGTTTTGATTTAGGCACAGATATAGAGTGGGGGAAATTTTTCACAGTGGATTCAGCTAGACGGGTGTTTTTCGTGAAAGATTGGCGAGGGGGGACCAGGGATTGGAGTTCAGACGAGCACCTGCCATGAAAATAACGATAAAACACTGAATTGAGCAATTCCTATTTAGATGGGATAATACATAGAATATTACGACCAGTAATATTTTGTAAATCTTATAATCACAGGTTTCCATACCAGCTGATTGTTGGATAAATCTATTCGAGAGTATATATATATATATATATATATATATATAGAGAGAGAGAGAGAGAGAGAGAATTGTAAATGTCAACTGAATTAAAGGAATAAATTATAAGATGGCCAACATCATAAACTTTAACTATTGTGTGAGCTTTATATATTGTGTGAGCCCTTTCTAGTCTCGCACAAAAACACGCGTTCGCATCTCAAGCCATTTTTCTTGTCATACACATACACGCACACAAACATACGCGCGCATGTACACACACGTAGATATATTCATGTTCGCATACATACACTCACATTCACGTGCATATACACACACGCTAACGTACACACATGTACTCACATATACGCACACGTACGCACATATGGACAACGCCACTTCCCCTTCAAAGGAAATCCACACATGCGCAAAAGACCACCGGAAACAACTATAAAAGCAAGAGACCTGACCTGGTTTATTTCTTTTCAATTTGGCTTCCGAGCTGAGAGGTCGACGGATCAACGGCCCTGTTTCGGGGCGCGCGCGCCCGCGCGCTTCACGCCATGTGCTACTGCATGGGGCAAGAGTCAACAGACAGTACGTACACTTTATACGCTTTCTCTCTCCATGAACTGGATTGACTTTCTCACTCTTTTTCCCTTTTGCTTTGGTCCACCAACCAGACAAGTTCGCGTCCACATCTAGTGGCCTGAAGACATTTCCATGTGGACAAGTATCAACATGTGCGCGCAGCTTTACTGATGTCAACCCTCTATCTTTTTCTTTGTCTACACGCTGGACTGCCATTTCTCGTTCCACTACATTACTCACTCCTCTTTCCACGCACGGACATGAACACGAGTTACACCTAAAACATTCATTTTTCAACAGAAAATAAACGACATGTTTATTTTATCCAGCAATTGAGTTTTATTTCCTTCTTTCCATTCGTTTCATTATTTTCTTTTATAGCGAGTTAGGATATTCATATCCTGGCCCGCAACAATATATATATATATATATATATATATATATATATATATATATATATATATATATATATATATATATATATATGTTGAATATGAAAACTAGTGGCTACACATATGCAAATTTGTTTCAGTGACAACCCTGCTAGGAAAAATCACATCACCAGGCCAAGAATATCTCCGGAGGTATTCTTGGCCTGACGATGTGGTTTTCCCTAGAAGGCTGGTCACTGAAATATATTTGCATATGTGTAGCCACTAGTTTTCATATTCAACATATTCATATTGTTGTGTCTTAACATTGAGCACTCTTTGATAGACACATTGTGTTTTTTGCTTTTGTTTAAATAACTAAACAATACTACCGATAATATATATATATATATATATATATATATATATATATATATATATATATATATTGAAGAAGGCCAGAGGATGAATTGGTTGAGACATGGTGAAAGAGCAACTATGAAGATGAGAAGAACAGTCCACAAATAAATAAATATGCAAATTACTTATCTAAAAGTTTATAAAACTATTTCATAAAAGTTGAAGAATAAGAAACTATTTTATAAACTATTTAATAAGCGTTTATAAAACTATAGTCTTTTGTCATTTATTTACTATATATATATATATATATATATATATATATATATATATAGGTTTGAGGGGTTCAAAAGTCGGGACTAATGAATACAACGAGATTGTTAGATAGTGCTCAATAAAAAGAGCAAAATATTTTTATTATTATTTGAGGGTAAACAGTTACATATGGTCGCTACAAATAGCCATCTGTTTTTCTTTTTGGCGAAGAGAGGTTCTGGGTCGCCCGAGGAAGTCTCTTGGACTGAAACAGATGGCTATTTATAGCGACCATATGTAACTGTTTACCCTAAAATAATAATAATAATAATAATAATATCAATATATATATATCAATATATATATATATATATATATATATATATATATATATATATATATACATATATATATACATATATATATATATATATATATATATATATATATATATATATATATATATATATATATTGAAGAAGGCCAGAGGATTAATTGGTTGAAACGTGGTGAAAGAGCAACAACTATATACTCTAGACATACATAGACACTGTTATATAAACCCGAAATACAACATTTCGGAAGAATATGCCTTCGTTTTCAGGTGCCTGGTGCCAAAGGATAGAGAGAGAGAGAGAGAGAGAGAGAGAGAGAGAGAGAGAGAGAGAGAGAGAGAGAGAGAGAGAGAGAGAGAGAGTGTGTTTGTGTGTGTGAGAGTGAGAGAGAGAGAGGGAGAGAGAGAGAGAGAGAGAGAGAGAGAGAGAGAGAGAGAGAGAAGGTATAAGGTATGTGTCACGCAGACGAGGGTTTATTTGTCATTGTTAAAGATTGTCCGTTCGTTATTGTCATGATTATGTAAAAACACACACATGCACATTGAAAAACTATTACATACACACAGAGTAGCACTTTGATATAGGGGGCTATTATCAGAGACATAATTGCAGGGATACTATGTAGGGAGTTGAGCAGCAAGATGCCTATTTACATTACACTTGAGCTTCTGCATGTCAGTACAGATGGAGAAGCAGGAACCCGGAAAGGAATTCCAGAGTCCGCAGTTCTCGGAAAGAAATTATTAGACTAGAAGGCTTTCCTACATCTAGGGATCTCTGCTGTGAAGGGGTGGGACTTTGCTGCTTGTCAGATTTATCAGGAGTATTTATGTCGAGGGGGTACAAAGTCTTCAGGTTTGTCAGAGCATCTGCCATTAAAATACTTGTAAAACAGGCAGAGGGATGCAACATTTCGTCGGTGGGACAGGGGTTGAAGCCTAGATGAACGTTTAGAACCTATCACGTTGGCGACTTTCTTTTTGGAATAATTTTTATCAACAATAAAAGATTAGATTGAAGGTGCGTGCCATCAAAAAGTTTATTTTCATGTGTCATCATCTTTCAAAATAATACAAAGTAAGATGGAGGAAGAAACGGAGGAAATAAGGAAAATGTTCATAAACAGCACTTATTCCTTTTTTCTTTTGGTTGGTCGAGTAGCGGTCACAGAGAGGAGTGTTTTAGCTTTGACGGCGAAAGCGGGATAACTTCTTTTCACTTAACTACAACTGTGTACTATTTCCTTGGCGACTTATTTCATTCTCTACTCATTTACAAAAATTCTGGGTTTATATTTCTCCTTGCCGGCTCCCACAGACATGTTCATTGTTAAGTTTTATTTTTAGCGCTCCCCTTTCTCATTGGCTAATTAATTTTTATTATTTGTCTGTTTTTGACCGGATTGGTGCGTGGAGCCTATGTGTAGTGACGCGTTTGCACACTTTGAAACAGCCGAGGAGTAAACATCCGGTTGGGAGATGATTTTTTCTTTATGAATCCCCACGAGTCCGATTATAAAGAAAGTAAGTAATTATGCGTCATCTGAAAAAATCTATAACTCGCTTCCCATCAAAAACACCCATGTAAAAACAACAACAAAAAAGAAAAATCTTGCCGTGACAGAAAGAAAATATCATGCACCAAAAATCATGCAAATTGATCAAATAATTTTATTAATAAAAAACAATCAAATTTCATGGCTAAACCACGATAAACAATATCTCCACGCCATTTTGCAAAACGTTTATTAGAAAGAGAGATAATATAATAATTTAAACTTACAAAATTTTAGAAAGCCATTCTTAACATGGAAAGGGAAGTATTGGAAAAACCGATAATTATATATTTATTAATTCCTACTTAAATTAGCTCTTCGGAAACAAAATTTGAAATCAGCCTTGTATTTACTCGTAATGCCAACGATTTCCAATTCATTGCTTTAAAATGATTTCTTATACAAAAATAAAAATGTTTGATCAATTTACGTGATTTTTGGTGTACCATATTTTTCTTTTCTTCGGGGAGGGGGGAGAAGGGTTGTTATAGACAAACACCAAATGTTTCAACTGACAAGT
>NC_136523.1:33282873-33287873 GCF_053919585.1 Euprymna scolopes
TCCGTCGGTCGGGCAGAGTAGAGGTGAAGTCCAGGCTATGCTGCTTCGGCTGGTCCTTCAGCTTGATTCCCCGTCGCGGTGATAGCCGAATGGGGCGACCATCGATCTCGCTGCTCGCTAGGTGGCGCGCGAATTCGACAATCGTCTCGTTGTTATCGAAGATAGCCGCGAAACTTCCGTTAATGAACTTCGGGGAGCAGGGGACGTTACTCAAAATAAGGCTCATACCGAAATCGCGTCTCTTCATGGAAAGGGTCCGGGTCGGCTTCGACGAGGTTACGCTTTTCTCAACCGGGATCTCAGGGATCTCGTGGATATCTTCTTTCTCCTCCTCCTCCACCTCCTCGGCATCTTCATCCTCTTCTTCGCCCTCTACGTCGTTCTCGTCGGCATTGTGCTTCACCTTGCCATTTTGCTGGGAAAAATTACGCATCATCTCGGTAGCTGTCTCCTGGATGACCCTGAAGTCGCCCCGGATGTCCTCGTCGGTTGTGTACTGGGAGGTGACCGTGAAACGGATGACGTATTTGCCCTTAAACGAAGCTGGGACCATGTGCAACTTGCCCGACTTGTTCAGCGCCTTCAAAAGCTGCTCGGTCAATTCGTTTTCGCCCTGCAGAATATATAAAAAAGAGAAAATTATTATTATTATTATTATTATTATTATTATTATTATTATTATTATTATTATTATTATTATTACAGACACTCACTTTTAAAGTTCCGGAAGCTGGAGTTTATGCTTGTTGGTTTTAAAGAACAATTCTCAAAATCATCCGCTAATGGGAAGAATAGCAATGTTTGAAACTCCGCGGAATAAGGACTTTAAACATTAATAATTTTAATTTACAATTTTAATTTCTTTTCTTTTGTAACAAGCCCTACTCTGTTGTGTTTGTATTTAGCTTCTAATTTGGTTCGAATAAAAATTTAGCTTTTTTTATTTAGTTGTGATTACAATATCAAAATATAAATATTAATATTATTACTACTAGCGTATATTAATACTAGCGAGGGGTACCCGGCGTTGCCCGGGTGTTTGGAAACTTCGGGGGTGGGGGTTACAAAAAAAAAGTAAGTATGAGGATCGAACTCGAACCGTTGAGGCAAAGTTGTAAATTAAAGTGTGAAAAAAAAAAAACAACAACAAAAAAAGTGCGACGTTAACCATTGCCCCACCGCGAGATGCTAGCGGAAACACGTCTGAATTTATTTAATTACTTGGATTTGGCAGGTACCCGTTTTAATGAGTTACTGAGGTCAAGTTTGACTGCGGGATTGTATTTAATTTACTGCTGAACGCTTTTTTTTTATTTTCCCAAGATGTTATAGGAAAAAGACTAACCCACATGCGGCGAGCGACAAATGTTGAATATTTATCTTCCCGAAATCGAGCAAATTAAATAGACAGGCGAGCTTCGTTGTAAACTGTGAGATATTACGATTTATATGTGATATAAAAAGTTTTAAAAAGTTGTGAAGCGAGCGACCGCTTCTCTGAAAAAAAGCCTTTTGTTGACATACAGAAAAAGCGAACATACATAAATACATACATACATACATACATACATGCATGCATGCATGCATACATACATACATACATACATGCATGCATGCATGCATATACATACATACATGCATGCATGCATACATGCATGCATGCATGCATGCATACATACATACATACATACATACATACATACATGCATGCATGCATGCATACATACATACATACATGCATGCATGCATGCATGCATGCATGCATGTATGTATGTATGTATGCATGCATGCATACATACATACATACATACATACATGCATGCATGCATGCATGCATGCATGCATACATACATACATACATACATACATGCATGCATGCATGCATCCATGCATGTATGTATGCATGCATGCATGCATACATACATACATACATACATGCATGCATGCATGCATGCATACATGCATACATACATACATGCATGCATGCATGCATACATGCATGCATGCATGCATGCATACATACATACATACATACATACATGCATGCATACATACATACATACATGCATGCATGCATGCATACATGCATGAATGCATGCATGCATACATACATACATACATACATACATGCATGCATGCATACATACACACATACATACATACATACATACATACACGCATGCATACATACATACATACATACATACATACATGCATACATACATACATACATACATACATACATTCATACATACATACATACATACATACATACATACATGCATACATACATACATGCATACATACATACATACATACATACATTTTCGCTTTTATATTTATAGATTATATTGGACCCTTGCTTGTATCAGGTAAATACCTCGTTCCCTTTGCTGCTTATATAACAGTATATCTTTATTCTCAGTCATGAATGGTCATATAGTAGTACTAGTAGTAGTAGTATTAGTAGTAGTAGTACTAGTAGTAGTACTAGTAGTAGTAGTACTGGTAGTACTAGTAGTAGTAGTACTAGTAGTAGTAGTCGTACTAGTAGTAGTAGTAGTAGTACTAGTAGTAGTAGTAGTAGTACTAGTAGTAGTAGTAGTAGTACTAGTAGTAGTAGTACTAGTAGTAGTAGTCGTACTAGTAGTAGTAGTAGTAGTACTAGTAGTAGTACTACGACTAGTAGTAGTAGTACTACTACTACTACTACTACTACTACTAGTCATAGTACTACTACTACTACTACTACTAGTACTACTACTACTACTAGTACTACTACTACTAGTACTACTACTACTAGTACTACTACTAGTACGACTACTACTACTAGTAGTAGTAGTAGTCGTACTAGTAGTAGTAGTAGTCGTCGTCGTCGTTGTCGTCGTCGTAGTAGTAGTAGTAGTAAAATGTAATTGGAAGATTTTCTCACCTTCAGGCGAAATACAATCATTCCCAGGTGTCGTTCGGCAGGTATTTCGAACCTTGTGTCTTCTCTGACGAGGTTTTCAAAAAGGATAGCCAATCGGATTCCCTACAAAAAAAAAAAAAGAAAAAGAACCATAGAACGTAATGAAATTAACGGCAGAGAAAAATACACGTGAGAACGAAACATCGCTCACTAGATTACGAAGTCGATTTTGTTAACTGTCAGCGCTTCATTAAATTTAGACTAAATGCTTTTACAGGTTTTAGACTATGCTGAATAAGAATGTTTAATTTAAATTTTGCAGAGACTAGAATGGCAACAATCCTTCATCTTGAGACGTAATTGTTAAATTCTGTACCCCCTTAAAAATGTTCATATATATATATATATATATATATATATATATATATATATATATATATATATATATATATATATATATATAGTCTAAAGAAGCTTTGAATAAAAAAATGCAAAAATAAAATTAAAGAATGCAGTTTAAATTCCAGGATAAAAAAAAATTATCTTTAACCTATCGCAGACTTAGCACCTCCATAATCCAACTTCTAAAATGTTTATAACGATAAAACAGAACTCATTTATACAAAGAAGAAAAAAAAAGGCCTTTACTAAAATTGTTAAATAGAAATAGACTTAGCATTTGCATAAGCCGATTTCGCAAAAGTCCCTAATTTTAAAACAGAACTTAACTACATAAGGATGAAAAGAGAAAATATTAACTAAAATTTTGTAATAAAAAAAACGGGGATCATCAGCTGCTTACCATGTTTCGGAGATTTAAAAACAGGACAGCTGTTTAACAATGGCGCTCCAGTGGACAATACCACTTCCCCAATTAAATGTAAAATAATACGGTTACTATTTTTATTAATATATGAAACATTTTTTTTAGATGAATTAAATAATAAAATAGAAAAAGAAAAACTATTAATAAGTAAGTTTAAGATTACAAGATCTATTCTGCGACATGTCAACTAGCATAATAATGCTATGAGAATAAAAATGCATAAAAGCTTAAGTACCTTAGTTACCAGAAAGTCAAAAAGATAAGAGGAAGGAAACCTAGCCATACACATCTAAAAACCCAATATATAGTTTAAAGCAGCTTTGAATAAAAAAATGCAAAAATAAAAATGAAGAATGCAGTTTAAATTCCTGGAAGATAAAAAAAAAAAATTAACTTTAACCTATCGCAGACTTAGCACCTCCATAATCCGACTTCTAAAAAGTTTATAATGAAAAAAGAGAATTCATTTATATAAGGATGAAAAAAAGGCCTTAACTAAAGTTGTTAAATAAAAATAGACTTAGCATTTGCATAAGCCGATTTCGCAAAAGTCTTCAATTTTAAAATAGAATTTACCTATATATATATATATATATATATATATATATATATATATATATATATATATATATATATATATATTTGTTTATTGTTATATAAACATGCTCACATCCCGCTGCTACAAATAGCCACTTGTTTCAATCAAACAACAGATATCATCAGGCAGCGACTTGACTATTCAAAAGTTCAATGAATAACCATTATTAAGATTATTCATTGAACTTTTGAATAGTCAAGTCGCTGCCTGATGATATCTGTTGTTTGATTGAAACAAGTGGCTATTTGTAGCAGCGGGATGTGAGCATGTTTATATAACAATAAACAAGTATTATCAGCTCTTTTTATTGAGCACTATCTAACAACCTCGTTGAATTCATTAGTCCATTACTTTTGAATATAAAAAACCCCGAGTATATATATATATATATATATATATATATATATATATATATATATATATATATTGATAAATAGATTGATAGATAGATAGATAGATAGATATCTGCAATAGTTTCGTCGATATTAAGAGCAAAATATTTAAGTGATTTTATTCAAGTCAAGTTTTAATAACATTTCCTTATCGATAAATTACCTCCCATTGAATTTCCGCGTTATTTGTCGACTTACCTTTCGGATGTGCGCTTGCAATCCTTCAACTCCAAATGATCGGATCACAAACCATAGCTTGACGGCGCGAAAACG
>NC_136523.1:33292873-33300373 GCF_053919585.1 Euprymna scolopes
ACAAAAATAAAAATTGTCTCAGTCGTGAAGGATTTCTCCTCCACCAAAAGAGAACAAGAAATAGAAGTGCAGCATCTGAAAAACAGATGGTATTTATTTGTTCCCCCACCGAGCAAATTAGGCACAAGGCCGATTTTTAATGTGAGGAGTGAAGGGAGGGGGAAGGGAAAAAGGGGACCAGCTCCCGAGAGGCGGGAATTGGGAGCTGGTTAATGGTCAGGCATGTGGGGTTGCCCCCACATCTGGTCTTTGCTAGTCATAGCTAGTCATAGCTTGCAGCATCTGAAGAACAGATACTACACTTTGATGGTATTTATTTGCTCCCCCACCGAGCAAATTAGGCACAAGGCCAATTTTTAATGTGAGGAGTGAAGGGAGGGGGAAGGGAAAGGGGGCACCAGCTCCCGAGAGGTGGGAAATTGGAGCTGGTTAAAGGTCAGGCATGTGGGGTTGCCCCCACATCTGGTCTTTGCTAGTCATAGCTAGTCATAGCTTGCAGTATCTGCCGGAACAGATACTACACTTTGATGGTGTTTATTTGCTCCCCCACCGAGCAAATTAGGCACAAGGCCGATTTTTAATGTGAGGAGTGAAGGGAGGGGGAAGGGAAAAAGGGGACCAGCTCCCGAGAGGTGGGAAATGGGAGCTGGTTAATGGTCAGGCATGTGGAGTTGCCCCCACATCTGGTCTTTGCTAGTCATAGCTAGTCATAGCTAGTCATAGCTTGCAGTATCTGTCGGAACAGATGGTGTTTATTTGCTCCCCCACCGAGCAAATTAGGCACAAGGCCGATTTTTAATGTGAGGAGTGAAGGGAGGGGGAAGGGAAAAAGGGGACCAGCTCCCGAGAGGTGGGAAATGGGAGCTGGTTAATTGTCAGGCATGTGGGGTTGCCCCCAGATCTGGTCTTTGCTAGTCATAGCTAGTCATAGCTTGCAGCATCTGAAGAACAGATACTACACTTTGATGGTATTTATTTGCTCCCCCACCGAGCAAATTAGGCAAAAGGCCAATTTTTAATGTGAGGAGTGAAGGGAGGGGGAAGGGAAAGGGGGGACCAGCTCCCGAGAGGTGGGAAATGGGAGCTGGTTAAAGGTCAGGCATGTGGGGTTGCCCCCACATCTGGTCTTTGCTAGTCATAGCTAGTCATAGCTTGCAGTATCTGCCGGAACAGATGGTATTTATTTGCTCCCCCACTGAGCAAATTAGGCACAAGGTCGTTTTTAATGTGAGGTAAAAACCAGCTCCCCTAAAAGTAGGCAAAAAGGGGGCACTCTGGTTACCAAAAATAATAATTGTCCCAGTACAGAGGGTTTCCCCTCCATTGACTGGTACAAATTATCTTAAGTGTAGTATCTGCCGGAACAGATGGTATTTATTTGCTCCCCCACCGAGCAAATTAGGCACAAGGCCGATTTTTAATGTGAGGAGTGAAGGGAGGGGGAAGGGAAAAAGGGGACCAGCTCCCGAGAGGTGGGAAATGGGAGCTGGTTAATGGTCAGGCATGTGGGGTTGCCCCCACATCTGGTCTTTGCTAGTCATAGCTAGTCATAGCTAGTCATAGCTTGCAGTATCTGCCGGAACAGATGGTGTTTATTTGCTCCCCCACTGAGCAAATTAGGCACAAGGCCGTTTTTAATTTGAGGTAAAAACCAGCTCCCCTAAAAGTAGGCAAAAAGGGGGCACTCTGGTTACCAAAAATAATAATTGTCCCAGTATAGAGGGTTTCCCCTCCATTGACTGGTACAAATTATCTTAAGTGCAGTATCTGCCGGAACAGATGGTATTTATTTGCTCCCCCACCGAGCAAATTAGGCACAAGGCCAATTTTTAATGTGAGGAGTGAAGGGAGAGGGAAGGGGAAAAGGGGACCAGCTCCCGAGAGGTGGGAAATGGGAGCTGGTTAAAGGTCAGACATGTGGGGTTGCCCCCACATCTAGTCTTTGCTAGTCATAGCTAGTCATAGCTTGCAGTATCTGCCGGAACAGATGGTATTTATTTACTCCCCCACCTAGCAAATTAGGCACAAGGCCAATTTTTAATGTGAGGAGTGAAGGGAGGGGGAAGGGAAAAGGGGACCAGCTCCCGAGAGGTGGGAAATGAGAGCTGGTTAAAGGTCAGGCATGTGGAGTTGCCCCCACATCTGGTCTTTGCTAGTCATAGCTAGTCATAGCTAGTCATAGCTTGCAGTATCTGCCGGAACAGATGGTATTTATTTGCTCCCCCACCGAGCAAATTAGGCACAAGGCCGATTTTTAATGTGAGGAGTGAAGGGAGGGGTAAGGGAAAAAGGGGACCAGCTCCCGAGAGGTGGGAAATGGGAGCTGGTTAAAGGTCAGGCATGTGGGGTTGCCCCCACATCTGGTCTTTGCTAGTCATAGCTAGTCATAGCTTGCAGCATCTGCCGGAACAGATGGTATTTATTTGCTCCCCCACCGAGCAAATTAGGCACAAGGCCGATTTTTAAAGTGAGGAGTGAAGGGGAAATGGGGACCAACTCCCCGGGGAGTAGGGGAGCTGGATAGCGACAATTGGTATGAAGGGTTTCCCCTACATTGACCAAGGTCTTATATGTGGAGTTGCCCCCACATATGGTCTTTGCTTGCAGTATCTGCCGGAACAGATGGTATTTATTTGCTCCCCCACTGAGCAAATTAGGCACAAGGCCGTTTTTAATGTGAGGTAAAAACCAGCTCCCCTAAAAGTAGGCAAAAAGGGGGCACTCTGGTTACCAAAAATAATAATTGTCCCAGTATAGAGGGTTTCCCCTCCATTGACTGGTACAAATTATCTTAAGTACAGTATCTGCCGGAACAGATGGTATTTATTTGCTCCCCCACCGAGCAAATTAGGCACAAGGCCAATTTTTAATGTGAGGAGTGAAGGGAAGGGGAAGGGAAAAAGGGGACCAGCTCCCGAGAGGTGGGAAGTTGGAGCTGGTTAAAGGTCAGGCATGTGGGGTTGCCCCCACATCTGGTCTTTGCTAGTCATAGCTTGTAGTATCTGCCGGAACAGATACTACACTTTGATGGTGTTTATTTGCTCCCCCACTGAGCAAATTAGGCACAAGGCCGTTTTTAATGTGAGGTAAAAACCAGCTCCCCTAAAAGTAGGCAAAAAGGGGGCACTCTGGTTACCAAAAATAATAATTATCCCAGTATAGAGGGTTTCCCCTCCATTGACTGGTACAAATTATCTTAAGTGCAGTATCTGCCGGAACAGATACTACACTTTGATCGTGACCACAAAGCCAATGTAGTGTATAAATTCAAATGCTCTATGGGAGAATGTAACTCCGAAAATAATACATACATTGGGCATACAACGAAAACATTGTCCCAGCAAATAACTATGCATCTAAATAATACTTGTTCTATATATAAACATTTGATAAAAGAACATAACTGCCCCCCCTGCAATCTTAGAAAGGTCCTCGTTGACAACATAAACATTATACAACATGAAAATAATATTAAAAAATTAAAAATTCTTGAAGCGTCATTTATTAGAACCCTTCAACCCACTATAAATGATATTGCATTCGAGAAAAGCAGTAACGTTCTAAAATGTCTTGCGTAGTTCGTATTGGACGGACTTTGTTAACGGTACCCACGAACTTTTAATCGACCTATGGTAATAATGATGAAATAATAAATATTTATTGATTTTAAATTACTAGTGAAGCTAAAATCGATAGCTCATCCTCCACAAGTGTATTTTGACGTTTAGGAAAATATCTGCATATTTAACACGTGTTTTTACAAAAATCAAGGAAAATTACAATATTATAATTAAATAGAGAATTTATAAAGAATCGGAATCGGAATCGGTAATTGTATCGGAATCGGGAAAATATTGGAATCGTCCCATCACTAATAAACATACATCTATTAATATATATATATATATAATTGCCAACATTTATTATGTGAAACAAACGACAGAGACAACCCAATCTTTTAATCCTTTCAAGTTAAAATCAATTGAGAAATACACATTTTGTATTGAGAAATAGACGCTTTAAATATCTATACATTAGCTAAAGTTATTCAATATGCCCCAAATAGACGGCCATTTTGGATAACTTGTTATTATTTATTTAATGTTTACATATTTAAAGTGTGTTTTTCTCAATACAAAATACGTATTTCTAAATATATTTTAACACGAAACGATTCCTTGCATATGTAACAACAAAATGTTTTTGCCTCCACAGAATTTTTTTTTCTCATGAAAATTTCATGTCATGATTTAATGCCTTTGCAAAACAATCTCAATCATCTGCCACAAAAGCGCCCCCTTTTTGAGTTTGCATTAACAATAAAAGGGAGATAACTTATTTCGATTTTTATATTTTGATGTTTTTTTTAACAAATATTTTTGTGAAATATATCCAACTTACCATGTAGTCGATAGCTGCTCCTGAAAAAGTAAACGGAAAAACAAAAACTGTATATCAATCATTCAATTAAGAAAATAAAATATAAATAAAATAAACTCATTTTTTCCCGTCGAATTTTGACCTTAATAGGATTAAAAATCAAGATATTTCATACAAATATAATATGCACAAACGGCAGAACAATATCTGAGGTGTGTTATAGGCTTATTATTTCTCAAATTCCTCGATAATCTTAGATTTCTATACTTTTTCTGCTGAGAAGTCACGGCCAAAATCGGCTAAGATCAATGGAAGTGGTAAAATATTTTCTCTCTCATAAATTCCTCCTCCCCCTGCCACCACTTAACACCGTTTGAGGATCGTTCACAAGGAACAGTTGAGAAGAGAACACCGGTTTGGCTTCGTAGTTCTTTCATGTGAAGTTATTTAAAATCACTAAACTAAGCTGCAGTGCTCTGTGGCGTAGTGGTTAGCGTGCTGGACAATTCGCATTATATTTTCACGTTCGTGCCGACCTACCGTAGTCGTTTTTTTTTTTTTCCTAAACAACTGGAATGGACTTTTCTTGGTGGCCGAACTGTTAACGTTGCATATGTTTTGTTTTTTTCACACTTTATTTTCCTACTTTTACTCATGACTCCGGGTTTGATCCTTCCTACTTACCTACCATAACATTTTTTAAAACTCCCCCCCCCGTCCCGGAAACAAACACTCGGGTAACGCCGGGTACCCCCGCTAGTAAAATATAAAATATGCTTCATGTCAGGAAACGGTGGTAGAAATTAAATGAATATTGAGATTTAATCTATCCCGAGTTACGCCGGCATGTTAGAAATTGTAATTTTGCTTTGCAGGTTGATGGGTTCAAAAAGAGTTCAAACGGGTGTCAAACTGTTGTATAGGGGTACATATTGGGGACACATTAACGAGGACTCAGAACAGATGACGATGATAATTAGGGAGACATTTATACCTGACTGGGATGATTCTTGTTAACACATATAGAGGGGAGGAGATACTTCACTTATGATGGAGTAGGAAGCACGTTACTTGTAAGGGGGTTATACAAGAGTTCGTTACAAGACGATGATAAAAACACATTTACCTTTTTTGTTGTAAAGAATGATGACACGAGACAAACAGTTACGAACGTAGTTGGTTTCTTTATTATTCAATCGGTTGATTGGTGGTGTCAGGAATTCAAGCTTTTTCGACTACATGGTCTACTCTCCTCCCTTCGCTTCTAAGGGCTTTCCTCTCGATCTCTCTGGATTCTCATCTACTGACTCTCTCTCTCTCTCTCTCTCACTCTCTCATCTCACTCTACTGTCTCCGTCTCTCTAACTTCGAACCCTCGATCCTTGGCGTGGGTAGAAGAAGCAGAGGGCGACAGCGAGAAACATACTTCGAACGTCTGAACACCTGAGCAACATCAAAAATGATGAGCAACAATGAATTCATAAATGCCACGAGGGAAAAAGACAGATGGAGAAGCATAACCGTCAATGCCTGTACCAAGCAGGACACTACTTGATGACTCTTTGCAATAATACCGTTTTACTATTATTATGGCTTCTGATAATGCTGTTCTGTAGCGGGAGGCTCAGATCGGGGACAGATAACGATGATAATGAGGGAGACATGTACACCACACTGGGATGATTCTTGTTAACACATATAGACGGGAGGAGATACTTCAATTATGATGGAGGAGGCACATTACTTGTAAGGGGGGTTTACAAGAGTTCGTTACAAGATGACGATAAAAACAAATTAACCTTTTCTGTTGTAAAGAATGCGGACACGAGATAAACAGTTACGAACATAGCTAGTTTCTTTATTCTTCAATCGGCCGATCGGTGGCATCAGGAATTCAAACTTTGATCTACATAGTCTACTTCCCTCCCTTCGCTTCTAAAGGGCTCTCCTCTCGATCTCTCCTAACTAACTATCCCTCATCAACTTCCTAGCTTCGAACCCACAGATTAAATATATCTCCTTTGTTTATGACGTCAGAAGTGTGTTTACCAACGTGACTACATTCACGTGGATTTACAAATGTTTCTCCAAACACATTTTTAGCAAACAAAAAAAATCCTCAATTTTGATTGTTTAATATCTAATCTATTTTTAAACAATATTTTTTTTAACCCGCATTGTCCATTCTTTTAACTGACATATTTAATATCCAGATTTCTAAAAGAATGGACAATCGACTCTTTTTCCGACATAAACAATATTTGGCTATTTAATATTTAATAAATCCTTAAGATTCCAATTTCCATTATCTTTAACACTTGCCTTCAGGGTTCGATTCTAACCTTTTCCTAATATCATTTTCACTTATCTAGTATGTCTTCTTAGTTACATGAGAAGGGGACAGCCTTTCATGTAACAAAACGCGGTAGCTAGGGTCAACCGTTACCTGAAGAAAGAATACGAGCATGAAAGAAAAAGAGAGAAAGATAATTTTTGTCTCGAATGCAATTGCAGTTTTGCCTTCAGATTTTAGGATGAGACAGACGTTTCGAGCGACGCAGAATAGGTCGCATAAAGAAACACAAAAAGAAAGTTTAGGTCGACAGTGCGATGCTTCCCCTCGTTCACTCGTTAGAAGAATAAAGAATCTATGCCAGAAAATCGGAGTTATGTTTTCGTAAGATGTTCCTTTCCTTTCCAGCATCGATCACTGACGGGAAGAATCGCATCCTCAAAGAGAAGACCCAGATAAGAAACAGAAAAAAGGTATGGTGACTTCATCGTAATATATATATATATATATATATATATATATATATATATATATATATATATATATATATATACACACTAGAGGTGATACGACAATATATATAGACATCAATAGACATACATACATAGACAGACGACCACGGCTGTGCACGCACACACACACACACACACACACACACACACACACACACACACACACACACACACACACACACACACACACACACACACACACACAACATACACAGATCCGTAATAATAAGAGACACACGTACGATTATCTAAATATTTATTTACTTGTCCAACGTCCGGTGTCACAAAAAAAAAAAATCATCGTCATAAACATTA
>NC_136523.1:33305373-33482873 GCF_053919585.1 Euprymna scolopes
ATTATTATTATTATTATTATTATTGTCGTCATTTTATTATTATTGTTATTATTGTTATTATTATTATTATTATTGTTCTCGTAATTTAATTATTATTGTTATTATTATTATTATTATTATTATTGTCGTAATTTAATTATTATTGTTATTATTATTATTATTATTATTATTATTCTCGTAATTTAATTATTATTGTTATTATTATTATTATTATTATTATTGTCGTCATTTTATTATTATTATTATTATTATTATTATTATTGTCGTAATTTTATTATTATTATTATTATTATTATTATTGTCGTAATTTAATTATTATTGTTATTATTATTATTATTATTATTATTATTATTATTGTCGTCATTTTATTATTATTATTATTATTATTGTCGTAATTTAATTATTATTGTTATTATTATTATTATTATTATTATTGTCGTCATTTTATTATTATTATTATTGTTATTATTGTTATTATTATTGTCATTATTATCGTCATTTTATTATTGTTATTATTATTATTATTGTTGTTATTATTATTACTATTATTATTGTTATTATTATTATTATTATTATTATTATTATTATTATTATTATTATTATTATTATTATTATTATATCTATTTTGCTTATGAGATGAGCTATTTATTGAAAATCCATGATTAAGGAAAAAGCTTTACTAACTATCGGTACTCCTTTGTCAAATAATAAATTTGTTGTAATTCTACATAATTAAACACACACACACATACACACACACATACACACACACACACACACACACACACACACACACACACAGACACACACACACACACACAGACACACACACACACACACACAGACACACACACACACAGACACACACACACACACAGACACACACACACACACACACAGACACACACACACACACACACACACACAGACACACACACACACAGACACACACACACACACACACACACACACACACACACACACACACACACACACACACACATATATGTGTGCATTGGTGATTTTGTTCAGTTTTAACAGGTACAAGATTGTGGCTTTATCCCAAATCGATAATTGAAAATGTTTAAATTTGCGTTCATTTTTGCATTTAATACTAATTCCTATCAATCGCTAACTGTGCATCGAACGGATATCATAATACTTAGTTCGCTGCACCTAATCATAATAAATGTATATACGAAATTTCATTTCAGTAATCTCCGAGAAAATGTCTAGATTAAATGTGGAATTGTGGTGGCTAATTCATATTAATTAATTCCTTACATCGAACAATAGTTTGTTAGACTTATAATAACAAAAGGCAATACACAATTTCAGCCAGATCGGTCCAGTGTTTCCGGGAAAATTCTGGAGCCAATGTGGTAAATTTATGTCCACCCCAAAACAGGCCTTTTCAAACGAGGTGGGTCAGTCAGGTTAATCATCCGACTTGAACAATGCGGAAACTTTCAACCGTAATTTGTATATATTAGAAAAAGCAAGTAAAAAAAAAATAAACAAATAAAAATATAAAAAAATGGATGCGGGGAGTGAGGATAATTCCATTGACAAAGATGGGTAAGAAATATAGAAAGGAGGAGGAAGAGGAGGAGGAGGAGGAGGAGGAGGAGGAGGAGGAGGAGGAGGAATTCAAGTTGTCTCTCGAGAGGAACTCATACGGTAAGACTGGACTCACCTGTTGAAAATTTAAATTAAGATAAGAGATAGGTCTTCATGTAAACAGGTGTCAAATGGAGTTAATTTGAAAGTCGTTAGAACGTTGGGATCATTAGACAGGATGATAGGTGTGTAGGTGGCACATGGCGGATACTCTCATGAGTCATTTCTCTCGTGTGTTTCTCTCTCTTTTCTATTTTTCTTTCGTTTTATTCTCGTATTCATTATTATTGGCCCAAACATTGCATTTCTATAATATATATAATATATAGAAGGTTTGTGTGAGAGAATACTTCTCAACCTATATACTCAAAGAATTTTTTTTTTATCTAGACTAAAAATTTGATATATAGGAGATTCAGACAACTGTAGAAACCTTTTAAAATCGGTTTTCATCCGAAAAAAAAAGGGCTGCTATAGGGTAAAAATCGAAAAATTGGTACTTGGCAGTCATTTTATTTGTTTGTAAACTGTTTCACGAATGTGCATGTGCAGCTGTGAAATATGACAACTTCTTAATGTTAAGAATAAATAGGTTTGAAAAGACTTTGCAAAGATCGTATCAAGCTGGTCTGATAGCTATCGTACTTGATTCCCTGTCTTTAGGTTCGGGTTTTGATCTCGGCTCGAGTATATTTTTGTTTTCACTTACAAGAAGTAAAGTACCAGAAAAAAAAACATAATACTCGAATGCACATGTTTCAGTCTCTGTATTTAAAATATAATATTTATGCGTATTTTACGACCGGACAACGCCGGGCAGCCTGCTAGTAGTCTAAATAATCCAAATTATACAGAGAGAGATTTTGTATCTGTTATTATTTTTTATATACCAACTCTAAATCATCCTTACGAGCCGCCTTCAATAAGTTTCCAGACTTTTTTCGTATGGACACTTTTATTGATTATACACACATGAAACTCTTGTCCACTTTAAAGTGATCTCCCCCGAATGTAATGTTGTACCGTTCCAATAACTTCCAGAAGGTCCCTCATCTCAGCATCTTTCATCTCAGCAATTGTCTCATAATGACAGCCTCTAAGGTTTTCCTTGAGCTTAGGGAATAACCAAAAAATCACAACAAGCAAGGACTGGACTATATAGGGCGAGGAACTGTCTTGGTGTCCTATCTTGGTCAAATAGTCTGTGACAAGGATAGAGCACCCTTGGGGTAAACTTCATGCAAATCTGTCGCGTCTTCAGTTCAACGCAAATAATTGTGTAACAGTTCCCACACTGACGTCAAACTGTGCACTTATTTTCTCTACAGACAGACGACGGTCCTTATTCACGAAATTCTTTATTTGGCCAATCAACTCTAATGTTCTGACATTCTTACTCCTCCCACAACTCTCATCATCCCTCGCAGATTCCCTGCCTTTCTTGAATCTCTTATGTCACTCAAAGCCTAATGATCGATTCATGCAAGATGGTCTAAAAGCAGTCTAAATCATTCCCTACGTTTCTGTGTCATTTTTTTCCAAGTTTAAAGCAGAATTTTATTGCATATCATTTTTCTAAATTGTCCTCACGTCCAGATTGTATTTTTGAAATTCACCCGCTGTGGCAATCAGGCTTTAGTAGGGTGTATTCCAATTCCTGCTGTAGCTGTTAATTTGAACCCGAAATCATAAAAATTGGTCAGTCATCTCATAAGATGTATAGCAATAACATACAGAATTTTCAAGAGTTAACAATAATTTTAGATGTCCGTACAAAAAAAAAAAGTCTGGAAACTTATTGAAGACACTTTGCATATTTTTAGCCTGACATCATATTTCGTTCTCTTTTATTTATTTTTATTCTTTTTCTGTAATTGGCACCATTTTGTGTTTTCGTCTTTCTTAATAAGAAGTGCCATTCTTGACGTTCAACTCACCGTCTCGTCCACCATCCCCGCTATCCGCCATTCTTGAAGCAAATTTGCTAGCAACATAAAAATGACACTAAATCCGTCGCCATCTTGGTCAATTATGCTCCTGACGATGTCCTCTGAAAATGGCAAATTAGGATCTTAGCGAAAATATTAAATTAGTGTTTCCAGTTTCGTTCAGAATGGGAGAATAATTCGGACAATAATTCTCCTCGAAAGCTTTGCAGTAAACTTTTATAATAAGTACATAGTTCAGGGCGGACTCTAAAAAACAATCATATGCCCGCTTACATAAACATAAATAGATCTTAATTACTTTCCTTCACCGAGGCTGGTTTTTTATTCGCAGCGTTCTAAGGGTCACAGCAAAAATTAGAAAAAATGTTGACTCGGGTGTAAGGGTTTCGAATCGTATGACCGGTTGAGCAGTCACACTCCACGCTGATAATTCTCAGAAAAAGGCGAAACACACTTGGATAGAATGTAATAAAATTTATCGTGATATTGCTTACGCTATTTGCTATGAAGATGGATGCTTTAAGGGAATTAAAATTAGGCTGTCAAAATGAAATGCTTAATGCTAAGATTTGCAGATGACAATTTAATATTTACCAAAATATATATTTTATATTTTTATATAGCTTTATCGAAATATATATTTTACATTTTTATATAGCTTATGATGTTAGATCCATGTTTGAATTATATGTATGGTAACTGGCCGCCCGGCGTTGCCTGGCCGTATAATACGCATAAATATTATATCTTAATCAACGCAGAATTCTTTTTTTTACATGGAAGTCACCACTTATCAAGTCCCGGAGGCCACTCGGGGATAAGGGTTATTGCGTGTACAGTAATCAATGGGACAATATCGTAGGAATCCTTAGTAATGGAGATCTGATAAAGTGTCTTACTTAAGGGGGCGGTTTATCAAGAATTTGTTTATGTTGGACTTGAAGACATCCAAGTTGTAGTCAGGTGGGAAACAGATAAATACAAATATCGTAAGTATTAAACGTAACGTTAAATTCCTTTAAAAAAAAGAAAACAACAACAGAAACTGAGGCATGTGGATGTGAGTATTATGTTTTTTTTTATTTTAAACGGTTCACTTCTTGTAAGTAAAAAAAAAATACTCGAGCTGAGATCGAAATGAAAACAAAAAGACAGTGAGTAAAGCACGATAACCATTAGGCCAGCTTGGCACGTCCTTTGAAAAGTGTTTTCACACCTACTTATTCTTCACACAAGGAATATGCCATGTGAACGATTCACGCATGCGCATTCGTGAAACAGTTAGTAAATAGATAAAATTCTGATAACACCCCACGTAACAGTTTTTCAATTCAACCCGCTTAGAACCCCTTTCTTCCAAATGGAAACCTATTAAAAAGTTTTCCACATGTCTAAATACCCTATATACCAAATTTCATGTCTGTAGATCGAAAATTCGTTTAGTATAAAGGTCGAGAGGCGTCCTCACATACATTCTCTCTCTATCTCTCTCTCTCTCTCTCTCTCACACACACACACACACACACACACACACACACACACACACACACACATATATATCTATATATCTATAAAAGTGAACGTGTCTGTCTGTCTGTCTGTCTGTCTGTGTACATTTTCCTACGCAATAACTCTGTCAATTTTTAGTCTATAGACTCGAAATTTGAAATACCGGGTACTGAGATTTGGGAAAATCGATGTGACGGGTGTCAGCCAGAAATTTGTCTGTTAAGGGGTCAAATTTTAACGATTTGACCTTTAAGAACTCTACCAAACTCCTCCGAAAATTTTGGGTCTAGACACTTGAAATTTTAGATATAGGTTCCTTGAACCTAGATCTAACTTAATAAAGTGATTTGAGCCCGAAACTATAAATTTTAAGGGGTCATAATAGGGGTCAAATTAAAAAAAAAATTACTCTTTTTTTTTTTTTTTTGATCAGCATACACCTCCAAACACCCGGGCAACGCCGGGCTGAAATGCTAGTATATCTATAAAAGTGAACGTGTCTGTCTGTCTGTCTGTTTGTCTGTCTGTGTACATTTCCCTACGCAATAACTCTGTCAATTTTTAGTCTATAGACTCGAAATTTGAAATACCGGGTACTGAGATTTGGGAAAATCGATGTGACGGGTGTCAGCCAGAAATTTGGCTGTTAAGGGGTCAAATTGTAACGATTTGACCTTTAAGAACTCTACCAAACTCCTCCGAAAATTTTGGGTCTAGACACTTGAAATTTTAGATATAGGTTCCTTGAACCTAGATCTAACTTAATAAAGCTATTTGAGCCCGAAACTATAAATTTTAAGGGGTTATAATAGGGTCAAATAAAAAAAAATTTACTCTTTTTTTTTTTTTTTTGCTCAGCATACACCTCCAAACACCCGGGCAACGCCGGGCTGAAATGCTAGTATATCTATAAAAGTGAACGTGTCTGTCTGTCTGTCTGTTTGTCTGTCTGTGTACATTTCCCTACGCAATAACTCTGTCAATTTTTAGTCTATAGACTCGAAATTTGAAATACCGGGTACTGAGATTTGGGAAAATCGATGTGACGGGTGGCAGCCAGAAATTTGGCTGTTAAGGGGTCAAAGTTCAACGATTTGACCTTTAAGAACTCTACCAAACTCCTCCGACAATTTTGGGTCTAGACACTTGAAATTTTAGATATAGGTTCCTTGAACCTGGATCTAACTTTATAAAGCTATTTGAGCCCGAAACTATAAATTTTAAGGGGTCATAATAGGGGTCAAATAAAAAAAAAATTTAATCTTTTTTTTTTTTGCTCAGCATACACCTCCAAACACCCGAGCAACGCCGGGCTGAAATGCTAGTATATATATATATATATATATATATATATATATATATATATATATATATATATATATATACAGCTTAGATTCTATGAGAGGAGACTTATCTGGACATTATAAAGCTCAACAAGTATCATTGGAGCTTATATATGAAAACAATAAGAGTGGAAAATGAAGTCACAGAACTATATATTGGTGGATATAGATTGGTTCATTTATTCAATAAGGAAATACAATTGATTAGTTGGGGGATAGAAGGGACTCTTTATGCATAGGTATTTCGAAGCCTAATGCTTCTCATCAGAAGAGTAGAGAAGATGTTAGGTAACATAGTGGGAATGTGGCGTCTAGCGTTGGATTCTTTAGGAACGAAATAGATCAAAACAAATTAAAATAGATGATGTTGAGGGGGTGGGGATTCTAAATAAAGGAGGAGCGTATTATATATAGTGTTCCTAATGACTCCAACACTAGACGCCGCATCCCCACTATGCTACCCAGATGAGAAGCATTAGGATATGAAAAGTCTTTATTAAAGTTTGTGCCTATTCCCATTCTATGGAGGCCAGGCGCGAACGCAGTCCCTACAATTTTATTATACCATCCCTATTTAAGTTAAAACATACTTATAAAAGTATTATTATGTACATCTATATGAAAAACACTTGTAAACGTTTTTTTTTTTAATTTTTATTTCCATACTTTGTGGACCAGGTGCATACGCATACCCCACAATTTTAATGAATCATCATTATGCCAGATCAAACATACCCATTCCTGTGTCTCGATACATCTTCTATCATTATATTTGATCAGTTTTCTATAACAGTCAACCATATAGGAACCTATTCGTGACCAGACACACACACAGATGTTGAGCTTTATATTATAGATGTATATATAACAGTGAGAATGTATGTGTGATGGATTCAACTTTTGTATTCGATTTGAGTTAAAAAAAAATGTTAAGGGATCATTATAGGGGTCAAAGTTAAAAAAAATTTTTTTTTTACCTCTGCGGTCTCTACCAAATTTCTGGTCTGAACATTTGAAATTTTATATGAATGGTATTCAGAGATAGAGCAAGCTTTTTAATCGGTTTAAGCGGGTGAAAATTTGAGCTGCTAAGGGGTCAAAAGTTCAAAAGATTTGACCTTTGCGGTTTTAGCAAACTACTCAGCCAATTTTGGGGCTAAACATTTGAAATCTTTATATAACGGGTATTCAGACATGCGGAAAGCTTTTTAATCAGTTTTGGGGCGACACTTTGGCTGCCCAAAAGTTCAAAGTTCAAAGTGTTGAGCTTGAAGATTCTACCAAATTCCTCCGCCAATTTTGGGTCTAAAGACGTGAAATTTTACATGTAGGTAACTTGGATATGGATAAAACTTTGTATTTTCATTTGAGACCAAAACATTAAATGTTAAGCGGTCAAAATTGGGGTCAAAGTTGTAAAAAATTGACCTCTGCTCAGAAATATTTGAAATCTTATATAAAGTGTATTCACACGTAGGGTAAGTTATGAATAATACATAGGGCCCGAGCAAAGCCGGGCTGAACTGCTAGTGCATATATATATATATATATATATATATATATAAAGAGATTAAGCGAAGCCCACTATTAATTTGTTTGTAAAAAAACTGGTGGTTCGAGCACTGTGCGACGGGAGGGCGTGGATATAATTCACACTCTAGGAGAAATATTTACGGCACTGATTCGTAGCTGAATGGTGAGAGCTGCTGACTGTCAATGCGACGGTTGTAGGTTCAATCCACGGCTGGGAAAGGTGTTTGTCTAGCCGCACTGATGAGTTGTGATACAACGAAACAGTACTGTATGTGGATGACAATATATATATATATATATATATATATATATATATATATATATATATATATATATACTTCAGAATAATGTTATTTAACAATCAGCTGGTATGAAAGACTTATATTTTCCATCCGAGAAATCCGTCTTTCTAACGATACTTTGTCACGGTCTGATGCGTGTGTCAAATTGTTAGCAGACATACAAACACACACATACAAATATACACACACATACAAACATATACGGACACATACAAACATACACACGCATACAAACATACGCACACAAACACACACATACAAACATACACACACAAACATACACTCACACACACAAACATACACACACTTTCCGTTTTATATAATTGAAGATTCCAAGATTGTTTTACGATATTTTACGTTTGACAGACCCAGTCAGACAATAGTGAGGACGTACCTGAGTTCTCGTGTTTCAGATACAGTGGATCAACGTTGAACGTTCGGTGCAGAGAAGTGCTGTCTTTGATCCTGGAACGAAAAGTAAAGGGTTATAATAATAATAAAAAAATATGTACGACGAAATTTATACCCGACCAATGTACGACTGACTATTCCTGCTGTTTGTCATATAGAAACAACGTGTAAGGTTGTTGGAATCAGCAGGAGCTGATCGGACATTTTAGTCGTGCTGAAATTTAGTCGTACATAAGGAGCTCTACTAAAAATGAACTACTAAATTATGTACCATTTTTTTTTTTGCTCCTGCTGCTAATTTGCTATTAAAGCAAGTTCGACACGCAAAATATCATAAACATCTGTTGCTTTATTATCAAAATCTATATGTCTATAAAAGTGAACGTGTCTGTCTGTCTGTGTGTCTGTGTGTCTGTCTGTCTGTCTGTGTACATTTCCTTATGCAATAACTCTGTCAATTTTTAGTCTATAGACTCGAAATTTGAAATACCGGGTACTGAGATTTGGGAAAATCGATGTGACGGGTGTCAGCAAGAAATTTCGCTGTTAAGGGGTCAAATTTCAACGATTTGACCTTTAAGAACTCTACCAAACTCCTCCGAAAATTTTGGGTCCAGACACTTGAAATTTTAGATATAGGTTCCTTGAACCTGGATCTAACTTAATAAAGTGATTTGAGCCCGAAACTATAAATTTTAAGGGGTCATAATAGGGGTCAAATTAAAAAGAAAATTTACTCTTTTTTTTTTTTTTTGCTCAGCATACACCTCCAAACACCCGGGCAACGCCGGGCTGAAATGCTAGTAAACAATAAAATGAATTTACTCACAAGTTTCAGTCGAGAGGGGTTTTTTTTTCTTCTTTTTTTTTTTTACACAGAGATCACCACTTATCAAGGCCCGGAAGCCACTCAGGGATAAGGGTTATTGCAAGTACATTACGTTAGTGAGGAGATTTGATGAAGTGTTTACTTAAGGGGGCGGTTCATTAGGAATTTGTTAACATTAGACTTGAAGACATCCAAGTTGTAGTCCGGAGGGAAGCAGGCAGACAGAACAGAGTTCCACAGGCGTGCAGTTCTAAGAAAGGTTAAGGTTCTAAGAAAGGTTAAAGGTTATTTTTTTGGCAAATATCCTTTTAGATTCATAGAAAAATTATTTGCAAAAACTAAATTATTTTTTAAAATATTCTCTCTTAAGGTAGAAAGTAAATAGACACATAAGTATTTATATAATGAAATCCTTAAAAACTGAAACACTTATTTTTTTTCCAATTCTGTGTGCCACTTTTTTTTTCGTTAAAAATCTTTATAAAAAATAAACAAGTTTATTTTTTATAGTTTATTTTCTATAGATTAGTCGTGCCTTGATTTTGCTAATTATGTACGACTAAATTTAAACACGACTTATGTAGATCTGTACGGCACAATCACGTTGACACACCGGTTCTCGCCAGATCATCGAAGTTAAGCAACGTTGAACCTGGCCAGTACTAGATGGGTAACCATTTGGGAAGACTAGTATGTACCTTCTGGGAAGGTTGGGCGTGGGGTCAGCACCCTCAACCTGTAAAAAGAACTCGCTACAAAAACATCTACAAAAGTTGTAGATAGCCTATGCCCCTCCGGGGGCTCGCGGGCTATGGATGGATGCAGATCTAATTAAATTATTTGGCGCACTGTATTGGAAAAATAATTGTCTCAGTCGTTAAGGGTTTTTTAAGTTAAAGCAATTTCGACAGTTTCGAGTTTAATTAAAAAAACAAACAAAAAAAAAACAAAAACAAAAAACAAGCAATAGTCAATGATAATAATGACAACTTAAAAATGTTTGAGAAAACTTTTAAAAATGCATTTTCTTTACTTTTTGGAGAAATGAATCAGTCGCGTTTTAATAAAACAGAACTTGAAACAAACAAACAAAACAAAACAAAACGAAAAAAGAAAAGAAAAACGGAAAATAATTAAAAAAAATAATAGCTATTTACTTGTCTTCCGACGAGGGCAATTAGACACTAATGTTTTTAAATGTGGGGATAACAAGTTTCCCTTAAAGAGGTACACATTGCCCCAGTCTTTAAGGATTTCTTCTACTTTTTTACAAAAGTTTTCTAGTTACGTTGTTATTGTGTTACAAAATTCAAATTTTAAAGAAAGAAGTCACTTGTAAACTTTAATTTTCAAAAATAAATAAATAAATAAAAATAGATAGATAAATAAATAAAATAAATAAAAAAAATAAATAAATAAAAAAAATTAAAATAAATAAGTCAATCAATAAATACAATAATAAATAAATAAAAATAGATAGATAAATAAATAAAAAAATAAATAAAAAATAAGATAAATAAATAAATATAAATAAATAGAAATAGAATAAATAAATTAAAAAATAAATAAAAAATAATAAAAATAAAAATAAATACATAATTAAATAAACAAATAAACACATAAATATAATAATAAATAAATAAAAATAGATGGATAAAAAATTAGATAAATAAATAAAAATAAAATAAATTAATAAATAAATAAAAATCAATAAATAAAAAATAAGTAAATAAAAAATAAAAAATAAATACATAATTAAATAAAAATAAAATAATACATAAATAAAAATAGATAGATAAATCAATAAAAAATAAATAAATGACAAATAAACAAACTCTCAGCTGAAAATTGCATTTTATTTCAATAATAAAGAAGTAAACATTTTTTTTAATAAAAAAAGATTAAAAATAAAAAAAGATTAAAAATAAAAAAGATCAAAAATAAAAAAGATTAAAAATAAAAAAGTTTAAAAATAAAAAAGATTAAAAATAAAAAAGATTAAAAATAAAAAGGATTAAAAATAAAAAGATTAAAAATAAAAAAGATTAAAAATAAAAAAGATTAAAAATAAAAAAAGATTAAAAATAAAAAAGATTAAAAATAAAAAAGATTAAAAATAAAAAAGATTGAAAATAAAAAAGATTAAAAATAAAAAGATTAAAAATAAAAAGATAAAAAATAAAAAAAAAGATTAAAAATAAAAAAGATTAAAAATAAAAAGGATTAAAAATAAAAAAGATTAAAAATAAAAAAAGATTAAAAATAAAAAGATTAAAAATAAAAAAGATTAAAAATAAAAAAATTGAAAATAAAAAAGATTAAAAATAAAAAAGATTAAAAATAAAAAGGATTAAAAATAAAAAAGATTAAAAATAAAAAAGATTAAAAATAAAAAAGATTAAAAATAAAAAAATTGAAAATAAAAAGGATTAAAAATAAAAAGATTAAAAATAAAAGATAAAAAATAAAAAAAAGATTAAAAATAAAAAAAGATTAAAAATAAAAAAAAAAGATTAAAAATAAAAAATAGTAGCACACTGGATTGCAAAAAAAAAATGTCTCAGTCTTTAAGGATTTCCCAAAATAATCTCTCGACTGAGAATAAAGTCGTTTTATTGTTTATTTTAATAACACATTATTTTTTCCGCTGACAGACTTAGTAGATCGCCCATGTAAGAGGGAATATTTAATAAAAATCGGGAGTTTTCTTTAGTAAATGTCTTAAAAAGATATTTGACAAAAATAACCTCTCAAAATTTCTGAGTAAATTCGTTTTATTGTTTATTACAGGATTTGTTTACAATGTTTTACGCTGACGGGACTCAGTCGATCGCCTGTGTCGAAGTTGCTTTAAACAGCAGCAGTAGCAATTGGTCGTACATTGGTCATGCCTAATTTTTAGCCCTAGATTTTTGTATAATTAAAAATCAAACAATGTGTAGATTGTAACAGGAAATGTTTTTTTAACAAGTAGCTCCGTTGCAGATGGCTGCATATTGTGAAAGAAAAGCGAGTAAGTACAGTGTATTTACACAACCAATATTTACGAAACTAAAGTTAGCAATTACTTATTTTTTCGTCGGTTCTCCTGTAGGAGATGTCTCCTTTAACTACTTAAAAAAAAAATGCATTTTCAACCAATATTAAAAAAAAAAAAATGAAATACATGGGTAAAAGTATTATTTTATTTAATGACTGGTGGTCTAAACTGACCACCCTGGTCGAATCAGAGAAAGTCCACTTTTTTTTTTTGATTAGACGGAGAAAATGGAAGTATTTAATTTTTAAAAGTAAACAAAAAAAGTCTTGTATTTTTTCAACCAATATTAACGAAAAAAAAAAATGAAATACATGGGTAAAAGTATTATTTTATTTAATGACCGGTGGTCTAAACTGACCACCCTGGTCGAATCAGAGAAAGTCCAATTTTTTTTTTGGTTAATGAGACGGAGAAAATGGAAGTAATTATTATTTTTTTAATAATAATAAAAAAAATCTTGTATTTTGCAACCAATATTAATCGTTGACTGCTGCTTCTACTCCCACCGATTTAATGCCTCTCACCACCACTTTGCCTAACGGCTGATGATGCTACTACCACCAATTTAACTCCTATCACCACTACTATTTTTGTCTCTGCTGCTACTCCCACCGATTTAACTCCTATCACCACTGCTACTTTGCATTTCTTTGCATTTATTTTGCATTTCCATACACCAAACATGGATATGAATACCACTAAAACATCCGCTGGGTCATAAGCTTCATTTTGGTACCTAAATTGCCTGGATGGATTGCCTGTAGGCTTACTTAAACCGCGTCACACACACAGACAGACAGTACAGAAATTTATAATAGGATTACATTACATTAGAACTTCTGCATGTTTGTACAGTCAGGGAAACAGAAACCCGAAAGGGAATTCCAACGTCTAACAGTCACAGGGAACAAACTATTATAGAAGGCTTTCTTACATCTAGGGATTTCTATTGTGTAGAGGTGGGATTTTTCTGCTTGTTCGGTGTGTCGGGAGTATTTATGTCGAGGGGGGAACAAGGACTTATAGTTCGTCAGAGCACCCACTATTAAAATACTTGTAAAACAAGAAGAGGGATATAACATTTCGTCGATGGGACAGAGATTCAAGCCTAGCTGATAGTGCGAGACCTAGCTGATAGTGCGGGTTAGCGACTCTCTTTTGAACCCTGTCTTAGAAGGAGAGACTAGTAGCAGATGCACCAGCCCAAATGTGGCGACAATCGTCCATACATTGGACGAATGGTAACCTTATAAAGGTACAGGATACTCTCAGGCGTAAGTAACTTTCTAGCACGATAGAGGGAGCCCGCTTTCTTTACAGCAGACTTGACAATGCACTCAATGTATCTGTTTCAACTCATATTCCCCGTGAACGTTAAGCCGAGGAGTATGAACGAAGTATTTTCAGATAATGTATCATTAGCGACAGCTATTGGTTTCTTGTAGTTATTAAAGGAAAGAAGCTTACACTTAGCAGCATTGAATGTTACCATCCATTTTTGTCTCCATTCAACTACAGACCAGAGATTGCAGATAACAACCGGTTTTCTAACGCGGAGACAAACATTCATCCGGGATCATAACCTCCGGCTACCCCCCATTTTTTTTTTACTAAATATGACCATTATTTATGAAGACCAAAAGCCATTCGAGTATAAACATTAACGAGATTAAAAATTGTATGAACCTAGTCTGATGATAGATGACATTAATTAGTTAGATTTGACTTAAAGACAACCAAGCTGTAATCTACAGGGAACCAGTCAAGCGCTAACATGTCCTGCATATGGGAAATACTCTAAAAAGAAGTTCTGTAACAGAAACGCTTATCCCTTGCTAGATTTCAAAGTCGTTTTTTAAATTTGTCGAACCAAGAAAGGCAGCACATCCCCACCCAGATGTGGCAACCGTAGTTCTTATTGAGACGTATTTGATTCTCCTCGGCTCTTATTAGTTCGACCCCTTCTAATATTAACACTAGCTGATTTACTCGTTATCCGACACAGGACTATCCATTATGAAACAGGTGCACGGACCCTCCCCAACACAATAATTACAAGCATATAATCACGTACCGTTTTGCTCACTAACGATGACCTTGTGCACGACACTGATTCTGACTTACCACATGGCCGTGCAATCAAAATGTACCATCATCCACTTGGAAGGGTTGAAGGCAAACGAATGCGCGTAATCAACGCCTACCATGAACTTGCGATATTCGGGACAGATGAACGCCGTGCCAGCATAGGCAGCATCCACGTGCAGCCACATCGACTCTTCTTCGGCTGACAAAGAAAAAAATAAATAAATAAACGGAATTTGAAAAATGAAATTTTTTCAATTAAAAAATGCAATAAATAAATAAAATAAAGCAATAATTAAAATTTAAAAAAAAAGAAAAATATTGTTGGGAAAATAACACTCAAGATGAGAACAGTAGCTGGAAGAATTCAAAAGATACGAATAATTCCTCATCTAAAAAATTAACAAACTTTATATATATAAGCTGCTTTGTCTGTGCGTGTGTGCATGTGCGATTCTGTGTGTATGTGTTTGGGTGTGTGTATGTGTTTGTATGTGTATTTGCTTTTGTGTGTATGTGTTTGTGTATATGTACGTGTTTTTGTGTGTATATGTACGTGTGTTTTTTTTTTTTTTTACACAGTGATCACCACTTATCAAGGCCCGGAAGCCACTCAGGGATAAGGGTTATTGCAAGTACATTAAGTTAGTGAGGAGATTTGCTGAAGTGTTTACTTAAGGGGGCGGTTCATTAGGAATTTGTTAACATTGGACTTGAAGACATCCAAGTTGTAGTCCGGAGGGAAGCAGGCAGACGGAACAGAGTTTGTGTGTGTATGTGTATGTGTGTGTGTTTGTGTGTGTGTTTGTGCGTGTACGCGTTTGTGTGTGTATGTGTTTGTTTGTGCATGTGTTTGTGTGTGGATGTGTCTATGTGTGTATGTGTTTGTGTGTTTGTGTGTGTGTTTGTATATGCGTGCGTGTTTGTGTGTGCGTATATGTGTTTGTGTATGTATGTGTTTGTGTGTGTATTTGTGTGTATGTGTTTGTGTGTGCATGTGTTTGTGTGTTTGCTTGTGTGTATGTATGTGTTTGTGTGTACGTGTCTGTGTGTGTATGTGTGTGTGTGTTTGTGTGTGTGTTTGTGTATGTGTGTGAATGTGTTTGTGTGTGTTTGTGTCTGTGTGTATATGTGTGTGTGTGTGCGTGATTATGTGTTTGTGTGCGTGTGTTTTTGTTCGTGTATGTGTTTGTGTGTGTATGTGCCTGTGTGTGTGTGTTTAAGTGTGTGTATGTGTTTGTATTTGTGTGTGTAGGTGTCCGTGCGTGTGTATGTGTTTGATGTGTGTGTGTATGTGTGTGTAGGTGTTTTGTATCGGAATGCCTCCGATAAGTATCGAAAATCGATAATCGAAAAAAATCCGGTTAAAGAAAGAATAGTCTGATTTTGATCGAAATTAACAGACTTATACGATTAAGAAATGAAATATATATATATATATATATATATATATATATATATATATATATACTAGCAGGTCGCCAGGCATTGCCCGGTCGTAAAATACACTTGATTATGATATTTTGATTAATGCAAATTTCGTATTTATTATTATATTATGTTGGACTCAATATATAGTAATGATTTTAAAAGTAAAATAAATAAATAAATAAATAAATAAATAAATAATACGTGTGCCACCACCGAGAATCGAAACCAAAACGTTTTCCTTACAATTTACTTTTTCATTTGACGTTAATGCCTGAGCTATGAAGAGATATTTGCTGCGAGGCTAAAAATTAAAACATGAACCAATAGCTATTACGTTACGCATGCGTATTCGTAATGCCGTCGTTCCACCATCACCTGGCAAATTTTATTTTTTTTTAATTTTCACACTTTTGCAGCGATTTTCCCCGGCTAAAACCCAAACATAAAGTTTCGCATGCGTTCGAATACCTTATATATTAAGTTTCATATATGTAGACCAAAAGCTTACAGAGGAGTTTGATAGACAATTGTTTTAAACATACATATATATATACACATACATAATTATATATATATATATATATATATATATATATATATATATATATATATATATATATAGAGAGAGAGAGAGAGAAAGAGGTTTATGTTTACTATAACCTTTTTACGTAAATATGACGCAAGTATAAATCATTTAGAATATCTGCATGAATATAATTACACGTAATAGTTAACTAAAGATGATAATCCCATAAGAAACCGAAAAACCTAATAGGGAATTAATTAAAATGAATGTTTAAAAGAATATGCAAATTAGCTAGATCTTTCGCAGATGAATGCAATTCTACAACCCATATATAAGAATGTTGTATTTTCTTTTTAAATAAATAAATAAAAAGTTTTTTTTTTTAATATTTTAACACCGTCATCCGATGATAATACGGGTGTGTATAACAGGTTATACACTTTTCTGTAAGTCAAATGGTAGCACTCGAATCCGTAATGACTAGGGTTATGACAACAGCATATTCTTTTCATCGTTTTGACTCTCGAGTATATATCCGACACAGTTAGACGCAGTTGATCAACCGAGAACCACATCACTCTATATGAAAGCATACAAGATGTCAACGCATACACACTCGAGAGTAAAAACAATAAAAAGAATATGCTGTTGTCATAGCCTTAGTAATGACCCCCCTCCCCCCCGGAAAAAATGTTTCCCAGTTTTGCTTCTGTGACTAAGTAAAAATTAGGTGCTTGTCCAGAAGTTTCCCTAAATTAAAAACAAAAATAAAGAAAAATCTGTATGATGTACGTGGTCGTATGAATACGAAAAAATCATCTTCCAAAAAATCCACGTAAATTGATTAAGTACTTTTATTTTTACAAAGAAAATCATTTTAAAGCGAACAGTGGGTATTCGTAGGCATTACGGCATATATCTTGCAAGTTGGAATTATTGAGTTATCTCTTTTTGATTTTTTTTGTTTTTATCTTTAGAATGTTTTCAAAATGGCGGACAAGATGGCTGCTTTTCTGTTACTCTCAAAATTTGATTTTCTTATTTAAAAAAAAACTACTTGATCAATTTACGTGATTTTTGGAATATGACATTTTTTTGGATTTGTCACGGCTATGTGCATCATACAGGGTTTCTTTTCTTTTTTTTTTAGTATAAAGGGAAATTCGGGATAAGAATCTCAAATTATGTCCATTTTTTTCTTGTGTCTTTTTTCTGCGCTTGCGTAGTGACAGCATAAAATATTTTCTTACCTACTTTCCCGAGTTCCGTCAGATTATCAAACTGACACGCCCCCGTCGTTCCTAGAGTGGCACATACCTGAAGCAAAAAATAACAAGAATGATTAAACAATGTAAACAACCCGGTGTTGGCCAGGAGTCTATAGTCAGTTTTTGTATTATTTCGATTATTTATACTGTGGCGACTTAATAGTTAAGTGATTCTGACGAGCACTAAAAAGCAAATGTCTATAATTGCTGCATTCTTTCCTTCCTCGCTTCGTTAGAATTCGCTTTCTTCTTCATTTCCCAAAACAAAGTTTTCACAGAAGCTTGTGAACTCAATTTATTTTTCAACTAATGAAACAATTTTTTTAAAACTCCAAAACGTACATGTGAAAATAGTAAGCTGCCGCAAAGTTAGGAAATTTTATAAAGAAAACCGTCAAAAGTTAGAGATGACACCAGCTGGCTGCACCTGAAAGCACACAAGACCGTTGCTTAACTACAACCCTTCGTGCTCTTTTGACCGATGGAGACAAAAAGACAGGACTCAATAACGTATGTATAAGCTTTCGACTCGTTCTTATTCATGCACTAAGAAGAACAAGGTAAACCAACGCACACACAATGCCACGCTGCCAAATACTCACATATATTACTTATACACGTATATTATTCACACTATGAACATTTTGACTTGTGACTAACTCAAAGTTTTTAATCATAAAAGAGCATTTAAATAACTTGTATATGTTTTTGTTAGCGTTTGCTATCTGGTAACCCTTCTATTCCTTCATGCTTTAAAAAAAAAAAACTCACCCAAAAGTCAGGAAGAAGACGACACCTTCCAGTCACACCTAAAAGAAATTCGCTTAACAACACTCCCTTGTGCCTTTTGGGTCGAAGAAGGCAAGTTGTGACTATTTACTGAACTTTCCTTACAAAACACGTGTTTGCACTCTCATGATTTTATTGACATGAAAATAACTTTTATATTCTTATTACTTGTACATTATTTGTTACAAAATGTTTTTTTTCTCAAGATTTGCATTTAAAATTTCCTCTGCTTATGTTTTAAGTAGTACTATTTTTACAAAGGAGTCAAAACATATCAAGGCCCGAAAGTTACTCGAGGATAAGGGTTAATTAGTGTACGGTAGTCAATGAGACAATATCGTAATACTCCTTAGTTGTGTTAATTTGGTAAATTGGGTTACTTTAAGGAGGCGGTTCATCAAGAATTTGTTTACGTTAGACTTGGCTGTTCTCTTTTCACTTCCATATTTTTATATGCAATCCTGTACACACACACACACACACACATACACGCACGCACACGGACACACACACACACACACACACACACACACACACACACACACACACACACACACACACACACACACACACACACACATATATATATATTTAATTTAACCAGTGCAAACTATGACCAGAACATTCATGCGCAAAGGAAGCCCCCTTTATTACGGTAGAGGCTCCATTTGTTGATAGATGCTATTACGAAAGAGGAAAGTGAAAAAACGATTGTGTTAACGTAGTTGTTTCATTCCCCCCCAATTAAATAAAATAAAATTTTCGATGTCTACTAGGAGAGTGTGTGTAGATTGTTTGTACTGAGTAAAAGTTACAGCCATTTCTTCTAACTATAACTTTTGTGGGAGAGTCAAGATGCTAGGAAGTAATGTAAGAAATCAGGAAATAATACGATTACGGCTTTTAATTTCTGGAAACGTGCATTAATTATCGACAAGAATTGGACCATACCGGTATTATATGTGATGCTTCTGTTTATAATCATAACCCTTATCCTCGAGTTGCCTCCGGGCCTTGATAAGTGGTGACCCTTTTGGAAAAAAGTGAAGAGGGGAAAAGAACTTTATTCTATTAAATGTATATATCTGTGCTCCAAGGAAACTTTCACAAAACACTCGTCTATTGGAAACGACTATCAATAATTTCCTCCACTCTTTATCTGTGCCTAAACCTAAACGTGGATCCCATGACCGAAGCTTCTTTCTTAGAACTGCACGCCTGTGGAACTCTGTCCCGTCTGCATGACTACAATATAGTCGTCTTCAAGTCCAATGTAAACAAATTCTTGATGAGCGGTTCCCTTAAATAATCAAATTAGATGCAAGTCTATAAATGGTTCACAAGTAATCTTTTTACAATAAAAATCTGGAAAAAAATCTTTATGATGTACGTACTTGTCACTGCATGAAGATGTCATATTCCAAAAATCACGTAAATCGATCGAGTAGTTTTTTTTTTCAAGAAAATCAAATATTATCGGACGGTTTATCGAAGATTTAGCCAGACGCCATCTTGTTTGAGAGATAACGTCACTAACGACCCCTGATGGAAATATGGGTCAACAAGGGCAGTACATCGAATATTTTTTCAATGAAGTACTTTTTTTTTTTTTTTTTTTTTGAAGAAAATCAAATTTTACGACTTTTAGGGATAATAAATAAATAAATTGACAGGACGACTGGAAACAAATTCCGATATAAGCGGAGAGCAAATACAGCGCCTAGAATTTCGAAATGGTCACCCATCTGGTACTAACCAGGCTCGACGTTGCTTAACTACGGTGAACAGCGTCAACGTTCACGGCTTCGTTAGAGAGAGACTCTTTTTAACCTAGCTCCAACTACTTGACCTTCATAACGCTAGCTAGCCAAGCGCTGGAGGTCCCCCTTAACTAATGCTATCTCTAGCGGATCCCCACCAGCCACCGCCCGCGTCAGCCTATCATCTAAGTGCGTTTTCGTCCGCGCCTTATTTAAAGTGCGGCTTTGGCTATATTGGACGCAAAAACGCCTAAAAGTGGCCTTAAGTTTAACCCACCAGTTACTCCCAGTAACCGCCCCCCACTACCTCCCGCTGAATTAGTGTTGTTAGCTGTTCCCGGAAGTCGTTCGTCTCCAGTAAGGAGGCGTTCAACTTCTAATACCCAGCCAACCTAGGCCTATTACCTACTCTCAAACGGGCCATTACTAATTTATGGTCCGGATGCCCTAGCCAGTGGAATGTGGGATAAGATAAGAAATCTATGTCGCCTCTTCTAACTAACATCCTATCCAAGTAGGTACTTGAGCGGGAGGTCATATGATTTGGCCACGTCCACATCTCCCTCCCCGGGTGATCCAGACGGAATCTGTCGATAAGATCGCATGAGGCCGTCAGGTCAGACAGGCTGCTTTCACACCTCTCTCCGACCCTCTATCCCCCCCCGACCTTATCTATCTTGGGGTCAAGGATGGCATTCCAGTCCCCCATTAAAACTACCTGCTCCGGACCCGTCGATAGAAACACCCCCACCCGCCGAAAAAAGGAAACCCTCTCTCCAGCGATATTGGGCGCGTAAACAGCCAAAATCCGGAACTTACCGCTTTTAACGGCAACATCGACCACGACCAGCCTTCTATGAGCGTCCGCGTGGACTACAGTAACCGTCGCAGCTAGGGTGCGACTCACTAGCACAGAAACCCCACGACTATGGAAATTGCCATATGCTGAGTAAACGTCAAAATCGTTCACCACCAGATCGCAATGCCCGGGCCCAACAAAGTTGGTCTCCTGTATTGCAGCTATATCTACCTCAAGGGCCACGAGATCACCCACCATGCGAGCAGCCTTGCTGCGGGATCTCATGCTCCTCACATTTAAACTAGCTAGGTTTAAGGTTGCCATTATTTCCTAACTAGTAATGTTCGTTTAGTACGAGTCTAAAATCCTCGGGTGTTAAGATCGAGAAGGTCTGACCGAGACTGCCAGTCAATAGCTCCGCTGCGGGCTGACAATTTCGAGCCAGACCCCCTACGTCCAGGGGGAAGGTTAATTTCAATGCTCTGTATAGGGAGGGGTGAACATATACGGGGACACTCCCTTTACATTTGGCACGGATTTGGTTCAATGAGGGATGTTCTTCCTCGATTAGCTTGAGGCCTGGTACTGCTTCTTTGGCCTCCCGGAGCATTCGCCAGAGCGCCTTTACTCTTGCGCCTTTGTCTTTTCTCACAAACGTAATGTACATTGGCGCCTCCGGGATGTTTTTGGGGTCTTGAATCATCTTCCCGTCCACATATAGCAGATTCGCCAACTGTTTCAGCTGCATTCTTTGTCTGCTGTTCAGCTCTGCTTGAGTGTCCGCCTCACTTTCCTCACAAATTCTCGCTCCGGCCAGAAAGGGCAGCTTTCTAGTCTTTTCGGTCCTCTCCGTCCTGGCTGGTTTAGGTACGGGAACGGCTTACTCTACTGTAACTTCGCCCTCTGGGACTTCTACCTCCTCCTCTTCTTTTTCCTCCTGAGATCTCTCCATTTCTACTTCTACTTCTAGGGGGGTATTAAAAAGGGTAGGGTGTTCTGCTCCGTCGGGGTCTGGGATTGGGGAGTATTCTCAGGAGCAGGGTTGCTGTCATCTTTGGCGTTCTTGGTCTGTCTTTTCTCCTCCTCCTTCTCCACCTCTTCATCTGACTCTGAGGCCGACAGTTTTCTCTTTAGGCCCCTTTTTCCTCCTCTTTGCGACTTGGGGTGGACTTTCTACTCTTCTGTCCCACAATTGTCTAATTGGACGGGGCTTTCTCCACTTTCTCTGCTATCTTTGCCGCTGGTGCTGATGTCGCCGACGTTGTCGTCGCCGATGTTGGTGCAGGTGCAGGTGCAGCTGCCGGTGGAATCGTCTTGCCTGTCTCTGCTGTTACTTTCTGCGAGCACACCTTTGCTATGTGTCCAGCTTTCTGGCAGTGCCAGCTATGTGGACGTCTCCCTTCTACTGAGGGACATTGTCCCACGTTCACGTTTGAGCTGGGCAGGGATGGCATTGAACCCTTTTTTATCCACCTTCATTTTTATCTGATAATCACCGATCTGTATGTTTCTTGATTCGCCAAAAAGGATATATATATATATATATATATATATATATATATATATATATATATATATATATATATATATATATATATATATACTTCAGAATAAAATTTTGGATCATTTTACAACACTGCAATCAAAGACATTCACTTCGGATTTTACCATGCAATTTGGATGTAAATTTTTATATCCTTTTCATTAACTTCCCTAATTCTATGACATTTAAATACTTAAACAACTTTTAATGACTTTAGCAAATAAGGTGTAAAACATTATAACTATTTGCTAATATTTTCTCATCTGAAGAGATGGTAGACATCGAAATCCTATAGGATAAGGAGTTATAATATTTCAAATGTATTCTTTGTCTTACATAGAATAATAAAAATCTTTTGATATGAAATCTAAAAATTTCACGTCATAATTTTTAAATTCATTGAATGACTAAAATTTGATTTATTTTCTCTATCTTTTATATTGAGCAATTTTTATTTAAATGGGATAATACTTATAGAATATTACTGCCAGTAATATCTTGTAAAACTTATAATCACAGGTTTCCATACCAGTTGATTGTTAGATGATTTTATTCTGAAGTATATATATACACACGAGCAAACAGTTAATAAAACATGTTAAAAACACTTTGAAACGAGTGAAAAACATATTTAATCTGAAAAGGAAACACTAGATAAGTGGATAGTCCTTAATCCGCGGAGTTTCGAAGAAATACTTTCCTTCTCATCAGAGGGTACGAATTGACTTTAGCAAATAAGGTGTAAACCATTATAATTATTTGCTAATATTTTCTCCTCTGAAGAGATGGTAGACATCGAAATTCTATAGGATAAGGAGTTATAATATTTCAAATGTATTCTTTGTCTTACATAGAATAATAAAAATCTTTTGTTTTGAAATTCAAACATTTCACGTCATAAATTTTAAATTCATTGAATGACTAAAACTTGATATATATATATATATATATATATATATATATATATAGTAATTTATAAAATATATATGGTGATTAAGCTACACTGAATATTCCGCGTTTCATCCACTCTAGGACTCCTCAGGCTTATGCGCAAATTCTGGGATTGTTTATCGTTTTTATATGCTCCTCTTCTATTGAGATTTTAGTTAGCCAATCAACTTTTTAGTATCCACCGCGCCCTTCCTATCAGCCATGTACACACATATATATATATATTTATATATAAACTAACAATAAAAAAAAACACACTAACCTAGTTTTAGAACAGATCCTTTGTCCGATAAATGCATGTCCATTGGCTGATAGGAAGGGCGCGGTGGATACTAGAAAGCTGATTGGCTAACTAAAATCTCAATAGAAGAGGAACATATAAAAACGATAAACAACCACAGAATTCGCGCATAAGCCTGAAGAGTCCTAGAGTGGATGAAACGCGGAATATTGAATGTAGCTTAATCGCCATATATATTTAATAAATTACTAACTAGCTCTACCTACGTATTGAGCACTTTTGAAGTAAATACTTAAAGTTTACACATAAATCTATACTTTTGTATATTAATTTTATGTGAATAAATAAAGTCAGATTAGTTGCGGGCACCGCTTCCGTGGTCAGGGGGTAGAACGACGGTTCTAGGTTCGATCCTCGGCTTTGGGATAGGTGCTAGTCTAGCGGCACTGATGAGTTGTGATACAACGAAACAGGACTGTATGTCGATGACTACAAATATATTTTTATATATATATATATATATATATATATATATATATATATATATATATATATATATTAGAGTGTGTTTTACTCACATAAAAAGGGATTAGTCCGTTCTCTTTGTCCTTCTCTACTGCTTCGCGTAGAGTATGACCACGTAGGCTTAAGTGGTCATCAGTGGGTAGAAGACGGAGCTTGACCAATCCTATGAGGCTGGCTTTTTCCACCGACGAATGAGCCTGAAAAACGCCGAAATAAAAAAAAATGAATAAAAAAACATAAATAAAAAAAATCATAAATAAGAAAAAACATAAATAAGAAAAAAAAAAATAAATAAAAAACCATAAATAAAAAAAAAATGAATAAAAAACCATAAATAAAAAAAAAATAAATAAAAAACCATAAATAAAAAATAAATAAATAAAAAACCATAAATAAAAAAAAAATGAATAAAAAACCATAAATAAAAAAAAAATAAATAAAAAACCATAAATAAAAAAAAAATAAATAAAAAACCATAAATAAAAAAAAAATAAATAAAAAACCATAAATAAAAAAAAAATAAATAAAAAACCATAAATAAAAAAAAATAAATAAAAAACCATAAATAAAAAAAAAATAAATAAAAAAACATAAATAAAAAAAATCATAAATAAGAAAAAACATAAATAAGAAAAAAAAAATAAATAAAAAAACATAAATAAAAAAAACGATGAACGAACATTAAGTTTCGTGTAGTGCATAACAATATACAAAATTCTATATAAAAATAGTTATATATATACGTCTACTATATGCGGATATATTTAATCCCCCCCCCATCTTTTGGTAGAGCAATGTCGTAAATATATCTCAACCGCCACTTAAATGGCTATAAATGTTTGTTTGTTCGTAAAAATGGTTGACGAGTGTTTATTAAAACGGACATTTGTTGAGATCATTTGCGAGCACCGCTCCCATGAGCCAGTGGGTAGAACTGCCGATTATCAACGCGATGGTTTTAGGTTCAATCCTCAGCAGGGAAAGGTACTAGTCTAACCGCACTGATGAGTTGTGATACAACTAAACAGTACTGTATGTGGATAACTTTTGACTTTTTTTGCTTGTTGCTATTTCTTCTGATGAGTTAAGGGCAAAATAGATTCACTGATTTTTTAAAAGATTTTCAAGGTTGTTGAGATGCAATTCTCTTTAAACAATTTTGTAAGTATGGGGGCTAGTTCTGGTTGAAGTTTTTACAGCGCTATAATGTAAATGCCGTCAAGGCCAGTTGCTTTACTAGAATCAAGATTTTTGATTAGCTTGGCAACATCACACACAGGTATTTGTATGTCGCATAGCGTGGTTTTTGATACAAGAGGAAATACGGGAGGTTGGCGGCTTTGGTTGCATAGAGTAGATTTAGCTGCAAAGTTCTTGGGAAATGGTTTGGCTTTGTCTGATGCTGACGAGATTACCTCAAGTCCATTGATGATGGTTGGGATAGAACACACGCTTCTGTTCAGGGTCCTGTTTACTATTTGCCAAGACTGGTGGGAACCAAGCCGCCGCTCAGCCACTTTGGACTATGGGAATATGATCGTGCTAAGCGACCATTTTAAGACTGACCTTATGTCAGACCTGATTTCAAGTAGGTGGGAGGTGTTACGAAGAACAAAGCAACTTACCTGATCAGAACAATAGGCTACTAATCTAGCGTTTATTTCCGCGTCTTCTACTGGTCCATGAAGAATTTTATAGCGCTTCAAGGCTTCCGTACGGGCGGCCAAAAGTGCGAGGAATGTTGACTCGCTTGCTGTTCCCTGAAAATAAAAATAAAAAGTATATATATATATATATATATATATATATATATATATATATATATATATATATATTAGTGTAAGGGCGTTTATTCGGAATCAGAATTGGTATCGGAGTCACAGCAAATATACGTGCTTTCAGACCTCAAAAACAATTCGTTTAATTTCTTCATTCATGATTAATTTAGCTAATCTATTCATGTTCTAAAAACATGTCTATCGTATCTATCGCGCGCACACACACACACACACACACACACACACACACACACACACATATATATAGTAAGTTTTAAAATATATAGGCGGTTAAGCTACACTGAATATTCCGCGTTTCATCCACTCTAGAACTCTTCAGGCTTATGCGCGAATTTTGTGGTTGTCTGTCGTTTTTATATACTTCTATTGAGATTTTAGTTAGCCAATCAGCTTTCTAATATCCACCGCGCTCTTCCTATCAGCCAATGAACATGCAGTTTATATTTTATAACTTACTAACTATCTCTACCTACGTACTGAGCACTTTTGAAGTAAATACTTAAAGTTTACACATAAATTTATACTTTCGTATATTAATTTATGTGAGTAAATAAAGTAGTTATATATATATATATATATATATATATATATATATATATATATATACGTAAAAATATTTAATACATTTTAGTACGAGCATGAATTTTCGTACACACATATTTAACACTTAATTGCTAATATCTTTCCTCTGATGAGAAGAATGCATTTCTTATAAATTCTGCGCATGAAAGAAATCCTGATGTTTCTTATATGCGTATCTTGTCGAACAATGAATTCTTGCAAATTATAATTTACAATCTAAAGTTGAGTCCCCCCCCCCATCTCTCTCTCTCTCTCTCTATCTCTCTCTCTGTATATATATATATATATATATATATATATATATATATATATATATATATAATTATTTTTTTACTATAATAATTATTAAATACCTACAGACACTAGTGTTTCATCCTTTAAGGAATCTTCAGTGCAGGGTGTCACGATTAATACCAGTCGAACGATTCGAACCCCCCCCCCATTACGAGACATCTCTCGCTCGATTTAGCGAAGACCTAATTCATTCGGCTACCATTAACCGCGTGAAATAACGAATTTAAACATTTTATTTTTAAATGTTCATTTACGTCAGTCAGAGAGTGATCTAATCGTTATACGATGATCTATGCATATATATATATTTATGGTGTCTTTTAAATTCAATAAAAACCCTTCAAAATTTGCTGACGAGCAGACCTTGCTTATTAAAAAACTATATGTAATTATTGTACGTAACTTGATGTATACCACAATAAAAAGCATTGTTTTCCGAAACGATCGTACAGATAATTGATTTTGTTGTTGTTCCTTCTTATGAAACGGATTTTTAATTTAATTATAATTTGATTTTTAAATTTTAAATAATCAATCACATTACTTAATATATATATATATATATATATATATATATATATATATATATATATATAAAGTGATAGTCGTGTAGTTCCAACGAGAGAAAAAATGTATACTTAAAAGAGTGTAGCCATCAATTGTAGGGTTTTCAGTCTTTTGTCATTTTTTTGATATGTGTTTAGGTGATCTAATACTTGAATGCATGTTTTGATTGTGGATCGACCGTAAACCTATCTAGATACCCTGCCTCTATCTCCCTCTTACACGCATGTGTGAGGAAGATAGAAGCAGGATATCTACATAGATATAAGGTCGAGACCCAATCAAAACATGCATACATGTATTAGTTCACACAAACACATATTAAAAAATGATAAAAGTCTGAAAAACCTACAATTGTTGATGGCTACACTCTTTTAAATATATATATATATAAAATGTATATATATATATATATATAGTAAGTTATAAAATGTATATATATATAAAATGTATATATATATATATAGTAAGTTATAAATGTATATATATATATATATATATATATATATATAATGTAAATACTTAAAGTTTACGCATAAATCTATACTTTCGGATATAAATTTATGTAAATTAAGTAGTAATATACATACATATGTATATATATATATATATATATATATATATATATATATATATATTCTTTAAGTGAAAGTAATGTTTGATTTCAGAAGAGTTTACGATGTGTAGCTAGTCTGTAGAAATAAACAAAATAAAAAAATAATGATAATGTCGCTCATCAAAGTCCGTCTGTGTTTGTTTACAATATCACGTCAGCTGACATTGGGTTTGACGATCTTAAAATAGTATTTTTTTTTCTTCTATAGATAAGAATAATTTTTACAATGAAATATGTTACGTTACACTAGCCAATGTTACGCCGGTGTAACGTAAAATATTCCATTGTAAAATTTTTTATCTATAAGAGAAGAAAGACTATTTTTCTGACCTGATTTTTCAATTTTCGGTACTTATCAGATGAATTTCTGTATAAAACATATCTAAGAACACTGCCAGAAATATAAATTACCTTTGTGTAAAATTTGCGAAGGATACGCTCAGCTGTTTTAGAACCTATGAGGAACAAACTCACCCACACAAAGATATATATATATATATATATACATACATATATATATATATATATATATATACACTTTGTGTAAACAAATTGAGCTTAGGTATTTGGACAGTGTCAAAACATTGTTAATTCGCTACCCGCACACGTATAGCGCAATGGTTAGAAGCTCCGGCTTTCATTCGGGCGGTCGGGTTTCGATTCTGGCTTGAGGTAGTTGCTTATCTAACCGCACTGTGAAACAGCGAAACAGTACTGTATGTTAATGACTATAATGCTCCCCATCTTAGGTTGAGCATATTGGGAAGTGATATACAAATTATCATTAGTGTATTAAGCGATGCTTTTTGTGTAAATAAATTGAGCTTAGATATTTGGACAGTGTCAAAACATTGTTAATTCGCTACTCGCACACGTATAGCGCAATGGTTAGAAGCTCCGACTGGGCGGGTTTCGAGCCGCACTGATGCACTGTAAATCAGCGAAACAGCATGCATGTGGATGACTATATATATATATATATATATATATATATATATATATATATAGGGGTGTATGTGTTGGGGGTGTTAAATAAAAAATTGATTTTGAATCATTTACATTTTTATAACCACAATAAATGCTAATGCAGGGATATACTTACAACGTCTCTGCTGGTAGAAAGATATTGCAAAGAGAAAAGGACGCCACCTATGTTATTAATCTCCTTGGAATTGCGTCATAATTTTCGCAAAAAGAAAAACGAAAAAACAAAAACAATGTAGTATACGCTTGTTAGTCACGATGTCACCTTGCCTAGTACTATCTCCTCTTTAGAGCGTAAAGTAGTATCAGTTCGTTTTAAAAATATACGAGTGTTGATAGGAATAATATTCCAAAGTCAATTGGATTAACGGACATAAATCATTAACACAAACTATAAAGAATGAATAGACGCGTTTAAGATACGACTAAACGGAGGTTGGAAGTTGGTAAGTTAGGGATGATGAGTTGGGAAATCTAAACACAGAAATAACTAATTAAGAGTCCAAACAAATAATGAAAACAACATTGTCGTACAAAATGGCTGCTGCCGGATATTTACGTTGGTTTGGCCGGCGGGAAAACCAGACAGGAACGCTAATTTGACAACAAAACAGTTCTTCACCGTCAACAGAAGAATGGTCTACGTAAACGCACATTAATTATTTAGTGTTGGGACGATTAATAAGAATCGAAAAAAATTGGAACTTTTGGGGTATCGGAATCGGTGTTAGATTCGGAAAAATTGTGTGCCTATTTTGCAATGCCAAAAACGATTTCTTTAATTATCCTTCTTTATTTGATTTTATTTAAAACGAACTCTTCCAAATGCCGGTAGAAATGATAGAATAATGAATAATGATTGATTTTAAAATTAAAAACTATAGATGACCTCTCACAAGTGTGTTTTAATTTTTGAAGAAAATATCTGCACATTTAACATGTGTTTTTACGGTAAATGGGGAAAAACAACATTTTTATAATTTAATAATTTAGAGATTTATAAAGAGTCGGAATCGATATCGGTAATTGTATCGGAATCAGGGAAAAATATTGAAATTGTTCCATCACTAATACATTTCCAGCGAGACAGATATAACCCGAGAGCTGAAGAGAGTCCAGCACAAACGATCAGAAACTGGCTGTTGGTTTTGAAACCGACGGCCGCGATGTTTTTCAGTTCTTCTCTAATACTCACACACATACACACACACAACCACACACACACAAACACACACATACACACACACACACACACACACACACAAACACACACATACACACATACGCACATGCACATATACAAATACAAACACACACATACACACATACACACAGACTCACACATACGCACATCCACACACATACAAACACGCACATACAATTACGCACATACACACATACACATACACAAACACACACAACCACAAACACACACACAATCACACACGCATACACATACACACATACACACATACATACACACATACATACACACATACACACACAACCACACACACACACAAACACACACATACACACATACGCACATACACATATACAAGTACAAACACACACATACACACATACACATACACACAAACATACGCATACGCACATACACACACATACAAACACGCACATACAATTACGCACATACATACATACACATACACAAACACACACAACCACAAACACACACACAATCACACACGCATACACATACACACATACACACATACATACACACATACATACACACATACACACACAACCACACACACACACAAACACACACATACACACATACGCACATACACATATACAAGTACAAACACACACATACACACATACACATACACACAAACACACGCATACGCACATACACACACATACAAACACGCACATACAATTACGCACATACATACATACACATACACAAACACACACAACCACAAACACACACACAATCACACACGCATACACATACACACATACACACATACATACACACATACACACACATGCACACACATGCACATACACACATACATACACACACCTATATCTTGTTCATTTTAGAGGTAGTATATGATTTGTTATATTTTCAACTTGAAATGTAATAAAAAAGTACCTCATTGTTTAAAATATGTCTACTTGCCTTGACGTAGCCCTTCTACCTATTTTACTATTCTCGTGATAACCTACAATCTTGATTTGAATTGATATCTTTTGATATCTTGGTGATCTTGTATGTACATAATACTAGCGGGGCGAGGATGGGACACCCGGCTTTGCCTGGGCATAAAATATGCTTAAATACGATATCACAATTTGGCCAGATTTATTAAAAAATCGTGATTTCAAAAATAAAAAAAGTATTTAGGTGCTGTCAGCTAGGATCGAAACTAAAACTGTAGCATTCAAAGCTGGTGACGTTACCACTGTATCAACATGACACGTATATGCATTGATTAAAAATTAAAAATAATCTAAGACGAGCATACAAAATGTTTAGCGATTTTTTAAATTTTAACCCATTTTTGACCCTTAAAACTATTTAAACCAGCTAAAGATCCATAAAAGAGCATTCCGTAAAAATCAAATCATTTAAGGCCTCTAGTGTCACCCTGCGATTTTTAATTTCGGAGGAGATAGTGTTTGAAAATATGGAGAAAGACAGACAGACAGACAGACGTATAGCCGTTTATATATTACATTTATAACTAGTAATTAAAAATATTGATATACTCAATATATATATATATATATATATATATATATATATATATATATATATATATATATATTTATATTTATCCAGAGAATTGACAGTTTAATTGTGTATTTGCAGTTAAGAATTTTTTCAAATTTATTTACAAAAGAAAGTTGTGTTTTTAAATCAAAAGCATCGCCATATTTCAACGTTGGGTAAGCGTTCGTTTATTTAAGTAATGACTCGATTCAGAAATAAGAGAATTTTCAGGTCTCAGCTAATCAGAATGGGTGGACTTTGCCAATGAAGAATTTAAAATCGGAAATTAGAAAGATTATGGTATGTCTTTATAGCTAATAGCGAGTTACGGTCTAATCACAGTATCATTGAAAAATGTAGAATTGGTCATGGTGTAAACTGGTAGCGGTGTTAAGACTAACTATTTAGAGAGAAAAATAGGGACGCCTTCTTCTAAAGATGTTGCGATAGTGGTGATGTTGCACATAGAGTATAATGTAATATTTTAATATCACGACTGGATGTGTGTATATAATGGTGTTCGGAAGTTACATAAGATACTGGCTAATAGGCTACATGTATTGAATTTGTATGTGGCATCGGTTGTTGAAAACCTACGATACTTTGATCCAGAAATGAATTTTTGCAGCCTCATATAGCCTGTATGCGAGTATTATGTTTATTTTCTAAACAGTTCGCTTCTTGTAAGTAAAAAAAAAAAATAGTCGGACTGAGATCGAAACCAAAGCCAAAAATATACGATAACATTACACCAGCTTGACGCGACATTTAAAATGTGTTTTCAAAATTTCTTATTCTACGATAAAGAAGCTGTCATGTTTTTGGATGAAAACGGGTTACAAAGTTTTCACGTGTCTGAATACCCTATATACCATATTTCAAGTCTGTAGATAAAAAATTCGTTGAGAACAAACACACATTCTCACTTTTATATATAGACCCTCTTGTACCAACATTTCAAATTTGACCCCTTAGCAACTTTTTTTTTCAATGAAAACCGATTAAAAAGTTTTCCACATATCTGAATACTCTATATACCAAATTTCAAGTTTCTAGATAAAAAAATTCGGAGAGTATATAGGTTGAGAAGTGTCCTCACACACATATTCTCACTTTTATGGATACATTAAAAAATGTAAACGTAACATTACTTTCCTAACGTTACTTTCCTAACGTTACTTTCCTAACGTTACTTTCCTAACGTTACTTTCCTAAAAAAAAAAAATGAAGAAAAAAAAAACCCGAAAAGAAACTGAGACATGTGCATGCGAGTATTATGTTTTTTCATTTCTTGTAAGTAAAATAAAAATTGTTACTCGAGGTGAGATCGAAAGCAAAACCTACATATAATGAGAAAAAAGCAAAACCTACATATAATGAGAAAAAAGCAAAACCTACATATATAGTGAGAAGAGTACGATAACCATTAGACCAACTTGACACGTTCTCCAAAACGTGTTTTCAAACCTTCTTATTCTTAACACAATGTGAACAATTAGCGCATGCGCAGTCGTGAAACCGTTAGCAAACAGATAAACATCCGACGGAATCCAAGTACCATTTTTTTTCAATTTTTATCCTTTAGCATGCCTTTTTTCAGATTAAAATGGATTAAAAATTTTCCACGTGTCTGAATACCCTGTATACCAAATTTTAAGTCTGTGGCCCCCAAATTCGTTGAGTATATAGGTTGAGAAATGTCCTCACACATACTGACTTATATATATATATATATATATATATATATATATATATATACATATATGTATAATATATATGTATATTCATAGAATATATATATATATATGTATATATATACATAGAGAGAGAGAGAGAGAGAGAGAGAGAGAGAAAGAGAGAGAGAATAAGTGAGAGAAGAAGTGAGAGAAGAAGTGAGAGAGAGGTGGCGTAAAGAATTGGAAGAAAGAGTGAGATAGGGGTTGATGATGAAAGAGAGAGAGAGAGAGAGAGAGAGAGAGAGAGAGAGAGAGAGAGAGAGAGGGGTAAATAGATAGACGGAGCAAGAAAGAAAGAGAGGTGAGGAGAGAGAGAGAGAGAGAGAGAGAGAGAGAGAGAGAGAGAGAGAGAGAGAGAAAGACAATGAGTGCAAGAAAGAGAAAGGTTGTGTGTATGAATGTTTGAGAAAGAGAAAGACGAAAAGAGCGAGTAAGAAAGAGAGAATATGTGTGAGGGAAAGTGAGAGAGAGAAGAAGAAGAAGAAGAAGAAGAAGAAGAAGAAGAAGAAGAAGAAGAAGTGTGTGTGTGTGTGTGTGTGTGTGTGTGTGTATGCGTGTGTGCAGGGAGGGAGGGGATTTCTTTCGCTCTGTGATTATCAGTACGTGTCTCCGTGGATGAAAATGATTTTTCCCCCTCGTTTCACTAATTCGCAGTCATTGCCGCAAATCGGCCATAATTTCTCATTAAAAATCCAATATTTTAATTAAAGCTACGCTTAAACGAAAAAAAAAGCCACTCCAACGAGATTGGGAGAGAAAAAAATTCAGTTATTATTTATTCCAATATGGCGTTCGAAAAAAATGATTTCAGCCAAATTATGCCGATAGATGGCGCTAGATGAAATCAACAAACAACAACAAATAATATATGGCGTTTGGTTTTACGGCATATCAACCCTTTGCGGTGTTATTTAATGCCGAATTAAGATATTTTGGTAAAAGTTTTTATCATCAATTTTCTTAATGTAACTTAGCGCGGACGCGCGGACGCGCGGATGCGCGGACGTAAACGCATGCGAAATGACGTCACCGGCTGAGAAAAATGAAGACTTTTAAAAAGAACATATTATATATATTTTATGTTACCTTGCTCTACAATACTACTTGACATCTAAATATTTAGAGAATTAAAAAATCGGAATCAGTAATAGAAAATTAACATCGCATATTTATTTAGACAGCCATCTTTGTTTAAAGGTCTTTATCTAAAAGTATATTAATTTTTCTATAGAATTTTTACCGACATTACATGAAAAATGAAGACTTTTAAAAAGAGGTACCGTCAAAGACGGGAATAACGATCGAGATCACGTGAGAGGCATGGATCACGTTCGAGACATAGGTGACGACAATGAGGAAATAAACGTCGTTGTACAACAAACAAACCAAAAAAGCGAACTGAAGTACTTTTCTATTCTTAGTCTGCTTCACGATTGAGGCCTACAACGTGTTGGTTCCCGGACAACATTACATTAATGTCGTTTTATATAGTATTTTGGTTTTGTTTCCTTTTTCCGGATTTTAAAATATCATGTGATTGACCTCCTATTCAATATGTGCGTAAAATATTGTTTCAATTTTTATTGCCGACTCTAGATTTGTATAAGCAGTATCCTCTGAAGAGGACTAGTTACTTGCTGGGGGCTGATCGAAACATGTTCATGAATTTGAAGCGACTTAAAAATGTTTGCGTGAAACAAATAAAAAATGTATACAAACATATTATATATATATATATATATACATATATATATATACATACATATATATATATTTCTGTAAAAGTCTGAGGAAGCTACAGACGGCAAAAAAAAAAACGGCCAGGTAGCGGAAACAACAATGTAACTTAACAGAAAGATACGGTAATAAAAAATAAAACGTATATATATATATATATATATATATATACCCTCACATCAGTGTTTCATGCTTACGCAATCATCAGTGCAGGAGTGACAATTACTGCCGATCGGGAGATTCGAACCAACTTTTAGACTTCATTTGGTAAGCTTTTACCCCCGGGCCACCAAATAATTGCTACTAGAATTATTAACTAATAAATGCAGACATTAGACAATCCAGAGTGTTCGAACGACGAGAGTTGTAAACGTTGCAGGAAAATAATGTTTATTATTTATTAGAAGTCGCGTTCCTGTCGGTTTGTTTGTTTCTTTCTTCATAATTTGTTTAATATATACAAAAGGTACACCATTTTACAAATAGATTTTAATACTGAAAACGGACATTTATATAGATTCCTGCATGATTCCTATATATACTATTTATTCAAAAGGAATCAACATATAAGAGGCATATTACATATTGCATATATTACATATTGCATATATTACATATTGCATATATTACATATCGCATATATTACATATTGCATATATTACATATCGCATATATTACATATCGCATATATTACATATTGCATATATTACATATTGCATATATTACATATTGCATATATTACATATTGCATATATTACATATCGCATATATTACATATTGCATATATTACATATTGCATATATTACATATTGCATATATTACATATTGCATATATTACATATCGCATATATTACATATTGCATATATTACATATTGCATATATTACATATTGCATATATTAGATATTGCATATATTACATATTGCATATATTACATATTGCATATATTACATATCGCATATATTACATATTGCATATATTACATATTGCATATATTACATATTGCATATATTACATATCGCATATATTACATATTGCATATATTACATATTGCATATATTACATATTGCATATATTACATATTGCATATATTACATATCGCATATATTACATATTGCATATATTACATATCGCATATATTACATATTGCATATCGCATATATTACATATCGCATATATTACATATCGCATATATTATATATCGCATATATTACATATTGCATATATTACATATGCATATATTACATATCGCATATATTACATATTGCATATATTACATATTGCATATATTACATATTACATTTGCATATTACATTAAAGAAAATCTATTTTAATAATTAGTTGTAAATTTTTAATTGAAATAAGTCGCAGAATTGTTTTAAGTATTCTATTAAGAAATATGATACAAAGTTGATTTATTTAATTTATTCTCAATTATTAGTATAACCAGCATCAGCTGCGTTTAAAAGCGGAAGTTAGTTTTCATTTAACCTATGAGTCATTTGCCTTTAAGCTATGAGATTTTATTTCCGTTTGAATTTCATTGATGAAGATGACTATGTTTTATGCTTCCAAAAATACAAAATATGACCAACTTTCAGGAAAATCGTAAAAACTTAGAATATTTGATACATCTTAAATAGTATATGACTAAACCCTCCGCCCAGCAATATGTTTTTCTACCTGGCAACCCCGGAGATATATATATATATTGTAAAAATCTAATGGATAAACATCTGAAGAAGTTGGTGGAGACAGGATATTTTTATGGAACATAAATCGTAAAATTGCCTACCAATTAATGAAACAGCTGTAATGGAAAAATCCAGGAAATAAACCTTGCAGCTAATTCTACCCTATGCGACGAAGGCCATCAACTCCCCATATTTCCTCCTATAACACAGAACAAGCTAGGTAACATACAAATATCCGTGCATGAGGTCGACAAGCTAATCAAGAACCTAGATTCCAGTAAAGCAACTGGCCCTGATGGCATCCCAATTATAGTGTTAAAAAAGCTTCAACCAGAACTTGCTCCCATACTTACGAAACTGTTTAAGCGCTGCCTTAAGGAGAAGTGCTTTCCGACTCCCTGGAAGACCTCATCAGTTTGCCCTGTATTTAAGAATTCAGGTGATAAGTCATCTCCCTCTCAGTACAGACCAACAAGTCTCCTGTGTGTTATGAGTAAGTTGCTGGAATCCGTATTAAATAGAGAAATAGTCAACCACCTCAGCAGGAATAACCTTCTTAGTGACACACAATATGGTTTCCGCTCTGCAAGATCTACCGCAGATGTGCTGACGGTTATATCCCACAGGATTAGTGAATCTCTTGAGAAAGGCTTCCTTTCTAGGGCAATTGCTCTTGACATATCAAAGGCCTTCGACAAGGTATGGCATAAGGGTTTACTTCACAAGATTTCCAGCTACGGTATAACTGGAAATGTTTTCTCAATCATTAAATCATTTCTCTCCGATAGGCTCATAAGAGTAGTGGTAGATGGACAAAAATCGGAGGCCTGCAATATAAATGCTGGAGTCCCTCAGGGGTCAATCCTAGGCCCAACTCTCTTCCTGATCTACATCAATGACCTCCCTAAACACATACTTAAATCATTCGTTGACATCTATGCTGATGACACGACCATCTACGGCAACACATTAAAGGCTGTAAATGACAAAGTTCTCTCGGATTCTACTTCTACCGCTCTAGAAGATATCTCACTACTGATGCAATTCTCTATCTATATAAAAGCCAAGTACGTCCAAGGATGGAATACTGTTGCCATATCTGGGCAGGAGCTGCAAAAAACAGCCTATCCTGCCTTGACAGAGTACAAAATAGACTTCGTGGCCTTTTCTCTACCCTGCAACCTCTCTCCCACAGAAGAGACGTTGCGAGCCTATCCTTGTTTTATCGTTATTTCCATGGCAGGTGCTCGTCTGAACTCCTATCTCTGGTCCCCCCTCGCCAATCTTTTACGAAAAACACCCGTCAAGCCGAATCCACTGTGAAAATTTTCCCCACTCTTTATCTGTGCCTAAATCAAAACGTGGATTCCATGAACAAAGCTTCTTTCTTAGAACTGCACGCCTGTGGAACTCTGTTCCGTCTGCCTGCTTCCCAACGGACTACAACTTGGATGTCTTCAAGTCCAATGTTAACAAATTTCTAATGAACCGCCCCCTTAAGTAAACACTTCATCAAAACTCCACACTAACGTAATGTACTTGCAATAACCCTTATCTCTGAGTGGCTTACGGGCCTTGATAAGTGGTGATCACTGTGTAAAAAAAAAGAAAAAAAAAGGTTATAAAAAAGAAACCGTGAGTCTTTGAATCTTCAACAAAATTTTGCACTATATATGCTCTGCACCTATTAAATAGACACATTGAGCTTAACTCAAAATTAACGATGAATGGTTTTAAAATAACAATCTAGACATGTTAAACGAAAACGGTATACATTGAAAGTAACGACATTTCAAAAACAAACTTTAAATACACACACACACACACACACACACACACACATATATATATATATATTTATGAAATAAAATGGAGGTGGAAGGACCTGGATACTCAACGTTTCGCCCGATTTATGCGGGCTTCTTCAAGAGGGATGGTCTTGAAGAAGCCCGCATAAATCGGGCGAAACGTTGAGTATCCAGGTCCTTCCACCTCCATTTTATTTCATTTTCGTCGGATTTAATCCAGGTCAACAATCATATATATATATATATATATATATATATATATATATATATATATATATATATATATATATATATATATATATATATATATATATATTAGAGTTAGGACGATTAATCGAAATCTGAACCGGATTAGGAAAATCAACAAATTTGGAGGTATCGGAATTGGTGCCTATTTTCCGATGCCAAAACGATTCTTTTTATTGTCTTTTTTTTTTATTTGATTTTGTTCAAAGTAAAACCCCAATTGCTGGTAATAATGGAAAAAATAATAAATATTTATTGATTTTAAAATACCACCAAAGCTAAAATCGGTAAATCGTCCTTCACAAGTGTAATTTAACGTTTACGAAAATATCTGCATTTTTTTACGGAAATCGAGGAAACTAACAATTCTATAGTTAAATATTTAGAGATTTATAAAGAATCGGAAACGGAATCGGTAATTGTATCGGAATCGGGAGAAATATAGGAATCATCCCATCACTATAATATAAAGCTGAACGACTGTGTGTGTATCTGGTCACGAATAGGCTCCTATATGGTTGACTATTATAGAAAACTGATCACATATAATGATGGAAGATGGATCGAGACACAGGAATGGGTATTTTTGATCTGGCATAATGATGATTCATTAAAATTGTGGGGGTCTGCATACGCGCCTGGTCCACAAAGTATGGAAATCAAAAATAAAAATAAAACGTTTATAAGTGTTTTTGGTATAGATGTACATAAGAATACTTTGATAAGTATGTTTTAACTTAAATAGAGATGGTAAAATAAAATTGTGGGGTCTGGGTTCGCGCCTGGCCTCCATAGACTAAAAATAGGCACAAACTTTAATAAAGACTTTTCATATCTATCTGCGTAAGTATACTTTGATAATTATGTTTAGGCTTGAAGAAATATGGTATAATAAAATTATGGGGTGTTCGTTCGCGCGTGACCTCCATAGAATGGAAATATGTTACAAAGTTTAACAAGGTTTTTTTTTTTAATATAGATCCACAGAATATTGTGATAAGTGTTTCAGTGTGAACAGGTATGGTATAATAAATTCTGGAGTTTATCTATTTTATTTTTACTTTCATCATATTTTGCTTTGGTTTTGATATCCCCAAATTCGAAGCTATCTCTTTACAACCCTTCCTTTTCATAACCTATCATACTTTCATAAATCAGAGTCCATTTTCTGTAGGCTGTTTTTGAACTCAGCCAAACGATGGGTACTTTTGCTTTGGACGTTATGTGAATAAAAAGGAAAAACCTAAAAGAGTAAAAACAAAAATAAAATCAACGTTTCGTCCCTATTTCAGGGGACATCATCAGGATTTCTAGGCGAGGATGTACAGGAAGACGGTCATATATCACTTGCGAAAGAGGAGAAGTTCAGTTCTCTTTCTGTTCTGGAGAGAAAAAATTTCATGATGAAAAGAGAATTTATATCTAGTGTGTGTGGAGGGGGGTCGGGTTATATACATATATGCATTTTTTTTTTTTTTTTTTATCATCATCAACCAGGATCTAAATTAATGTTTTGTTCATTTATTATTATATTACCTATGATTGGGGCTATATTATAAAATCCTTTTCTTTGTTTGATGGTGCTAATGTTTGAAATTAAAGCAGATTCAATAAGTCTCCGTTTTGCTCTATCTGGGATGGATTTTTTCTCTCCAGAACAGAAAGAGAACTGAACTTCTCCTCTTTCGCATGTGATATATGACCGTCTTCCTGTACATCCTCGCCTAGAAATCCTGATGATGTCCCCTGAAATAGGGACGAAACGTTGATTTTATTTTTGTTTTTACTCTTTTAGGTTTTTCCTTCTTATTCACACACACACACACACACACACACACACACACACACACACACACACACACATATATATATTACTTGTTGTTTCACCAAATACTTCTGCATGCAAAATCCGATCCCGCATTTTGCTAATTCCTACCCTCTGATGAGAAGGAAAGTATTTCTTTGAAACTCCGCGGATTAAGGACTATCCACTTATCTAGTGTTTCCTTTTCAGATTAAATATGTTTTTAACTCATTTCTAAGTGTTTTGTTTAACATATTTTATTAACTGTTTTCTCATATATATATATATATATATATATATATATATATATATATATATATATATATATATATATATATATATATGTGACCTTTCTTCTTAATACAGAGCAAAAGACAAAAGACAAAACATTTTTTGAGCCAGCGGTCAAAGAAAGTTAATGAAATGTTCTCATCTGTCGACACCTATAATGTTGGTGAAATTGCAAATACGAAAGACGTGGCAGTAGAGAGGACAGTGACGTCACGCTAATTAGGCAATTGTTATTTTTAATTTATAAAAAAGAAAACAAAATTTTAAAACATTTAGTCTACGAAAAGAAAGTGGCGGAATATCTTACTGTCTTATTTCCATGCACAATGGATGACGTCACGATTTCATGACGTAATTTATTAAAACAGGTGCGATAACCGTGTACATTCAGTGATGGATAAGTGTACACCATGGATGACGTCATAAAATGTGCATGAAACGAGAGCGAGCGAGAGAGACGGTGATGGGTGGAGAGAAAATAATTGTACACAACGAATGATGTCACAAAATAATTGAGTTATTCATAAAACGAGAGAGAGAGAAAGAAAGAAAGAGAGAGACAGAAAGAAAGAAAGAGAGAAAGAAAGAAAGAGAGGGAGAAAGAAAGAGAGAGAAAGAAAGAAAGAAAGAGAGAGAGAGAAAAAGAGAGATAAAAGAGAGAGAGAGAGAGGGAGAGAGAGAGAGAGAGAGAGAGAGAGAGAGAAAGAGAGAGACGGTGACACAGAGAGAAAGATAATTGCGCACCAGGTATTATATTTTCGCTATGTTGCTATCAGTATTATCATTATTATTTGCATTATATTTTGTTTTTTTCTCAGTATTACTAATTGCTCTGTGATTAGATAATAAACAGCCGAACACAGGCTTCCTTTTTTTCCTTTTTTATCTCATCGTCAACACCCACGTGAGCGGTTTTTGCAAACCCTTTCCTCTTTTGCTTGTGGTCCTGGATGTGACCTTAAACTATATCCAATGGTGAGGCCCCAGCTTGCGGGATTTGGGGAGTATGGAGCCACCCTTTAATTGCCATTGCTCTCAGGTCCACTCCGACACAGAGTGGTAGTACCTGTTAGGGTCCCAACTATGGGCTAAATAGAAACCGACTTGAAAAAACAAAAAACAAAACACAAAACAAAAAAACAACAAAAAAAAGCAACTATATTGTATTAAAAAATTTTCTTCAAAATCAGTGTATTCAGCATTAAATAACTCGAAAAGGGTTGATATGCCGTAAAACAAAAGCAGCCAATAGTTGGAAATTCCCAATATTATTATTATCATTAACATCATTTATTTACAAAGCAGTCATCGCTTATCAAGGCCCGGAAGCCACTCAAAGACACAGTAGTCAATGAGACAATAGCGTAGTAATCGTTAGTGGTAGAAATTTGGTAAATTGGATTGCTTAAGGGGATGATTCATCAAGAACTTGTTTACGTTGGACTTGAAGAAGACCATATTGTAGTTAGTTGGAAAGCAGGTAAACGGAACAGAGTTCCATAGGCGTGCAGTTCTAAGTAAGAAGCTTTACTCATGGAATCTCCGTTTAAGTACAGATATAAAGTGGGGGAAATTATCGATAGTGGTTTCAGCTAGACGAGTGTTTTTTTTCGTGAAAGTTTGACGAGGAGGAACCATAGATTGGAACTCCGACGAGCACTTGTCATGGAAATAACGATAAAGCAGAGCCAGGCTCGCAACGTGTCTTCTGTGAGAAAGAGGTTGCAAGTCTCCGCTCCGCAAGATCTATAGCAGATGTGCTAACAGTTATATCTCATAGGATTAGTAAATCTCTTGACAAAGGCTTTCTTTCCAGCGCAATTGCTCTTGACACATCAGAGGCCTTAGAAAAGGTATGGCATAAGGGCCTACTTCACAAGACTTCCAGCTACGGTATCACTGGAAATGTTTTCTCAATTATTAAATCATTTCTCTCCGATAGGTTCATAAAAGTAGTGGTTGATGGGCAGAAATCAGAAGCCCAGAGTATTAATGCTGGAGTCCCTCATGGGTCCATCCTGGGCCCAACTCTCTTCCTGATCTACATCAATGATCTCCCAAAACACATACTTAAATCATTCGTTGACATCTATGCTGATGAAACGACCATCTATGGCAACACATCAAAGGCCGTAAATGACAAAGTTTTCTCTGATTCTCTCTCCTCTGATCTTGAGCGCGTGGTACAATGGGGGAAGAGGTGGCTGGTTACTTTTAATGCATCCCAAACCAATCTTCTATCTTTACATCATCAACGCTCTGATCCCCATCTGGCAACAATTGAAATGGATATCTCTCGTCTTTGGGAGGCTCACTGTTTTGACAAGCGTCTGGGTTTGACCTTTATTCCTGATCTGAAATGGAACACATATATCAGGTCTGTTGCCAAGGACGCTGGGAAAATGGTGGGATCCTTCTACCGCTCCAGAAGATATCTCACTACTGATGTAATTCTCTATCTATATAAAAGACAAGTACGTCCAAGGATGGAGTACTGCTGCCACATCTGGGCAGGAGCTGCTAAAAGCAGCCTATCCTGCCTTGACAGAGTACAAAATAGACTTCGTGGCTTAGTGGGGAATGCTCTTTTCTCTTTCCTGCAGCCTCTCTCCCACAGAAGAGACGTTACGAGCCCGTCTTTGTTTTATCGTTATTTCCATGGCAGGTGCTCGTCTGAGCTCCAATCTCTGGTCCCCTTCATCAATCTTTCACGAAAAACACCCGTCTAGCTGAAACTACTGTCATTAATTTTCCCCACTCTTTATCTGTTCCTAAATCCAAACGTAGATTCCATGAGCAAAGCTTCTTTCTCAGACGTGCACGACTGTGGAACTCTCTTCCGTTTGCCTGTTTCCCACCTGACTACAACTTGGATGCCTTCAAGTCCAACATAAACAAATTCCTGACAAACCGCCACTTAAGTAAGACACTTTATCAAATCTCCATTACTAAAGATTACTAAGATACTATCCCATTGATTATTGTACACGCAATGACCCTTATCCCTGAGTGGCTTCCGGGCCCTGATAAGTGGTGAACTCCATGTAAAAAAAATAAAAAAGAGAAAAGGGCATCCCCCAATAGGCTACGAAGTCTATTTTGAACTCTATCAAGGCAGGATAAGACTTTCTAGTAGCTTCTGCCCAGATATGGCAACAGTACTCCATCCTTGGACGTATAGATAGCGAATTGCATCAGCAGTGAGATATCTACAGGATCGATAGAAGGATCCCAACATTTTTCCAGCGACCTTGGCAACGGATTTGATGTATGTGTTCCATTTTAGATCAGGAGTAAAAGTCAAGCTCAGAAGCTTGTCAAAACATGGAGCCTCCCCAAGACGAGAGCCATCCATTTCAAATGATGCCAGATGGGGATCAGAGCGTTGATGATGTAAAGATAGAAGCTTGGTTTTAGATGCATTAAAAGTAACCAGCCACCTCTTCCCCCATCGTACGACGTGCTCAAGATAAAAGGGGAGAGAATCAGAGAAAACTTTGTTGTTTACGGCCTTTAATTTGTTGTCATAGATGGTAGTGTCGTCAGCTCTCCACTTTCCAGTAGCTCCTGCACAGATGTTGCAACGGTACTCCATCCTTGGACGTACTAGGCTCTTCTACAGGCAAGGATCATTATTACTCGTTTTATTCTAGCTACTATCAATAATGTTGTTACTAGAAATTGTACTCGTAATTGTATAAAAATGTTTGTAATTATTGATTAATATTGTTAACATCACTATCAAGCATTATTATTCATCATTAATTCTAACTTGTGCTTAGGCATAGCAATTTCGTAGCTTACTCTGAATTGTCGGGCAACGCCGGGGAACGTGTAGGCTAGTAAATGAGTAAAAGAGACTTTTTAATTATATTGTATCAAGGTGAAATCAAAGTGCATTCTCATTGGTTAATACCACGGCGCATGCGTCGTACGAGCGTGAATTTTCTTTTGACCTCGTCGCATAATAGCGAACAAATAATGATATTTGAGTATATAATCAAAATGGCTTCTTAGTTCAGAAAACAAAAATCGCCTTCCGGATGAACCATTCCACTCGACGTCATTTATTATTGACTTATTGATGCATTGATTGATTGATTTGCTCGCTAGCTAGAATACCCGTCTCTGCACGGGCCCATAAGCATGTGACTTACTAAAAACCTACTTATGTACGAAAGCACTTCGTTTGTGCGTGCGTGTGTGTACGTGTATGCATTTGTGTGTGAATTCGTTCCATATGGACTCCAAAACGGCTGGGCCGAAGTTTTTGAAATTTCGCACAAAAATCCTTAATATGCCTGGAAATGTCCTTAGATAGATCTTGTATCATAATGCCTCTGATAAGTATCGATAATCGATAATCGATAATTGACAAAATCGATTAAAGAAGGAACAGTCCGATTTTGACCAAAGTTAACACATGTATATAGCCTAACACCACAAGTGTATTTGAGAAGTTTTATCACGCAGAAGCAGACGAGCCCGGCATATAAAACCAACAGTAGGTGCTTTAATAAAACAGGGGCTCGTTCAAAATCAATGTTTCTGTTTACAGCATAATTGAACCATGATACTTGACTTTTGCATTTTAAACTTTAATTTAAGTCATTATATAAAAATAGTTTCATAAAATCAACAGTAGGTTCTCTACAGTGCAATGTAGACTACGATACAGTGGCCGCTCGTGCATGGAGCTGTGGGACTGCAGCACCCCCAAGTTATTTCTACACAATATTACTGATAAAATTTAAAATAATACGTTTGTTTGTTTATTATTATTATTATTATTATTATTATTATTATTATTATTATTATTATTATTATTATTATTTTATTTTTTCTATGTGTACATTATAAAATCATTAATTTTAATGTCGGTATCTCCAAATGCATATTATAACAAAAATAAAACTTGCTTGGAGCTGTGAAATTCACAGTTACACGTTCTTAATGAAATTCTCTTGTACGCATGCGCGGATTAGACGCTTTAGGCAGCCGATGAAAGCCTCTTGAGAAACTGTCGCTTGGCGCAGTTCCGTGTCGTGAAATTCGTTGTTTGCTTAGAGTGTGCGCCTGTATAGATATGATAACATTGTTATTGAAAAAAAAGGAGGTTTACTTATATTTTTTTAAATTATTATTAAAATCTGCACATAACGTGTTCTTGTACATAAAATATTGTGCTATTTTTTTTTTTAAATACGCACACTTTTAGCGTTGCGATTTAAGTCGGTAGCAGACGGAAATATATAATATGCAGAAACTGTCTATTTTTATTTATTAAAAGTATTCGGGAATTTAGCACTGAAACTAACACGCGGCCAAGGGTAAAAACCAAATATACAATAAATAAATTTTACCATAAAAATAAAGTTACTTTTCCATCTACCTGCCTTTTTGTTTGTTTCTTTAAAGTAGTTTTAAATGCTATTTATTTTGCAACAACTAAACTTTACAAAAAAAACTGTTTACATTTTTTCCTAGAAGCAAAAAAGCGAAGAAGCAGTTTATGTTGAAAATACATTTTAGTTAGAAATCTTTTTAACGTGTATGTTTTAGATATAAAAAAAATTAGCATTTATTTGCCTCCGACAAGGACAATGTTAGAAGTTTTACGCTTTGAAAAATGGATTTTTTACACAAGTTTGTTCTTTTTATATAAAAAGCAAGTTGTTAAAAGATTTGTAAATAAAATTTTGTATCTTTAAATATTTTTGTTTGTTTGCTCACTATATAAAAATGTAAACTTTTTATTTTGCATTTTATTTACAAATACGTTTTGTTATGAATACATCTTTAAAAATAAATTTTGTAAATAAAACTGTTATTAAATAAAACGCTATTTTCAAATAGTAAACTCCTATATTAACCCTCGTAGGGAGCCAGGTAAATTTCAAAGTTTTTCTTTTTTGTTTTTATAAAAAATAAGCTATTTTTAAAAATGTTTTTCGTTTGTTTGCAAAAAAAAAAACAAAATAAAAAAAAAACGCAAACTTTTATTTAATCTGAAAAAGGAATAAAAATATATATAATTTTTATTCTGTAAAGTGTACATAATTTAAAAAAATCTTTTTAATAAAAAAGTTTTTGCGTATTATCCATGTCTGATTGATTATTTGTCTTTGTTATATAATTGAATATTTATTTGAATGTTTGTTTATTATTTGATTAAATATTTATTTATATATTCGAATTCCTTTACACGATATGAAAAAAATACGTAAAATTTTTGAAGCAGCACCCCCACTAATCTCAGGCACAAGCCGCGACTGCTACGATATATAGTGAACTACGTCAGTGCGGGAAAGCACTGAAGCTTTCACCCGACTATAGCATGCAATCGATTGATTTGATTGATAGAGAGGCGATTTCACCGATTTCGATAAGAAAAGTATGGAACATTTGTTGATCCTCATTTAATCCCGGTCAACATCAGGTCGCCCTGCTAGTCTTTAATAAATGCAAGATTCAGTTATCTGTAATCATTACTGGTGATGGTTAACACTCTACTTTCTAAGCTAACAACTTTTCTACTGTTCGTGGATGAAATATATCGCTTTGAAATGTTTTTTTTTTTTTTTTTTACATTTTTACGATATTGATTACTTAAAGGGTTCAATTAGTCTTAGAAATTCTGTTTTTAATAACAGCTTTCTATACGATATTACTAAATTCCTACACACGTCAACAGGAATATTAAACCATTCTTCCTTGGCGATATCTTCTAATTCCCTCAGGTTCCTTGGTTTCCTACTTTTCACTTTCGCCTTCACCACAGCTCACAAGTTTTCTATTGGATTCAAGTCCGGACTTTGACTTGGTCACTTCAGGACGTTTATTCCATTTCTTCACTGATTTCGCCGTATGTTTTGGATCATTATCCTGTTGGAAGACCCAGTTGGTTCCAAGACTAAGGACTTCTGCAGAAGGTTTTAGATTTTCAGTCAATATTTTAATGTATTGATCTTGCCTCATGATGCAATCCACAGTGACAACTTTTCCAGTACCGTTGGCCGAAAAGCAACCCCAAAACATACGGTTTTCTCCACCATACTTCACCGTAGGAACTGTATTTTTTGGGTTGAAGGCTTCCCCTTTCTTCCGCCGCACAAACGACACATCTCTGCTGGCAAAAAGTTGAATTTTAGTCTCATCTGACCATAAAACTGAACCCCAAAAGTTGAATCCTTGTCAATAAACTCATGTGCAAACTCTAAGCGGTATTTAATATGTTTCTTGGAGAGAAGAGGAGTGTTCTTTGGTCGGTACTCCTGAATCCCGTGTGACTTCAGTGCCCTCCTCAATGTCGAAACAGAAATTTCAATACCTTGATCACTCAATTGTCGGACTACTTTCTTGCCCGTAGTTTCCGGGTCTTTTCCACTTTTCGAATGGGTTGTCGTACAGTTCTGGGAGAAAGTTTCTTTTTACGGCCTCGACCCGTCAAGTTTTGAATCGTATTGAAAGCACCATACTTCTTGATAATGTTTCTCACTGTGGATTTGTAGCCACTACCTTTCATGTGTGCATCCACTATTTTCTGTCTAACATCGAAACTGTGTTCCTTAATGTTCGCCATCTTTGCAGTCTGGTGTTACTGATAAAGTGAAGGATTTACTAATGCACGTTATTTATAGAAAGCTTTGGAACGTTATAGAAGATGATGCAATACCCAAATCATAATAATCAAGTATTATTTTGCATAAAATATCGTGAATTCTATGATAAAATCATTGGTGCCAATAAATTTGAATTCGTCTGTTTTTTTTTTTGTAATCATTAATAATATTTATTTTTAATATTTTATAATAAACTAAAAGTGTTTCAGGAGATCTGTAGATGGTCGATATAAATATTCATCAACAATTTAATAAAAATAATTAGTGAAAAAATGTTTTATTTTTCTCAAAAAAAAAAAAAAATAACGCAAAAATTCATTCAAAACGCAAAGCCAATTTTTACTATAACATTAAAATACATTCTGCTCTATAGAATATTGCTCTAACCCCCTTTTAAATTATACATATATATATATATATATATATATATATATATATATATATATATATATATATATATATATGGCAAAACTCGGATACGAGTATACATTTTGCTCATTAAGATTTCCTACGATGTGAAACAATTCCTATCTGTGCACAGAAGAGGCGACTGCAGCTGCCACAAGGGATAGTAGGAGGATCCACAGGTTGTTGGCCTCCATCTTTTCTTCGGGTTCTTTTTGTTTCCTCATCTTGTCTTTTGTTGTTTTCGAAGATTTCAGTGTTTTCATATATTTTTCTTTTCCAGCTCTCCCTGTTGGCTGCATTGACTTCCCAGTTGTTTGTGTCAATTTTGGTTGCTGTAAGAGTAGGTTTCAGATGATCTTTAAAACGGCGTTTTGGTGCGCCGCAGGGTCTGTTTCCAATGGCAAGTTCTGAATAAAGAACTTGCTTAGGTAGGCGGTTGTCAGGCATTCGGGCAAGGTGTCCAAGAAGGATGAAAATGAAGAGTATTTCAACCCTTTTTTTTTTAAAACGAACGTTTTTCCCCCCTAAAAAAAGGTTGAAATACTTCTCCATTTTTATTCTTCTTTTTTAGAGAGCTCGCAACTTTTATGGTCTATATTTTTTAAAGCGCTCACTTGTTTCTTTCTTTCTATAGTGCCGAATGGTTCAGAATCGCTTGACGAAGTCTCATTGACTGAAACAGATGGCTGTTTGTAGTGACCAAATGTAACTGTTTGCTTTTTACTTATATATCCATGGTCCCATATACAAAGTAGAACGTCTGATTATAGTTTCTCTTTCTCTCTCCTTCTTTATTTTTCTATTCAGTTATATCCGATTTATCCAATAATCTTTTCATCTGTCTATTGACACTTCTATCTATCTATCTATCTATCTATCTATCTATCTATCTATCTATCTATCTATCTGTGTGTGTTTTCATATATCTCATATTTAAAAAATACAAATCTTTCCACGTCAGTCATCCGTATTTTCTGTCTCCCTATCTATCTATCTATCTATCTATCTATCTATCTATCTATGCATCCGTTTGTGCCCGTGTTTCTATCTATCACATATCGAAAAATGTGTGTTTGTATTCTATCGCATATTTAAAAAAAAAAATGCAATCTTACGACATCCATCCGTTTTATGAGCTCACAACCATTTTCCTCGATTAACACCAATACACACGCCCACAGACACTTTAAACGCGTCTTTGCACGCCTTGTTAAATGAGCAACACGTCCTCAAAATAATCAACACCACGAGTGCATCACGCACACACACACACATTCACCATCACATTCTGGCCGGCACGTTGAACGCGCCTATCGACACCAACGGAGGTTGAAAGATTTAGGAATCGTGCGATGACATCGTAGTGATGTATACGCACTCTCTGACTAGCTCTTGGCTGGCGGGGGGAAAAAATCGTCCTAGAACGCCTCGTTTGTCGAAAACCCTTGAAGCGAACGTTGACTTGCACGCAATGCGCATGTCACATACTCGGGCGGCTCAAGTGCCGGTTCAATCAATTCTTGAGCAGAAATTACCAGTTGATTCGATAGGGGGAAAAACAAAACAAGGAAAAGAAACAAAAAAAAAAAAAAAAAAGAAGCAAGGCCTATTTAAAACAACGATAAAATATTCAATGTTTTTTTTTTTTTTTTTTTTTTTTTTTTCATATTTTGTGATTTTGTTTTAAAAAGCTCTTTTAAATATGGCCGAAAATGTTATTTTGTATTTTAAACACAGGACGAACAAAATTCAATTCCAATTCAATATAATGATTAAAGATTAGCACAAGGCTATGGTTATATTCATGTTTCTTTATAATTTTTAAGCACGAACTCGTCCCCTCTTAACAAGGTCTGAAAGCAACTCGAGGATAAAGATTAAATTAGTTTATCAGGTAGAAGACGAGACAACAACGCTAGGTTCGGAAATGGTGGTTGAGACTAGGCAGACTTTGATTCATTCAGGAGACGACGTGGCGAGAATTTGTTTCCATTGGACTTGAAAACGAACATGCTGCAGTCAGCTGTCAAGCAACTCCACGGTATTGTTTTCTACGGATGGACAGTTTTTTTGTATTTTTTTTTTTTCAAAGAAACTTTGCTGTTTATTTCGACATGAATTTAAATTGAACAAGCTTAAAGGAGAAGGATTAAGAAGAAATAGACTTCAAAGCAACCATATTATAGTCAGCTGTGAAGCAACTCCGCGGTATTGTTTTCCACGGATAGGTAGTTCTTTCAAAGAAACTTTGCTGTTTATTTCGACATGAATTTAGATTGAACAACCTTAAAGGAGAAGGATTAACGAGGAAAGATACTCCCGGGCAATGCCGCATAACGTTGTTTATTCTAGGGTAACACATCTGAAATCGTTTCGAAATTAAACCAAGATGAAGGCTTGTTCATTCTTTCATTTCCAATTTTATTTCGTTTTTCATTTCCATTTCGGTATATATATATATATATATATATATATATATATATATATATATATATATATATATATATATACTTGTTTATTGTTATATAAACATGCTCACATCCCGCTGCTACAAATAGCCACTTGTTTCAATCAAACAACAGATATCATCAGGCAGCGACTTGACTATTCAAAAGTTCAATGAATAATGGATTTTTATTTTAGGTAGGAACTCTTTAGAAGTTGGAGTTAAAAAACTTAAAACACAGGACTTTAATTAAATAAAAAAGTAAAAAGGGAGAGGCAATTTAAATAAAGTTAAAAGATTACAATGGGGAGAGAGTGATTGAGAAGAGAAAAAAAAGGAATAGAGACAGAAATAGAGAAAGAAAATAGAGATATATTTAAAAAATTTTAAAACTTTTAAATTATAAATCACATTACTTAATATTGAATTAGCTCTAGGACATTTAACTATCGAGTTTATTATATATCTAAATTACAACGAGCATTTCCTGTATTTTAATTAAACTAGTAATTTCACTATTACATTAAAATACACTTAGCTCTTTAGACTATTATTCTAATCTCCTTTAAATTATATATATATATATATATATATATATATATATGCATATATATATATATATATATAACTACTTAATTTATTCACATAAAATTAATGTACAAAAGTATAGATTTATGCGTAAACTTTAAGTATTTACTTCAAAGTGCTCAATACGTAGGTAGAGCTAGTTAGTAATTTATAAAATATATATGGCGATTAAGCTACACTGAATATTCGGCGTTTCATCCACTCTAGGACTCCTCAGGCTTATGCGCGAATTCTGAGGAGTCCTAGAGTGGATGAAATGCCGAATATTCAGTGTAGCTTAATCGCCATATATATTTTATAAATTACTATATATATATATATATATATATATATATATATATATATATATATATATATTTGTGTGTGTGTGTGTGTGTGTGTGTGTGTGTGTGTGTGTGTGTGTGTGTGACTAATAGAGGTCTGCATATGTAATTTTACTTAATTTTTCATTAATGGGCTTTGTCCGGCCGGCGACTCGTCATTATGACATAATCCGGTCCACGAGGTCGAATGAGATGCCGACCCTTAATTTAGTGCAAGCATAACAAATATGCAACCAGTGGGTCGAATGCGGCCGATTACAAACAGCACCTTTGCAAAAGTGTGTGGGAGGATATCAAATTACAAGAAATGTCGGAAAGGTAATGAGAATTTCATATCTATCTTCGAAAAAAAAATTTTATATTGAATATTCTGAAACTTTAGAACGTCACAGACCCAAGTTTTTTTTCTAGTTATCGCCATCTTTATTACCAAAGAAGTTACAGTTAGATGATAAAAACTCAAGAAAGTCGACTGAGACAACATTGTCACATCGAATTTTTCTGTCAGCGATCAGTCTGTTAAACTGCTCTTAGTTTTTGCTTTCTGTTTATTTCTTTTATTTTGTACGCAGAAATGAACGTGGTTGGGCTTTGATCGTGTATTTACAATCATTCACATAAAAAAAAACTTTTCAAAGAATTAGGTTGGCTAATCAACACTTGCCATCTCTGAAAAAGTGGTTAATGACACAGGCTGGCGATTTGAGTGTCTCAAGTTCGAATCCAGTTCGTTCCACAAAAATCACTTTTACTTAGGATGTTGTCAACCAATTTTTATGTTATCTCCCGTAATATCTAATGTCTTTCTAAAAAGAATTCTGACTAAAATGATGTCGGGAAACCAATGCCAACAATATCATGTTTGGATTCATACAATATGATGATGATGATGATGATGATCTCTGATAAAACTCAAAACTGCATAGAAAGTTTAGAATATACCAAAGATTGTAAACAACAATTGAGACAAAAGATGAATACTTGTTCATGTTGAACTATTGTAATTTCTTGCTGTTGCATTATGATAGAATGGAATCATTGGCGCTTGCGCACTACGGTCGCGAGACAAATTTCTTTGGTTTCTGTTGGAGAGCGCACATCAGGGGCAGGCAAATGCAATTCAAGAATTCCCAAGGGATTGCTCCGAAAATGGATGTAAATCAATTGAACGTTAACACCTTTAATATGCGTGATATGGTACTTTTAAAATGACAATATTAAAAAAAAAACTAAATAGAATAAATTAAAAAAAAATAAATTAAAAAGAAACTAAATAGAATAAATAAAAAACTAATTAAATAAAAAACTAAATAGAATAAAAAAACTAAATAAAATAAATAAAAAAAACTAAATAAAATAAATAAAAAAACTAAATTAAATAAATAAAAAAACTAAATAAAATAAATAAAAAACTAAATAAAATAAATAAAAAAACTAAATAAAATAAATTAAAAAAAAACTAAATAGAATAAATAAAAAAATAAATAGAATAAAAAAACTAAATAAAATAAATAAAAAAAACTAAATAAAATAAATAAAAAAACTAAATAAAATAAATAAAAAAATAAATAAAATAAATAAAAAAAACCTAAATAGAATAAATAAAAAACTAAATAAAATAAATAAAAAACTAAATAAAATAAATAAAAAACCTAAATAAAATAATAAAAAAACTAAATAGAATAAATAATAACTAAATAAAATAAAAAAAAACCTAAATAGAATAAATAAAAAAAACTAAATAAAATAAAAAAACTAAATAAAATAAATAAAAAAACCTAAATAGAAGAAATAAAAAACTAAATAAAATAAAAAAACTAAATAAAATAAATAAAAAAACTAAATACAACAAATAAAAAAACTAAATAAAATAAAAAACCTAAATAAAATAAATAAAAAAACTAAATAAAATAAAACAACTAAATAAAATAAATAAAAAACCTAAATAGAATAAATAAAAAACTAAATAAAATAAAAAAACTAAATAAAATAAATTAAAAAAAAACTAAATAGAATAAATAAAAAACTAAATAGAATAAAAAAACTAAATAAAATAAATAAAAAAAACTAAATAAAATAAATAAAAAAACTAAATAAAATAAATAAAAAAAATAAATAAAATAAATTAAAAAAAACTAAATAGAATAAATAAAAAACTAAATAAAATAAATAAAAAACTAAATAAAATAAATAAAAAACCTAAATAAAATAATAAAAAAACTAAATAGAATAAATAATAACTAAATAAAATAAAAAAAAAACTAAATAGAATAAATAAAAAAAACTAAATAAAATAAGAAAACTAAATAAAATAAATAAAAAAACTAAATACAACAAATAAAAAAACTAAATAAAATAAAAAACTAAATAAAATAAATAAAAAAAACTAAATAGAATAAATAAAAAAACTAAATAAAATAAAACAACTAAATAAAATAAATAAAAAACCTAAATAGAATAAATAAAAAACTAAATAAAATAAATAAAAAAAACTAAATAGAATAAATAAAAAAACTAAATAAAATAAAAAAAACTAAATAAAATAAATAAAAAAACTAAATACAACAAATAAAAAAACTAAATAAAATAAAAAACTAACTAAAATAAATAAAAAAAAACTAAATAGAATAAATAAAAACTAAATAAAATAAAAAACTAAATAAAATAAATTAAAAAAAACTAAATAGAATAAATAAAAAACTAAATAAAATAAAAAACTAACTAAAATAAATAAAAAACCTAAATAGAATAAATAAAAAAACTAAATAAAATAAAAAAACTAAATAAAATAAATAAAAAAAACTAAATAGAATAAATAAAAAACTTAATAAAATAAAAAAACTAAATAAAATAAATAAATAAAACTAAATAGAATAAATAAAAAACTAAATAAAATAGATAAAAAAAACTAAATAAAATAATAAAAAAACTAAATAAAATAATAAAAAAAACTAAAAAAAATAATAAAAAAACTAAATAGAATAAATAATAACTAAATAAAATAAATAAAAAAGAAATAAATACAACAAATAAAAAACTAAATAGAATAAAAAAAACTAAATAAAATAAATAAAAAACTAAATAAAATAAATAAAAAAAACTAAATAAAATAAATAAAAAAACTAAATAAAATAAATTAAAAAAAACTAAATAGAAAAAATAAAAAACTAAATAAAATAAATAAAAAAAATTAAGCAAAATAATAAAAAAAACTAAGTAGAATAAATAATAACTAAATAAAATAAATAAAAAACCTAAATAGAATAAATAAAAAGAACTAAATAAAATAAAAAAAACTTAATAAAATAAATAAAAAAACTAAATAAAATAAATAAAAAAAACTAAATAGAATAAATAAAAACTAAATAAAATAAGTAAAAAAACTAAATAAAATTATAAAAAAAAACTAAATAGAATAAATAAAAAACCTAAATAGAATAAATAAAAACTAAATAAAATAAGTAAAAAAACTAAATAAAATTATAAAAAAAAAACTAAATAGAATAAATAAAAAACCTAAATAGAATAAATAAAAAACTAAATATAATAAAAAAAACTAAATAAAATAAATAAAAAAAACTAAAAAGAATAAATAAAATAAAATAAAATAAATAAAAAACTAAATAAAATAAATAAAAAACTAAATAAAATAAAAAAACTAAATAAAATAAAAAAACTAAATAGAATAAATAAAAAACTACATAGAATAAATAAAAAAATAAATTAAATAAAAAACTAAATAGAATAAATAAAAAACTAAATAAAATAAATAAAAAACTAAATAAAATAAATAAAAAAACTAAATAAAATAAATTAAAAAAACTAAATAGAATAAATAAAAAACTAAATAAAATAAATAAAAAACTAAATAAAAAAAATAAAAAAAAACTAAATAAAAAAAACTAAATAAAATAAACAAAAAAAAAAAAATAAAATAAATAAAAAACAAAATAAAATAAATAAAAAAACTAAATACAAAAAATAAATAAAAAACAAAATAGAATAAAATAAAATAAAAAAAAACTATTTTGTGTTGAAAAAAACAAACAAACTATATTTGCGTTATTATAATTTTCTGAGTTTTATTTTTAATTAAAAAAATGCGCAACAAAAACTTTCTAAAAGGCCTTTATCCTCGAGTGGCCTCCAGGCCGTGATAAGTGGTGACTCATTTGTAAAAAAAAGAAGAAGAAAAAAACAGACTATTCTTTTTCATTCTCATTCATTAAAGTTTTTTTTTTTTTAAACTTTTTTTCTTAATTATATTTTAACTCCTTTGAACCATCAATTTAAAGTTTCGTCATATAAAAAACACACTCATATCGCGTGCTAATTTATATTAAACTAGTAGAGAGACCCGGCGTTGCCCAGGATAGATTGCCTGCTCTAGTTGTGGACCCATCGCGGTTTATCGGGAGGAAGCTGACATGCCTTTTGCAGCAATTATTTAGTCCACAATATGTTATAGTTTACATTGCACTGTAGAGAACCTACTGTTGATTTTATTAATTTTTTATATGCACACACACACACACACACACACACACACACACACATATATATATATATATATATATATATATATATATATATATATATATGATGGCTTGAATTACAGTTTAAAAGTCAAGGATCATGGTTCAATTGTACTCTAAACAGAAACATTAATGTCGAATGCGCCCCTGTCATATCAAAGAGCCTGTTGTTGATTTTATAAATTGGGCCTTTCGATTTGTGTGGTAATAAAACTTCTCAAATACACATGTGATGTTAGGCTGTTGTAAGGTGTTAACTTTGGTCAAAATCGCTTGTCTCTTCTTTTATTAGACCATTTTGATTATCGATTATCGAAACTTATCGAAGATATTCCAATACAAAATCTATCTAAGAACACTGACAGCCACGTAAAGTACCTTCGTATGAAATTTCATAAAAATCGGTCCAGCCTGTTTGGAGTCTATATGGAACGAACTCTCACACATATGCAAAGTTATTTTTCTATAATAGTAGATATTTTTTAAGAAAGCCAAGTGATATAAGTTTCTTTTCTTTAAAATAGCTGTTTATTTACCTTTAAAGATATGCAGCAAACTTTCGCCTGTATCAGGACATTTTCAAGCGATTTATTTTTTATTAAACATTTTTTTCTCCTTGGAGATGGAAAAATCTCTCTGGGTATTATTCCGTTAGGATTGTTAAATGGACAATTTTAAAGTCTTTAAGTGCAACACGCGGCTCACGTGACAAGGTTATTAATATAAAAATATCGTTATGTATAAATATTAAATTTTTTTTTATAATGAAGCCAAACGATTTTTATTTTACGAAATCGGGGCGAAAGCTTGCTTCATATGTAATAAACATATAAGAAAAGAAACTTATACAGGTTCGCTTTTTTGTTAGTATCCATTCATAACGATATTAAGAAAAGGCTTTCTATTTTTTTGTTAAACTACTGTAGTTAAATTCTTTTGTGATGTAGCCGGGTTAAATAAATAGTAGTTTTTTTAAAGAAAAAAAAAAAACAAACTCGCAGCAACAAAATCGTTTGTCAGATAAATATAAAACATTATCAGGAAATTATCGGTAGACAGGAGAGGGTAGAGCAAGAGGTGGCAGGATTTCAGCTACGGCTCGTAGCTACTATTGCTTTTTTTACTGACCCGCTGCTCTTCCGCCTCACTTGTTTATATCGACCTGTTCTCTCGCAGGTGTGTAACCCAGGCAGCTGCGATGTCAACTACTTGACCTATCTACCTCCAGCGATCTCAGTTTTGACAGATATGCACTCATCACTCGGTACTTAGCCTGCAGACCGTACGTTCGTCCGTTCGTCCGTTCGTCTGTCCTTCCCCAAATTCTCAATAGCTACTCATTACATTTTTTTGAATTTTTGCATGAAGTTACAACTACCCAAGGGAGGAAATTTAACATTCTCGGATTTTTGATAAAAGTTTTGGTTGCGTCCCCAAAGGATCAAAAGGGTTCAAGGTGAAAAGATCCGGGCGAAGATCAAAATACTAATCAGGGAGGCCAGTCAACAAATTTCGACAGACCATTAACACGACGCATTATCCTTCAACTGCGACGTTTGCAACCGACAATGTAGATCGAAGATAGGCTTATTCAACCACAGAAAACATTGTTAAATCATCTCTACAGGCACAACCCAATAGTCTTCTAGACATCTTGAAGTGCTGTGAAGTTATCTCTTGAAGAGTTTGATTCGGTGAGGGTTAAAAGATGGAAAATATCAAGTTGAGATGCTGCTTTTACAAAAAAAAAAATTGAAGTTTTTTTTTCTTTCTTCTTGGGTGGTTGCGGCGGAAAGAGCACATGAGATCTACCCGGCGAGAAGTTGTATGAAGATGGGGTCTGCAGGAATGAGCATGATCCTAACCATGACCCAGAAACGCTGGTAAGAGGATCCTCTTTATTTGTAGTTTCCTTTCCCACCTTATCCCTCTCCCCGTTTCTGTTTTTGCCTTTCCCCTTCTCCCTATCTATTCTGATCCTCCTCTCTTCCCCACCATCGTCTCTATTCTGACCCTCTTCCTTTTTTTCCCCCACCATCGTCTCTATTCTGACCCTCTTCCTTTTTTTCCACCGCCACTCGTCTTTATTCTGACGCTCCTCCCTCCTCTCTTGCCCCACCCTCGTCTCTATTTAAAATTTTTTTTTTATCTTAGTTACATTCATAAAGTAAAACAAAAAATATTCTGAAATAATTTTTATTAAACGATTTCAGTTATAATTGTGGGAGCGCGGCCTTTATGACCACACAAACTAACCCCTATGCCCCTCGCACGGCTCGGAGTTTGACGTGCTTGGTGTCGTGTAATTGACTGATCCCCTGGTCCTCCTCAAGGTTTTTTAATAACTCGTTAATTATTCCCCTGAACGTGATCAAATGACCCTTTCGCTGAAAAACTTCGTTATCGTTTCTGTGTGCACAGTTTTTTAATTACGAATATTTCGTCTGGCCTCTTTCAGCAGATCGATTTTCGATTCGGATTTGCGGACAATGGTCGATAAATATTACAACTAGACAAACATTTATTCAATTGGTTTAGCAATATTTATTGAATGGAATATTGTTATTTTATACGCACAGCCACACATATATAACCTCTATATATAAAGTAGTAACGTTCGTATGTGTGTATGTCTGTATGTACAACTCTCCTACAGGCCACACAACTGAACCGATTATGACCAAACCTTGCAAGTTGATGGTCCCCCACTTAGAGATGTAAAGGTCAATGGTCAATGTCAACCCTATGTATAATACTCTCCTACAGTCAACACCACTGGACCAATCATGACCAAACCTGATATGATGATGGTCTCTGATCTAGGCATGATGCACACCATTTTTCAAGGTCATGGTCAAATGTTAGGGTCATATTACAACATCCACTTACTGCAAGGGTGCTTGCGAAGTGGGCACCCGAGCGTGCAGAAAATTCCAACGTGAAGCGGGTACCTTTACTAGTCATAAATAATACTTTATTTATCTATTTTTTTTATATTTAAATTAATGGATGGGAGAGAAATCGATGTGTCGCTTCTGAGTTGATTTCAATCGACTAAAGTAAACGATGTATTCTTTTCATCCTCCCCGTTCCCTTCAATTTATTTTCCTCTCTCCCCCACCAACACATAAACTAATATATCCAAAAATTACGAAAAACGATAAGGTAGAAAAATAATTATTGATAAACAAAGAAATTGGTGACAGAAAGCGAAATGACTATATTACGCTTACTAAAAAAGAGATAAATTAACAAGGAAGATAATTAAGTTCTCTTGCTTACATCACGTGACGAACGTAATTCAAAATGTCGGACAAAATTTATTTCTCATATAAACTTTATCGAAAACAGTTTTTCATTAAGAATTATTTTTCTAGTTCATCGTTTTTCGTAATCTTTTGATATATTGCTATTTGCGACATGATAGATACGTAGACATCATTTGCTTTACATGAAATTCAATATTTTTTCATTTTTATAATATACGACGATCTTTATCCATGAAATTCTTTATTTGGCCAATCAACTCTGGTTTCTGACTTCCTTACTTTTACACCTTCCAGCATCTCTCACAGAATCCCTGTCTTCCTTGAATCTCTTATGCCACTTAAAAAACTGATGCTCGATTCGTGCAAGATTGTGCCAAAAGCAGTGTAAAGCATGCCATGCGTTTCTGTGGCATTTTTACCAAGTTTAAAACAGAAGTTTATTGCATATCGTTCTTCTAAAGTGTTCATCAGCTGTGACAATCAGGCTTTAGTAGGGTGTATTCCAATTCCTGCATACCGAACGGACCATTAATCCAAGAACATTTTTGCATGCTGAATGAACAATTTTTTGTCGAATGTTTTTTTTTAATTAATTTTTGATTGTAGAATCCCTAGTTTCGGGTCGTGCTTCTGATGCAGGGTGCTTCGGTGAAATTTGCAAGCAAATGACAAGGAAAAGGAAGGGGCAGATGTAGCAAGATCCTGGGCGATACCAGATGGTCTTGCTTTTCAAATAGAGGAAGAGAAGGTAGGAGAGGGGTGTGATATTTGATCAAGAAAAAAAGACAAATGTCCTTGGGACTTTATCAGGAAAAGAAGAAAATAATAGATAATAATTGTTCTTTAAGCGGTTTTAATTTCCGTTTTGTACTTATGTAGCGATAAGAAGAAGCAAAAATGTCCATAAGAAATAAAATATTTCAATGGGGAAAAATAAATAGATATGATAATGGGATTCTTGAGTTTGGCAGAAAAACAATACAGGATCGTTTTCTGGTTGAGTTTGAAAAGAACAATTCAGATATTATGGAAACAATGACTTGGATTCAAAATGTCTGCTTTGGTGTCTGAAAGATGTTGTCATTTGGGCCCACCTGTTGTATTTAACTACCAGTGATAGTTAGTTGGACAGATAAATAAATAAATTTGAACCTAGGGAGAGATATGGTCACGACAGAGGAGGAAGAGGTTCACAAGAAAAGGGAAAATTAAAAGAATATAGAATAAGGGTATAGAGAAAGAAGTTCACGAGAGAAGAAAAGGAATATAGGATAATGGGATAGAGAAAAAAGAGGTTCAGAGGAAAAAAAGAAAGAAAAGTAATCTTCAAATGACAGAGGGGGGCAGTCTTTTTAGAATTAGGGTCTTTTTACTGGCTGGCATCGAGACGTCCACCTCGCTTTCGTCCCGCCTTGGGTGGGTGGGCAGAAACCCTCATAAGAGCTAAATTGAAAAGCTCTTGTTCTTAGCTGAGAAATCAACTGGATGAACTTAAATTATACAACCTGCATCACGAAGCTCGGATCAAAGAACTCGACTTTAAAACAAATATACTCTAAGTATCTTAAATGGATTTATAAATAATTATTTTGTTTGGTTTATATAAAAATGACTCCGAGTTTTTCTTTGTTTCTCGATTGTCCGCCTGAATGAGGATACAGTTTATTTCAGGTATGCCCTGACGCCAGATGATGAAGGAGACAGACTGGATCCAGCACGAAGCCAGGGTGACGGCCGAAGTGAACGATGTTGCCACACGGACTTAGGGTCATGCACATTTCGCGTGCCCTGAGCAGCAGAGAGATATTTTCCAGTGACCAGTGAGAGTCTGGTCACGCTTGAGGGATTCACTACTAGACAAGTAAGAATGTAGCCCTGCTGGGTTGCATCTATGGTCCTGTGAGCCGGGAGCGATGAACATGGCCAAGAGTACATCACAAGTATGCTCCCGTGAACCAGGTTAGTGACGGATGCGGCCAGCTACGGACAACAGAGGGGGTTAGGGTTATATGAAAGTCACTTTGTGTGTGTGTATGTGTGCATGTGTGTGTGTGTATGTGTGTATATGTGTGTGTATATGTATGTGTGTGTATGTGTGTGTATGCGTGTGTATATGCATGTGTGTGTGTATGTGTGTATATGTATATGTGTGTATGTGTGTGTGTATGTGTGTATGTGTGTATATGTATGTGTGTGTATGTGTGTGTATGTGTGTGTATGTGTGTATATGTATGTGTGTGTATGTGTGTGTGTATGTGTGTGTATGTGTGTGTATATGTATGTGTGTGTGATTTCCTTCCTCATAGATTCCGAAACTGCTAAGCCTATCTTTTGCAAATTTCACACAAAGGTAATTTATACGTCTGGCAGTGTTCTTAGATAGGTTTTACACAGAAATTCATGCAATAAGTATCAAAAATCAAAAAAATCCGATCTTAAAAATAATTTTTCTTCTGACGTGTCTGATTTTTTTTTTAGATTAGGATGGGTTATTCGTATTATTTGGATTAATCGGACTACCGTTCTCAACTTGAGTGTGATTTTTCACAACGTTGATGAGACTTTCACAATGGTACGGGATAAGCTGACTTCTGATGCATCCCAATTGACAATATAATGGAGATGTTGACCTTATGTGCAGAAATTACATGATTTGTGATAAGATCAACAGAAAGAAGGTCTGGCGATGGGATCACCATTGTCTTCAGAACTGGCCAATGCATACATGGAGTACTTTGAGGAAATGACATTAGGATCAACACTACTAAAACCAACAATGCGGTTGCGATATGTAGATAACAGATTAATACACTGACCCCATCAGGAAGATGTTCAAACATTACTAGACCATTTGAACTCGATCCGTCCAACTATACAGTTCACGATGGAAAAAGAACAAATTATCGTCCCTAGATGTGTTAATAATCTGCACAGGTTAGGAGTTTGTCATCTGTATACCGAAAGCCAACTTTCACTGGACAGTATCTAAACTTCAACTCCCACCATCCATATAATGTAAAGAAAGGAATCGTCCGTTGCTTACAACACCGAGCAAAAGCAATATGTAGTAACAGCAGTGCATGTGAAGAGGAGATGGACAGTTTAAGAGAAAACCTCCACCGAAACAAATATCCAGAGAGCATGACATCAGGTCTAATAAATCTGGACCAAACACAAAAGGGACATCACTCAGAAACTCATCACAGTTTGTATACCATATATAAAGGGCTTGTATGAAAAACTTCAACGAATATGTAATCCATATGACATTAGGACAGTATTCAGGAGTGATTCAACTCTCTGGAAACGGCTTGTGAGAGTCAAGCCCCCTACAGAAAAAAATCATGACTAAGAACTGTGTATATGAAATCCCATGTCAGCGTGGAAAACTATGTCGTCCACTAAAAATACGGGTAGAAGAACATCGAAAAGCCGTAGTACGTAGAAAGATTGAAAAATCAGGTATTGCTGACTATATCTGGAAGGAAAAGGGAAACCATTTATCATTAAGAGTCGAAGTAAAAAGTATAAAATTTAATACGATATGGGAACCATCTTCTCTAATATAAATCTCACCTGTCTGTTTAAATGTATGCATGTATGTATGTTTGTATAGCTGGCTAAAACTTTCGGCAGAGGCGACGGGTTTTCACGAGATTGGAAGAGTTTTGAAGCTTGACCCTTCGGACGACAAATATCGAAAAATTGGCTAAAAACACTTTTCTATAGGGAGGGGTGGCATTTTCGCCGATATTTTCGAACGTCATCCCCCCCTTTTGATTGACTAGCCTTAATTTAAACATTCGTCACACCTGGTTTGGCGACGGGCGCAACAGCAAAAACGTCACGCTTTTTTTTTCACGTTCTTTACCTCCTTCGCGGTACAGGTTCAAGCCTGCCTGCCTACTACTATTTTTTTTTTTTTGCTCAACAAACACCTCCAACGCAGGGCACCCAGGCTAGTCTATAATATAAATCTCACCTGTCTGCGTAAATGTATGTATGTATGTATGTATGTATGTATGTATGTATGTATGTGTTGCAATATTTTGGGATTAATGGGGTAGATATTTATTTGCTGCCCACCTCAGCAAAATGTGGCACAAGGCCGGAAAGTGGGAACCCCGCAGGCTCCCCTAAAGGAGGGGCACTCCTGCAATTGTAAAAATTGCCTGAGTAACCCCGTCGGCATTCCCCGGTCGGGGCGCCTCAGGCAGCAAGCAATAAACTTGCCCCACCGGAAAGCCCGGTGGCAAGGCCTGGGAGGGTGGACCTCCTAGGTATTACCCAGGCGGTGTACCTCAGTCCAACAGGTGCTGGGCCGGTTCCCGGCCCCTCACCTGTTGGGCTGAGTGTCAAGTGACGAATCCTTGACTGGTACTACCCTGTCTCCATGCAGCCGAAGCCGCTAGGAGACATCCCATCAAAAGAGTGTTTTAATGGGGTATGATCCCACACAGTCGGACGATTCTATTTATAAACGATGCTGCTAAGAACTGACGAATCAAATTAATTCACGTTCTGCTACCAACCAATCAGAAACCAGAATTGCTTCATAAATATTAAACCTTTTCTGGAGCAATTTCACGTGTTCTTTTCCCGGGTTTCGACACGGTAAGAATATTTTGTTCTGTGGAACTGTCTACTACAAACAAGTCACCTCCCAGGACTTGTGTGTAACAGCGAACCATCTGAAACTGTTCTGAAACTCAAAATGGCTTACACTTCTAGAGGTTATGGGCCCAGCGTGCGTCTTTATTTCGATGGATCCGAATCAAAATTCGAATTGTGGCAAGTTAAATTTCTGGGATATCTACGAATCACAACCTGAAAACAGAAACGACCCCGACTTCATTGAAAAGAACGCAACTGTCTTTGCGGAATTAATACAGTGTTTAGATGACCGAAGTCTATCACTGGTAATGAGAGAAGCACTGGACGACGGCTGCAAAGCATTAAACATATTGAGAGAGCATTATTTATCGAAAGGAAACCCCAAAATTATTTCTTTATGCACTGAACTGACCTCTCTAAAACGAATGGAAGCCGAAACTATTACTGATTATATTATAAGAGCCGAGACAACTGCAAATTCTTTAAAAATGTCTGGTGAAGTTATAAGTGACAGTCTGTTAATTTCCATGGTCCTTAAGGGATTACCGAGTGATTTCAAGCCATTTACCACCGTGATAACCCAGAAAGAAAAACCCATGACTTTTAGCCAATTCAAGGTAGCACTCAGAAGTTACGAAGAAACTGAAAAAATGATCACAGAAAAAAACGAATCCACAAATATCATGAAATTTAAAAATACACACATAAAAACACCAAAATCGAATTATATCCATGCCAGGAATAAAAAACGCAACTTTGCCAAAAGCAGGTTTTTTCCTAAGAAAAGTACAAAAATTATTTGCTATAATTGTGGACGACCTAATCACAAAAGTTTCCAATGTAGATACAGGACTCAAAATGGCGACTACATTAAAAATGTAGAGAGCTCTGTTAGCGAACATACATTTTTATTTTCGTGTACATTTGATGCTTCAACAAACAATAATAATTTTCTTGTCGATTGTGGGGCCACGGCACATGTGATTACAAAGGAATCTGATTTTATCAATTTTGAACCCAACTTTAAGCCACAAAATCATTTTGTAGAACTAGCTGACGGGAGTCGAGTCAATGATATCGTTTTGAAAAGAGGCAATGCGAAAATCTCGCTAAAGAACAATAAAGGTGAATTGTGTTTCTGTATCCTAGAAAACGCTCTTCTAATCCCAAAATTTAAACCTTTACTCAAAGCAAAGGACTTGTTACGATGACTCAATCGAGATACATTCGACAGAGGCGACGGATTTTTTTTTAAATTCAAATAATACGAATAGTCTTTCGTTTCTTCTAGATAAAAAGAATTTTTACATGGGAATATTTACGTTACAAATAAAATATTTTAACGTAAAATATTCCACTGCAAATATTTTTCTTTTTTTATCTAGAAGAAAAGAAAGACTATTTTTAAGATCGTCAAGCTCAAGTATCAGCCGATGTCATATTGTAAACAAACGCAGACGAAATTTGATGAACGACATTATCATTATTATTTATTTATTCATTTATTTATTTATTTATTTTCAATTAGTACGCCGGGAAACTTATTCTACGTAATATACAACAATCAATAGGGGATTGATTCTCTAATAATATATACGTAATCTGAATATATTAGAATAGCAGGAGTAAGCGTAATGTACGACCGGGCAACGCCGTGCGTCCGGCTAGTATTAAATCTATATATTCTATAAAAATGAAATTGTCTGTGTGTGTACATTTCCCTACCAAATTACTCTGTCAATTTTCCTAGGACATAGATCAAACTTTTTAACTTGATTTGAGCCTAAAGCAATAAATGTTGAGGGATCAAAATAGGGGTCAAAGTTTAAAAAATTTTTACCTTTCAGCCAATTTTTGGGCTAAACATTTGAAATTTTGCATAAACTGTATTCAGACATAGGGCAAACTTTTTAATCGGTTTTTAATCGAAAGTTGAAATAATTAACGTTTGCAGACTCTACCAAACTCCTCCGCCAAGTTTGGGTCGTAACACTTGAAATTTTAGATGTAGGTTTCCTGGACATGAGTCAAACTGCTAATATATATATACATATACACATAACGTTATGAACAGTACATAGGGCTCGAGCAAAGTCGGGCTGAACTGCTGGTGTATATATATATATATATATATATATATATATATATATATATAACTAGTAGTCGTCAGGATGAAGGAGGCCGGTTAAAGGAGAAAGAAAAGGAAAATTCTTCAGTGTCGTAGTAGGTGTGCGTGTGTGAAATTGTCTCTGTGTGTATGTGTGTATGTGTACATTTCCCTACCAAACTACTCTGTCAATTTTCAGTCTACAGACTTGAGATTTCACATAAGGTGTATTGAGATTCGAGAAAATCTTTTTAATCGGTTTCCGGCCAGAAATTTGTCTGTCAAGGGTTCAAAGTTCAATGATTTGACCTTTGAAAAATCTATTACACTCCTACGCAAATTTTGGGTTTAAACACTTGAAATTTTAGATGTAGGCTACTTGGACATGAATCAAACTTTTTAATTTGATTTGAACTCAAAACAATAAATGTCAAGGAGTCAAAATTGGAGTTAAAGTAAAAAAAAATTGACCTCTATAGTCTCTACCAAATTACTCAGTCAATCTTTGGTCTAAACATTTGAAAGTTTACATAACGGTGATTCAGGCATACAGCAAGCATTTTAACCAGTTTGGAGGACGAAAATTTCGCTGCGAAAACGTCAAAGTTGAAAGAGTTCACCTTTGCGGATTTTATCAAACTCCTCCGCCAATTTTGGGTCTAAATACGTGAAATTTTAACTTGGACATGGGTCAAACTTTGAGACGAAAACAATAAATGCTGAAGGCTCAAAATTGGGGTCAGAGTTTAAACGAATTTACCCCTGCGGTCTCTACCAAATTACTCAGCCAATTTTTGGTTTAAACATTTGAAATTTTACATAAAGGACATTCATGCATAGGGCAAGTTATGAACAATACATATGGCCCGGGCAAAGCCGGGCTGAACTGCTAGTAGATATATAAAAGACGAAAACTAAATATATCGATTTTAAGTAACCAGACAAAATCATATTCTCCCACCTGGCTCAAGATGGGAACAGTAGGTCGAAGAATCTTAATACAAATGAGTTTGTTCCGTGAATACTAATATTCTACAAATATATTGGCTTAAACATGATACGGACATGCGCAGTTGTCTCACGGATATCGATACAACCGGAGCGTTTTCATATCAGTCGACTTGTTCGGCTTAAGATGAAGAGTTGGAAAGGGGAGGTAACTCCGTAGATTGTTTATTTGAATGTAATTAAGCGGCATGCTAGGATATTCAAATATATAATCTGTTATCAAATATATGTTGACGTGTTCCGTTGGTCGTTCGACATCCTTCCTAAATGATCCGTCTGTTTGAACACGAGCGGAGGATGAAAAGAAACATGAAAATTGGCCGGCGGACATTTTCTGATTAATGACAAAAGCAAACGCCGAGAGCAAACACTTCGGCGAGCAACATGGTCGGCCGTTGCTGGACAAGAGTCAAAAGGATAAAACGAGAGAAAGAGCTAGAGAGAGAGAGAGAGAGAGAGAGAGAGAGAGAGAGAGAGAGAGAGAGAGAGAGTGTGTGTGTGTGGTTTTTGGTTGAGTTGCATATTTTCACGGCATATCAACCCTCTTCCAATTTTTTTTTTTTTGCATGGGGGTCACCACTTATCAAGGCCCGAAGGCCACTCAGGGATAAGAGTTATTGCGTGTACAGTAATTAATGAGATAGCATTGTAGTAATCATTAGTATTGGGGGTTTTGATGGTGTCTTACTTAAGGGGGCGGTTTGTCAGGAGTTTGTTTATGTTGGACTTGAAGAAGTCGAATGCAGTCATTTTTGGTTAAATGTTTTTCTATGCTTCAAGTTTTTTTTTAATCTTCAAATATTTATTTATGAGGTTTGGTTTGATTGCTTTGTAGAGTAAAATTGTTACTTTTGATTTTGCCTTTGCAGAACATGATTGAGTTTTGCAAAGGAAATGGAAAAAAAAACAATCACATCAATGTTTGGTGCAATTTAGGTTAGGATCTGACAGCACCGGCTGATAAAAGAAACAGAGATATATATAAATAAGTATTTATCTCTCTCTCTCTCTCTCTCTCTCTCTCTCTCTCTCTATATATATATATATATATATATATATATATATATATATATATATATATATACTAGCGAAAGTCCCCGTCGTTGACTGGGTTCAAAAACAGCCTACAGAAAATGGACTCTGATTTATGAAAGTATGATAGGTTATGAAAAGGAAGGGTTGTAAAGAGATAGCTTCGAATTCGGGGGTATCAAAACCAAAGCAAAATATGATGAAAGTAAAAATAAAATAGATAAACCCCATAATTTATTATACCATACCTGTTCACACTGAAACACTTATCACAATATTCTGTGGATCTATATTAAAAAACCTTGTTAAACTTTGTGACATATTTCCATTCTATGGAGGTCAGAACACCCCATAATTTTATTATACCATATTTCTTCAAACTGAAACATAATTATCAAAGTATACTTACGCAGATAGATATGAAAAGTCTTTATTAAGGTTTGTGCCTATTTCCATTCTATTGAGGTCAGGCGCGAACGCAGACCCCACAATTTTATTATATCATCCCTATTTAAATTAAAACATACTTATCAAAGTATTATTATGTACATCTATATCAAAAACACTTGTAAACTTCTTTTTTTTTGTTTCAATTTTTTATTTCCATACTTTGTGGATCAGGCGCATACACAGACCCCACAATTTTAATGAATCCTCATTATGCCAGATCAAACATATCCATTCCTGTGTCTTGATACATCTTCTATCATTATTCTATAATAGTCAACCATATAGGAGCCTATTCGTGACCAGGTATTTATTTGCTCCCCCACCGAGCAAATTAGGCACAAGGCCGATTTTTAATGTGAGGAGTGAAGGGGAAATCGGGACCAACTCCCCGGGGAGTAAGGGAGCTGGATAGTGACAATTGGTATGAAGGGTTGCCCCTACATTGACCAAGGTCTTATCTGTGGGGTTGCCCCCACATATGGTCTTTGCTTGCAGTAGGTATTTATTTGCTCCCCCACCGAGCAAATTAGGCACAAGGCCAATTTTTAATGTGAGGAGTGAAGGGAGGGGGAAGGGAAAAAGGGGACCAGCTCCCGAGAGGTGGGAAATGGGAGCTGGTTAAAGGTCAGGTATGTGGGTCTTTGCTTGCAGTATCTGTCGGAACAGATGGTATTTATTTGCTCCCCCACCGAGCAAATTAGGCACAAGGCCGATTTTTAAAGTGAGGAGTGAAGGGGAAATAGGGACCAACTCCCCGGGGAGTAGGGGAGCTGGATAGTGACAATTGGTATGAAGGGTTGCCCCTACATTGACCAAGGTCTTATATGTGGGGTCGCCCCCACATATGGTCTTTGCTTGCAGTATCTGTCGGAACAGATGCTACACTTTGATCTTGGCCCGAAGGCTACGGAGGTGGCCTAGTCGTGACCAGGCACACACACGGACGTTCAGCTTTATATTATAAATTTAAAATTGCTAGGGATAGGGGATAACGGCACAAAGTAAGGTAAACAGATTTTTAGAAGTATTATTAATTGTTTTTACTTTGTTTCCTTGCGTTTGGTATATATTACTACACCTGCTTTTCCTTGTTTCTGTAAGGATAGTTTGCCTTACATCCAAAATAGTAATAGTATTTATCAATTTAAATGCCAGTGTGATGCTGTAGCAGTGTCAGAAATTTCGTGAAAACTATTGAATAATTCCACCCGCTATTTTCCAAGCTTATAACTCCTCTAAAAATGTAATTCAAGCCCTAATTTTTTTTAATTAAAGGAGCAAGGTTTCATTAAAAAAAAAAAAAAAAAAAAAAAAAAAAACGTGTTTTTTTTTTTAAAAAGGTTTTAAACTTTGGACTTTACAGGTAAATTTCTAAAAAACACTACTTTTTTGTTTTAAATTTGAATATATTATTTATTGATCTTTTATCTTTAATCTGTGATATATAAACCTTTTGTGCACGAATTAATTATTTACTTTTTAATAGACACTTGAAAATTGGGGGGTGGCGTGAATTAAAAAAAAAAAACGTTTGTCTAAAATATTATATCTAGTTTATTGGAAAGAGCATAAAATTTCACATTGACCCTGAAAATATCGAAAAAAGAAAAATTTTGATAGATTTTTAAAGTTTAAAAATTTAAAAATACTGAACTCGTAAAATTCAATTAATTTCATTACTATTTTTTAAAAAATATTTCTATTACTTTTTATACAACTTTAATAGTTTATTTTGGAAGTATAATCTTTAAAGAAAATAAACAACTCACATTTAAAAGAGAAATTACGAGTTTTTATATTTTATTTCCAGTTTCGTGTTAGGGGGTGTCAAAAATTCCTACAAAAATTCTGATAACACCTAGTGATGCTGGTTATGTCGGGCAGACTCCTTACATTTGCAGTCTGGTATAAACCAGCACATTCCATCCAAGATTAGAAAGGGTAGAGCGGGATACGTGAATCTCCCTTCCTCTACAGCTTTGGACTCTGCTATTGACCAACATTTGGTTGAGAATCCTTGTAGTGTCAATAAGTATAAAACAGAGTGGTTTGAGATACGTCATAGAGCAGGTTCTAAAAATCATTTAAAAGTTTTAGAATTTTCTTTATCGCAACTCGTAAACCTTCTTTGTGCCGGCAGAATTGTTAAAAGCGTTAAATCTCTTCGCGAAACTCTGACCGCCTCCCATTTTTTCCCTCGTCGTGCTATTTTACTTGCTTTGTAGCCGTTTTATTAAAGTTACTTAGTGGTTTTAATCGTTCTTTTTGGCACAATTTATAAAAGATCATATTATGGCAGAGGGCGATATCATCTGCCACCATATGCATCTGAGAACTATATTTAACGTAACATTTAACCAAAACTTGGCGCTTATGCAGTTTTCGTACCGCGTGATTTGTAAATATGTTTTTTTTTTCAGGTTAAATTCAAGCTTTACCATATCGTTCTTTTTTTTAACATTGTAAGGCTGAAGCATAGATTAGTTACAAAACACCCTCCCCGTGTAAAGAACGGCTTTCAAAATAATAATATAATTATTTCAGCACGGAACAAAAAAAAAAAAATACATAAGTACCCAGCAGTTTAAAACTTAATCTTGCATTCTTTCTTTTTCTTTTATTTGTACGTGTATAGCTTAAATTAAAATATAATCGCATATTCACATTTTCAATAGCGTGATTAAATTTAACCCATTAAAAGTTTAATAGGCAGATTAAATTAAGCCAAACTTTAGTGCTTATGCATTTTTGATATCACGCTATTTGTAAATAACTTTTTCAGATTAAAATCGAGTTTCACGATATTTTTAAATAATAATCTTTTAAGAATTCTGTTTTGTTTTTTTTGTTTTTTTTTTGTTTTTTTTTTGTAATTCAACCGAGAAAAAAATTATCAAGAAAAAGTGTTTATTTCTTTTTTTTTTTTTTTTTTTTACATAATAATATTGATTTTATGTCCAATTTCATTTACAAACTTTATTTTAAATGAAATAAACAACGGAATTTTTTTATATAACAATAACTATTTTTTTTAATTATTTGATCTTTTCAGCTGGAAAAAAGGTTGAAATTTTTATGGACATACATTTTTTCAAAATTTATTTTCCGTAACATGAAAGATCGGGAGGAGGTAATGCCTGAAATAATATATTTAACAAACCCTACTTTTATTATATAAGTTCTTTTTTTAATAATGGATAAATTCGAAAATTTAAGAAAAATATGACTATTTTTTAATTTTTGCTAGATTTTTAAAATATGGGTATGTTTACGGCTTCAAAAACGTCACTACACAGGAACGTTGTTTTAAAGCATCGATGATGTAAACACGATTTTTGTCTCGCATTTTCATTTTTTTTTGTATGCTGTAAAAAATTTGTAAAAAATATTAGCAGTTTATTTAAACCTTCTTCTTTTAAATGGTAAAAAATGATGATAATATTAAATTACAGTTACATGGTGTTACATACAGGGTGGTTAAACTGTGGCGCGCGTTGGAGGTACCTATTATACACTTGTTAAAAAAAAAACGATTAGGCTATTTTGGCAGTACAGACCCGTTCTTCAACCTTAGTACACGCAATATTTAATACATTTATTATTAAAAATGTACGTTTACTTTGAAAATTGATATCCTTCTCGAACACAAATATTGCAGGTGCTCTGTTTTATAATTTAATTTTATAAACATTGTCCAACAAAACTAAGCTGTTGGTTTAATTCTATAGATAAACTTCTGTTTACATTACGCGACTTATCGATGTCCACCGAACGAGTCACTTTAAGTGATTGTTTATAGAAGCCATTTCGAGGGCCGCGACGTCGTACGTTATTCGTGGCGCATAGGTTAAAGCGTTTCCCTTCTTCGCGACTCCTTTTATAACTTTCGCTGCACGTTCGATCCTGACTTCCGCGGATAATTTTTTAATTTTTATTTATTTATTTTTTTCACATAAAAGGCTTGGATTACTTATTTCCCATTAGTTTTTTGGGAAACACAAATATGTCTAAAATAAAAATATATGGTTTCTTCCTGTTTCGCCATTGTTATTTAAATAAACCGTTCTATTTATAATGTTTACTTTTACAGCTTCCTTAAAATGGTCACTTTCTTAAATACCGTTTACATTTATATTAAGTAGCGTACAGGTTACTACAGGAATTTATCCCCCTTAAGGGGCACAGGGTTCGATAGTTTTTTTTTTTTTTTTTTTTTGCCACCATAACTCGAGTCTTGCCAACAAAAATACCTTGCCCTGAACTTTATCATTCCCTGAAAAATATCCTGAACCTTCCACCAAATTTTGTGACAACCACACTCCCAAGCACAAAATGGGGTGTCTAATCCGAAAGCCATTTTTAACATAAGGAGGTTGGGGGTTGGCCAACAACAAAAATAACAGCCGTATTTTAAATTTTTACGCGGGGGTGGAGTGCATGTTACCATCAGGCAACGCAGATAAACGGGTCTTGCTAGTTTGCTATATATTTGAAATTGTGACCACCTTTTCGTACTTCTGTGGATTGTAAAACAAAGCCGAACAATTAAATTAAGTAGGAAGAAGAAATCTTTCCTTTCTTGCGAGTCTGGTTGAGAAAGCTTTGTTCCCGCGCAACAAGTTCAATCGGTTTAAACGTTGAACGATTAAATTAAAATTCCACACGGTAGCTCCCCCTAACGACCGAGTAGTCGCTAATGGAAATGAAGTTGATATTAACAGTACAAAACAAGATAGCTGCATCGAGGTTAAACGTTGGCGTCGTGTTAGATAATTCGCAAGTGATTAACGAGCCGGGCGACATCTAGCGGCAACTGACATTATTATTCGCAAAATGGCGACTTTTCGCCGCCTCGGATTGATTATTCATGGCTGGTTAGTCAAGGAAAACGGCCTAATTTGAATCGGGCGTAATTTGTCAGTCCATCAAAATTATGGTAATGGCCGCCTGGTTGTGAATATCCCACAATTACTGGAAGAGATATTTACGATGGCCAGGGGGTACTGTTGTTGCCGAAAACATTGTTAGAGTTAAGAGCTCGGGTCAAGTAGCGATTCTAATTCGAATGCGTTTTATTTTGATAAATGTTAAAAGCCACGGTCAATGAAAAACGCGAGAAAAATAAGTATAAGAATTAAAAATGGTTTTATTTTTTACTAGCAGTGCAGCCCGGATTGCTCAGGTCCTATGTACTCTTCATAACTATATATATATATATATATATATATATATATATATATATATATATATATATATATATATATATATATATATATATGTGTGTGTATGTATGTATGTATATATGTATATATCAATGTTCTTTTTGTCCGGAACTTGATGTTGAACCGACTCTTGCGGAAACAGTTGACTGCATAAAACAGATAAACTCGAACAAAGCCCCTGGGTTGGATGGCATCCCTGTTGAGCTGCTGATACATGGTGGTGTCAATGTACATTGTGTGGTCCACTCTTTGATATTGTCAGTATGGCAGGGTGACCCGGTTGCCCAAGATTGGATAGATGCCATCTTGGTTATGTTGTACAAAGGAAAGGGTACAAGGTCTGATTGTGGAAATTATCGAGGTATCTCGCTGCTGAGTCCGGTTGGAAAGGTGTTTGCACGGCTTTTGCTAAACCGATTGGAAAAGTATGTATGTCCTATTATCCTTCCGGAATCCCAGTCTGGATTTAGAGGTTAGCGAGGAACTGTGAATATGGTGTTTTCTGCTAGACAGCTTTTGGAGAAATGTATTGAACAGCGTATGCCTCTTTGCCAAGTGTTTGTGGACTTAACCAAGGCGTTTGACACAGTCAACCGTGAGGCTCAATGGAAAGTGCTGGAAAAATTTGGCTGTACATCTGCTTTTACAGACAAGTTCAAGCAACTTCATCATAGTATGAAAGGTCGCGTCAACTTCAATTGTCGGCTTTCGGAAGAATTCCCCATTGATAATGTTGTGAAGCAGGGTGATATAGCTTCACCAATATTGTTTTCGCTCTATTTGACTAGTGTGCTCTGGTATGGTTTCCACGATTGTGATATGGGTGTTTATATTAAATTCCGAACGACTGGAAAGGTTTTCAACCTCAGAAGATTCCAAACCAAAACACTTGTTAGTAATGGACTTGTTAGGGAACTGTTGTATGCTGATGATGCTGACCTGGTAACACACTCCCCAGTAGATATGCAACTAGTGATGGATCTCTTTACAAATGCTTGTACCTGCTTCGGACTGACAGTTAGCATTAAGAAAACAAAAGTCATGTACACTCCCGCTCCCGATGATGTGGAATCTGATATCTTCGTCTGTGGAAAGTGCTTTGAAGTCGTAAAAAATTTTGTCTACCTTGGGAGTGCCTTATCAAATGATGGCACTCTTAATGCGGAAATAAGACAGAGAATCAGCAAGGCATCTAATGCTTTTGGAAGGTTACAAGATAGTCTGGTCTGACGGTGATCTGGCTCTGACAACTAAAATTTCAGTATATCAAGCATGTGTAGTACCATCCCTACTCTACACATCTGAAACTTGGACCTTGTACCGGTCACATATAGAATTGCTCGAGAGGTTCCATCAGCACTACCTTAGACACATTCTTGGTTTAAAGTGGTATAGCTTTGTCCCTGATACATATGTCTTAAAAAAGGCTAAAACAACCAGTATTGTTACCATTATTATTAAGAACCAGTTGCGTTGGGCGGGTCATCTCATCCGGTTTGAAGACCATCGTCTCCCAAAACAATTGTTCTATGGTGAGCTCTTTCTTGGAAAAAGACCCCAGCACAAGCCCCAAAAAACGTTTTCATGATAGCATCAAGGAGAATCTGGTGAGCTTTCATATTCCTGTTGACAGTTGGGAGTCCCTAGCGTATGATCGCAAGCAGTGGAGGACACTGATATACAGGGGTGCAGAACACTATGAAGCAGCCAAAATAGACCGAGAGAAGCTTAAGAGAGCATGTAGGAAATGCCAAACCTTGCTGCCCAACCATGGAGATCTCTGGATCTGTAAGGTGTTTGATCGGGCTCTGTTGTCGAAGGCAGGTTTTGCTAATCACATGAAAGCCCACGATAATACAGGTTCCGCTGCATTTAGTCTCATACAAACCAGTGAACGTTTTCAGTGTCATGTCTGCTTGAGGGTGTGCAAGTCACTGACAGGGCTAAAAAGTCATATTCGGGCACATGGATATTAGTGACCGAGGGAGTGGCTCTCGTCTGACAAGACGTTGCTATCGTCCTTCTGTTTTTCTTACCAGTATATTTAGGAAGCCGACTGTATCTCAGTTGGGATTCTTTTGCACCCAAGCGCAGACAGATAGACCTCATCAGAACTCTCACGCATCAAGCTTTGATGATCTGTTCCAGTTCTCGATTGACGTCCGAGCTTCACAAAATTAAAGAAATTTTCCTCTCCAATGGATACCCCGAGCAACTAGTCTCATATACCATACGAAGTAAGGTTGACAACTTTAATAGAGCTAAGGTATATGGTCCTTCTCGTTGCCCCATTTATCTCAAGCTTCCGTGGTTAGGCTCTTCCATCCAACCTTTAGCAGACAAAATATCGTCTTCGGTAACACACTGTTTTTAATGCTGCTAATTTGCGCATTATTTATTCAACTCGTCCTGCTTTCCCTTCCTTTCTTAAGGACGCCTTGCCTTCCAATGAACAAAGTTCGATTATTTACCTTTACAAATGTCAGTGCGACGCTCACTATGTTGGAAAGACGATACAGCGATTATCGGTCAGAGTGGCTCAGCATGTTCCAGGCTGTATCCGTAGACACGAACCGGTCCCGTCTTCTAGAAGTTCACAGGCGCAAGAATCTGCTATAGGTGACCACTTGTTGGACAAGAGAACATGTCCTGATCTCTACTCTGATGACAGTTTTTCCATTTTACATAGAGCACGACATCGTTTCCACCTCGACGTACTAGAGGCTATTGTCATCAATTCTCGACGTCCCTCTCTCTGCAGACAAAGGCAGTTAAAACATTCACTGCAGTTATTTAATGACTCTTGGTCGTCCGTGAACTATTTTTTTATTCTCTTCCGACCACCTTACAATTACAGTATTTTTTTTTTTTTTTTTTTACCAATTCATGGTTTTGAGTAATCAACCAATTTACCGACGATTCCCCTGAAGAGAGTCGGTTGAAAAGCGCTTCGGGAATATGAAATCTGTTTTTTTTCCCTTGTATCTTTCGACAGATCGCATAACATTTTTCCCATATCATCCGTTTTTATTTATTTGTGGGACACCACATTATGCTCTTCACACACACACACACACACACACACACACACACACACACACACACACACACACACACACACACACATATATATATATGGATGGATGTATATATATATATATAATATATATAATATATATATAAATATATAAGAACAAGTAGTTAATAAAACATGTTAAAAAACACTTTGAAAAAGAGTTAAAAACATATTTAATTTTAAAAAGGAAGCACAAAATAAGTGGATAGTCCTTAATCCGCGGAGTTTCGAAGAAATACTTTCCTTCTCATCAGAGGGCAGGAATTAGCGAAATGCGGGATCGGATTTTGCATGTAAAAGTATTTAATGAAACCACAAGTAAGTCACAGATCTTACTTGTTAACAAAAAGTGAAGCAGAGGGAATAGGGCGACGAAAAAGGTGATTTCACGTGAATGGATAGTCTGGTGAAAAGTAAAATATCTAATAACGGTAAAATCCAAAAATCCAGAATCCAAAACAGCTGATTAAATTTCCATTTCCATAAGAAAAATCCAAGGGAATCGCGTAATTGGAAGATGGTCCAAAGTAATCCAAAAGGCAGAAATCCGTGAAATAATTTACAAATGGGTACAAGGAAAATGGGTTCAAATAATATTATTAAAAGAAAGATAAGGTGTACGTAGAAAAAAGAAATAGAAGAAATGTAAAACTCGACTGTCAAAGCTGGTCTTATTTAAAAAAAAAAATATATATATATGTATGTATATATATATATATATATATATATGTATGTATATATGTATATATATATATATATATATATATATATATGTATATATGTATATATATATATACATATATATATATACATATATATATTAAAACGTTGGACATATGTCCAGGTAACCTATATCTAAAATTTAAAGTGTTTAGACCCAAAATTGGTGGAGGAGTTTTGTGTAGAGTCTGCAAAGTTCCTTTCAACTATACCTCTTGGCAGCCAAATTTTTGCTCAAAAACTGATTAAAAAGCTTGCTGCATATCTGAATACTTTTTATGTAAAATTTCAAATGTTTAGACCCAAAATTGGCTGAATAGTTTGCTAGAGGCCGCAAAGGTAAAAGTTTTTGAACTTTGACTCTTTGGAAGCCAAATTTTCGGCTCAAACCGATTAAAACGCTTGCCCTATGTCTGAATACATTTTCTGTAAAATTTCAAATGTTTAGACCAAAAATTGTCTGAGTACACAGGTAATTTTGACCCCTTAACCTTTATTGTTTTGGGCTCAAATCAAAGTATAAAGTTTGATGCATGTCCAAGTAACCTACATCTAAAATTTCAAATGTTTAGACCCAAGATTGGCGGAGGAGGTTGATAGAGTGTTCAAAGGTGAAATCGTTGAACTTTGATCCCTTGACAGCCAAATTTCTGGCCGAAAACCGATTAAAAAGATTTTTCCAAATCTCAATACCCCTTATGTCAAATCTCGAGTCTGTAGACTGAAAATTGACAGAGTAGTTTGCTAGGGAAATGTACACACACAGACACACACAGAGACAATTTCACTTTTATAGTTATATACATTTTCTTTTCTTTCATGTATACGGCGTAATCACGTTGGCACAACGGTTCCCGTTAGATTATTGAAGTTAAGCTACGTTGAGCCTGGTCAATACTAGAAGGGGTGACCATTTGGGAATTGCAGTTGCTGTTTGTGCTCTCCGCTTATCTCGGCATTGTTTCCGGTTGTCCTGGACGTCTTGTCTTAATATTGCATTGCTACCCTTACAAGGGGTATCGATTATCTTTCGAGACTGAACAGAGGCGATAATGATGTTTTTTTTTATATCTAAACAAGGAATCATTTCTATTTAAAATCCATTTAGTGTTATGCATGTAAAATTGAGAAAAACATGCTTGGAATGAGTCAAGATGAATAAAAGAAATCAAAACAAAAATGACCACCAAATTTGATCTGATGTCGTGTTTATCTAAAAACGAAATAATTTTCAATCGAAATGATTCTTCATTTTAATAATATTTCTTTCTTTTATTTTGTCCCTTAGTCCTCACATTCCATGAGCGATGTTTCTGACAAAGAGGAAAGAATTGCTGTTTTCTAGGTTAGAATCTATTCCATCTAACACATTTATTTAATCCACGAAGGTAGCATACTCTTGTTTCCGTCAACAATGACCCATGGCATAACGGATAAAGTACTTGATGAAATTCAGTTCTAAATCAAATTCCTTTGGAGGTTGAAGGTTAAAAATACAATTGCGAATTACTTAGGAAATCTACCCTGTCATGGCTGATAGAACAGGAACATGCTACCCGCATAGATTAAATGAAGAATTGCGTTCGAAATTCCGTGCAGATTTCTAAGTTCGGCAATAAAACATCCAGCGTTTGACAAGATACACTTGAAGAAGGTCGGAGGTTATATCGACCGAAACATTGTGGGAATAACACTCAAGATGAGAAGAGATTACTCTTCTCATCTTGAGTGTTATTCCCACAATGTTATTATAAACATCTTTTATTTATATTTGTACAACCCAGGGGCTTTGTTCGAGTTTATCTGTTTTATGCAGTCAACTGTTTCCGCACGAGTCGGTTCAACATCAAGTTCTGGACAAAAAGAACATTGAAGAATGCAAACGATACGGAGATTGCTGAGTTCAATAAAGTACACCTGGAGAAGGTCGTTGGTTACATCAGCCGAAATGTTGTGAAAATGACACTTCAAATGAGAACAGTAGCCCAAAAGAATCTAAAGAACTTGTCATTAAATAAATTCTGGAGCATTGAACCCCCCTCCAAAATTCAGAAACATTATTATTTTTTAAAATCTTTTGTCTTCTATCTCTGTTTCTTGAATAACTTTCTGACTTTATTTATTTATTTATTTTATATTTTAAGAAGCCCCTCCCCCTAACCACCGATATCCACGGCAAATAACACCCTACATGAGAATTCTTCTTTCAAACTACCTCAGCATAACATTCACGGGCAGTATGAACTAGTACAAATACATTGAGGACATTGCAAAGGCTGCTGCAAAGAAGTGGGCTCCCTCTATCATGCTAGAAGACTACTCATACGTGAGAGTATCCTGTACCTCTACAAGGCCACCATTCGCCCATACATGGAGTATTGTTGCCACATCTGGGCTGGTGCATCTACCACTGGTCGCTCACTCTTGGATAGGGTTAAAAAAAAAGAGTAATCAATCTGATATGTCCAACTTTGTCAACTAAGCTCCAACCCCTGTCCCATCGCCGCAATGTTGCATCTATGTTTTACAAATATTTTAATGGAATTTGATCTAATGAACTTTTTTGCATTTGTGCCTCCTCGACGTACATATCCCTGACAAACCCGGTTAACAACAAAATCACACCCCTTCACTGTTGAAGTCCCTGAATCTTAGAAAGCTATCAGATTAGAAAATCTGATAGTTTTTTTCCCCTCAAGCAGCTAGATTTTGGATTTGGCTTCCTGCTTTCCTTACTGTACTGAAATGCAGAAGGTTAAATGTAATGTAAACAACATCTAGGTATGGTTCCAAATAGTAGCCCCCTTATGTCCGAGTTGCGATATGCCTTGTTTGGGGTGAATGTGACTAAAACAAAAACAAAAAAAATAATAATTTGTCCAGATTTTGTATATATTAGTATAGAGTCGTGATTTCAAAAGTAAAAAAAAAGTATTTCGGTGCCATCAGTTAGAATCAAAACTCTAGCAGTCAAAGCTGGTGACGTTACCACTGTATTAAGGTGACACACGCATATGAACCGATTTAAAGTTAAAAATTAAAAATAAACTAAGCTGAATGTACAAAACATATAACGATTTTTCCAATTTCGACCCATTTTGATCCCTTCCAAACTATTTCACCCAGCTAATTACCCATAAAAGAACGGCCGGCGAAAAATACAATCATTTGAGCCCCCTATCACCGGGCTGCGACTTTTAATTTTCGAGAAGACAGAGTTTGAAAATATGGAGACAGACAGATATATAGCATTTTATATATTAGCTTTGTGAACTCAATTCTTGATTCAAATAATCCAACTCAAGCTCAGTGGATGATTGAACGGGTCAGGTTGCTTTATAGTTATAGGTTGCTTAACTGTTGAGGTCTCTAAATGCCAGAAAACTTTCTACTCTAATAGTTTCTTCCCTCGAACAGCTAGACTTTGGAATTCCTTTCCTGCTACCTGTTTCCCCGACTGTACTGATATGCAGAAGTTTAAATGTAATGTAAACCAACATCTTGTTAAATTTTCTTAATCATGGTCCCAATTAGTAGCCCCTTATGTCCAAGTGACGATGTGCCTTGTTAGGGGTGAACGTGAGTAAAAAAAAAAAAAAAAAAAAAATTAGATATAAGATTTGTAAACGCAATTCTTGATTCAAACAATCCAAATCAAGCTCAGTGGATGATTGAACGGGTCAGGTTGCTTTATACGTGAAGTTGACTTTTGTTTTTACTTTGCTTTCTGTCGTCTTCGTTGGGGCAAATCGTTAGAGCTTATTGTGTCTTCTGGCAAGGAAAAAAAAAAAAACTTATCGACTACTGTTAAAAAAGACTTCAAAGTATTCATTTGGCAAAAGTAAAGAACATGAAACGGAAAACGAAATAGCGACATTAACGAAACGTTTTCACGCGTGATTGTGGCCAACTCTGAAAAGACAACGAGACGACGTTTCCAAATTGACAGAAAATGGCGACGACCCAAAGAAATCGTCTGACAGATCAAACCATACTTTTATCAAAATGTTTAATGTATCTACTCGGTGTTGCCCGGAAGCAATTTTTTTTTTTTGTTGCTTGTATTTTTATTTCACTTTCATTTTTATTTTTTGCCCTTTTTCTTAAACTAGGGCACCTGATGAAGCCCTTAGTTATTACTAACCAGTTGACTGAAACATACTCATGACTGTGTAGCGATATCTTAACGTATACGTTAAAACAAATAAAAAGTACGTTTTTGGCCAAGTAAATCTCTTGAATTTCTTCAGACTTTATGAATAAGCATATTTTTGGCAAAGGAGCATTTTTTGAAGAGAAGGAAGGAAGGGGAATCCCTAGTTAGAAAGGCATGCGAAACACACATCTACCTTTGTTGTGGTTACGGAAATCCCATCTAAATATTAATATATCGCCTGATTTTCGTATCCTTATTTAAGAGCAGAGTCATGACAAGTTGCTACAGAGAGCCCTAAGCCGTTGGGTTCCTAAATTAGATCTTGTTATTTCTATGGTTCCTAATACTTAATGAACTTATGCTTGTTTTGAAGTCTTGTTTTTGCTTACACAGTATATATATATACACACACACACACACACACACACACACACACACACACATATATATATATATATATATATATATATATATAATTTTTAAAATATAATTATCCACTGACACGTGTTTCGTCGTCTACGATCCATCAGAGTGGCTGAATCTAGCGAGATTTGATGAGTCGTAGACGACGAAACACGTGTAAGTGGATAATTATATATTTTAAATAATATATATGCCGCTCCCCATGTGGGGGTACCAAATTGGTTAAAGGGAAAATTATTCCCAACTCGCATTTAGGTAAAAATACACTTTCGTAAATAATTGAATTCATTCAAAACGTATCGCAAAAATAAAAAAAACACACACACACACACACACACACACACACACACACATATATATATGTATATATATATATATATATATATATATATATATATATATATATATATATATATTCTTTGTTTTTAGATATACTAGCAGGGGTGCCCGGCGTTGCTCGGGTGTTTGGAGGTGTATGCTGTGCAAAAAAAGCAAAAAAAACAAAAAAATGGTTAATTTTTTAAAACTTTCACCCCTATAATGACCCCTTAAAATTTATAGTTTCGGGCTCAAATCACTTTATTAAGTTAGATCCAGGTTCAAGGAACCTATATCTAAAATTTCAAGTGTCTAGACCCAAAATTGTCGGAGGAGTTTGGTAGAGTTCCTAAAGGTCAAATCGTTGAAATTTGACCCTTTAACAGCCAAATTTCTGGCTGACACCCGTCACATCGATTTTCCCAAATCTCAGTACCCGGTATTTCAAATTTCGAGTCTATAGACTAAAAATTGACAGAGTTATTGCGTAGGGAAATGTACACAGACAGACAGACAGACACGTTCACTTTTATATAGATTTTATTTTTATTTCTCTATATTATTATTTTTTAATATTTTTTATTATATACGTCTTTCATTGTTCTTAATTCAGCTTTTATTTATATTTGTACTAGCCATGGTGTTTGGAAGTGTATTGAGCAATAAATAAATAAACACATAAATAAATAAAAATAAGTGGTAGTAGGCAGGCTCGAACCCGTACTGCAAAGGAAGAAAAGAACGTGAAAAAAAAAGTGACGCCTTCGCCGTTGCGTCCATCGACAAATTGGAAGTGATGAAGGTTTAAATTAAGACTAGTCAATCGAAAAGACAGGATGACTTCCGAAAATATCGGCGAAAAAGCGACCCCTCCTTGTAGAAAATTGCCCAGTAGAGGGTGAAGGAAGTAATCTATTTAATTTCAAAACCTTTCAGCGACTTTTTGGGTACCCGTTATATATATATATATATATATATATATATATATATATATATATATATATATATATATGCTTACCTGAATGACACCGCCACCGTTGTTGGTTTGCTTTCGATGCAGAAAGCTGGATGGAAGTCCAATCATTTTCCCCAACCAATCCATGACAATAGTTTCCAGTTCTGTACACGCGGGACTTGAAGCCTGGTGACGAAAAAATAAAAAACAACAACCCATCAGCTTAAAGGAATTTGGACCAGCTTTCCACATCCAACGTAAATACACATCGTGTCTATTATTCGTGAAGTTTATTATCAAATATTCAATTTATTAATTTTAACATTACATGATTCAGTATTTGTCATTTATTTTTTGATGATTTATCAGGAATAAAGGCTAGAAGTCACTCGACGATAAATGTTAGATTATGGCGGGGCAACACCGGGTTACTTTGCAGACGATCAATCTTCCTAAATCGACTGTTATTATTAAAAGTTAAAATGTTGTAGAAATAAGTATGCAGAGGGAATGTTTTGAAAGAAAGGAGTGTTTAGTTGAAATATTTATGTAACTTAGAAACAATAACAAGAAAAGGTTGTGGTGGATTAAACAATAGATTTTCAAACCTAGAGATAAAAACAATAAAAATGGGCCAGAGAAAACGTGATTCAAAGTCACATATTAAAAGATGTGAGTTGAATTACGTAATAGCATGCGAATAGTTACATATATACAGTATTAGTCAGTGGTCAGCTAGTTAGAAATAGAAGACAGGACGTAGAAGTCGACAGAAGTCGCTCTTATGAGTGTAGGAAGCGGCATATTCCAAGATAGCCAATATGTGAACAGAATGTTGTAATCTCTAAACTGTCCAACCGGCACCAGAGAATAAAAGTTGTATAAATATAACAATTGCTGTTTTCGTGTTGATTGTTATTCGAAACGTTATATTTTCGTTCTGTTATTGTATAAATAAGTTCTTAATGAGCCGTTCTATATAAGTTATCAAATTTTCCAAATTTTCATTACTAATGATTACTATATTGTCCAATGTCTACTGTACACTCTCTAACACTTATCCTTGAGTGGCCTCTTAGCCTTGATAAGTGGTGATTCCTATATATATATATATATATAAAAAAAAAAATTAAAAAAAAAATTTAAAAAAAACTTATGTTCACCAGAAAGTGCCCCGCCATTTGCAATTTTTAAATACATTGTATGTTTTTCGAGCTGAATAAACATGTTACATTAAATAAAAATATTATCCCGTTATGTCGTCTTTGAATTGCCAGGTATGCGTTTATTCGTCGCTTAAAATGAACTGTTTTACATGTATTGTCCACAAATGTTGAACATAGCATCATCATTCGACATCTTAAATCTACAGATGGTCGATTATATTAATCGCTATGATATACACTCTCTTACTCATTCAGCAAAGAACTCGTCTGCCTCTCGTCGTAATGTACAAGCATTGGTTTGTACAAGCAATTGCCTCTCCCCCTTTTCCACGTCATCATTTCTTGTCAGCATCACAACACAAGTTATACGTCTATCAGATTTGGCAACAACGTAATCATCTGCTGATTTGGTACAACAATTATACACAGGATGGAACGATAAAAGTGTCATTAATCATGGGTTGGTTGGTTGTTTTTGTTTTACGGCATATCAACCCCTTTTAGGTTATATAATGCCGAATCCAGTGATTTTACAGAAATTTTTTTATTAGAATATATTGTTTTTTTTTTTTTTTTTTTTCTCAAGACGGTTTCTATTGAATCCATAGTTGGGACCCTAACAGGTACTACCACTCCGGGTCAGAGTGAACCTAGTGTAATGCTATGACCCTTTAGGCGTAGTATCTGTTAACTGTAGCAAGCGGGGTCAATGGTCAAAACATTATTATTATTGTTATTGTATTCTTATTAATTGATTTGAGCGACGGATGGTCGCTGGAACAGTTATTGTGATTAGAAGAATAAACAATTAAATTGCGGAAGAAATGATTGACGTGTGAATCGCAAAAGGAATGTGAAAATAGAAAATATATGTAAACATTATTTTGGGGTTTCGAATAAACAAATAACTAGCTGTGGACATTATGTTGGTCTGAGATACGTAATTAGGTGACATAAGAGAACACGTGATGTAGTTAGTTTTGGAGAGATTCAGAGAGTTGAGGATTGACCACCAGAGCAGACAGACGTCTAGACAGGGGTGGACAGACAGCTAGGGAGCGATTTGTAAGAATAGAAATGTAGACGAACTGCAGATCTTGTGAAAACCATTTGAGACAACTGTAATAAATTTATATTATAAATATATAAATAGTTGTTTTATGGTTTTCACAAAGAAAAACAGATGTCTCAATTGGATGGTGCTGATCGCTTCATGGTTCGTCACGGAGCAGCGGGAAGATACATAAGAACTCTTCAAGAAAAAAAGGTATAAGGCATATATTATTCTTCTTCCATATGAACTGTAAAATATTCCCGTGTGATAAGTGTGATACAACATGATTCACTTTACACGTCAATATCATATCCTCCTAACTAAACAACATACATACAATTTATACGTTAATCTGTCTGTTAAAAGAACAATATCTTACATCCACTAGATAAGAGTTGGCTCCACACTTCCCAAAGCCTGCAAGCTGGGGCCTCACCATCGGATATAGTTTAAGGCATTAATCATGGGGATATGCTCAAGTAATAAGGATGGAACGATAAAACACTGCAGCTTTATTTTAAAGCTTTTATTGAAAAAATCAATTCAGATAACTTGATTATGGAGTAGAACTAACATCTATTCAATATAGCCGTCTTCAGTCTCAATCACCGCCTCGATACGGGTCCGGAACTGGGAGCATGCCTTTTCCACAGGCGTCGACGGGAGCTCGGCGAACACTCGGCGGATGGTGGGGATCAGCCTGGCTTTGGTTTTGTGGGAGGTGATGTTGGTGATGTTCCTGACATATGACCAAACGAAGTAGTCCAGCAGGTTCAGGTCGGGGAGGGCTGGAGGTCGGTGAGGGAAGGATACAAAGTCGTAGCACTCCTTCTGAAGCCAATCCTGGCTCTCTTTGGACTTGTGGGTCAGCGCCGAGTCCTGCTGCCACACCCAGGGTCTGCCAGTGGCCAAGTGATTGCCCCAGTGGACCACCATACTCTGCAGCACACCCAGATACATTTGGTGTTGACTTTGAAGATGTGAGGTGGCATGATGTGGCCCTCACTTGAAACCACACCAGAAGTTCCAATGTAATGTGAACAGACATCTAGCTGTCCATCTCCGTTCATAATATCCCTGCAACTTATGTCCCCGATAGTAACCCCTACTTCAAAATGGCATTGTGCCTTGACTAATAATAATAATAATAATAATAATGTTAACACGTGTGTAAACGTGTTACATTAGTTGTGAAATGAGTGCTTCTTACAAATGTTTTATAAGGTGAAAACTAATCAAGCGCCTAGAATAAAAATAACAATAAAATACCGGTGTAGCAGAGCGAGATTTTGGCTGCGAGATTTCAATCCCGCTAGCGAGAACCAACGAGAGTTCCCACTTACAATAAGAATGAGACACAACCACAACTCACTACAGACTCGGAGACCAACAAACATACTCTCGACGCTACAAATCCGCAAGCACACAGTCAACACGACACACTCAACTCGACGACTTGCAAAAGACACACTAAACAGCTACAACTTAAAAAAAAAAAAAAAAAACTAACATGCGGCCGCAGACGAGATTGAACTCACTACACGAGTTTGTAGTGTAATTCAAATCTTGGCTGTAGCTGAATACTTGATGCTTCGCTATGGCTATCAAAGGTATATTTTTATCATGACTCCATGACTAGATTGGCCCATCTACCCCCCGAGAGAAGGATAAATCGCGACAGTTTCCCAACCTGGTATTTTACCTCGCGGAACATACAGCGCCTCGCCTTTCCAAATGGTCACCATCTAGTACTGGCCAGGCTCAATGTTTTTTTGTTTTTTTTGTACATGGGGGTCACCATTTATCAAGGCCCGAAGGCCACTCAGGGATAATGGTTATTGTGTGTACAGTAATCAATGAGATAGTATTGTAGTAATCATTAGTATTGGGGGTTTTGATAGAGTGTCTTACTTAAGGGGGCGGTTTGTCAGGAGTTTGTTTATGTTGGACTTGAAGACGTCCAAGTTGTAGTCAGGTGGGAAACAAGCAAGCGACAGAGAGTTCCACTGGCGTGCAGTTCTAAGAAAGAAGCTTTGCTCATGGAATCTACGTTTGGATTTAGGCACAGATAAAGAGTGGGTAAAATTACTGACAGTAGTTTCAGCCAGACGGGTGTTTCTCGTGAAAGACTGGCGACGGGGGACGAGGAATTGGAGCTCAGACGAGCACCTGCCATGGAAATAGCGATAAAATAAAGACAGGCTTGCAACGTCTCTTCTGTGTGAGAGAGGTTGCAGGGAAGAGAAAAGAGCATCCCCCACTAAACCACGAAGTCTATTTTGTACTCTGTCAAGGCAGGATAGGCTGCTTTTAGCAGCTCCTGCCCAGATGTGGCAGCAGTACTCCATCCTTGGACGTACTTGCTTAACTTCGGTGATCTAGCGAGAACTGGTGTGTCAACATGATTGTGGCGTATTACACCGGCAACATCTCTTCCGTGAAAAAGAAGCTTTAAGCAAGAGCAGAGTTCAAAGTTAGTTTCATCCTAACACATGATCCGTATCTTTAACTTGTAATGGAACTTTTCACTGTTTTGTCTTACTCTTACCTTATGTGGGAAATACCGTTTTTAGCATTATTTTATTTTAACCTGAGCCAAACTAGGATTTGAACGTTATAGATGAAAACAAAAGAGATATGTTCAAGAGTTGTTAAAAGTGACAATACTGGTATCATGGATGATACATTTTCCTCTTACGATTTGAAGAAATTATGATTTATTACACAAAAGCTAATATTATTTATCCAAATAATAATATATAATAAAAATAAATATAATAAAAATAATTATTAATATAATTAATAATTATGACAAAATAAAAATACTTAACATATTATATAATAATAATAATAATAATAATAATAATAATAATAATAATAATAATAATAATAATAATAATAATAAATTACTTAAACGGAAATAACAATAAAATATTACATAAAATAATATAAAAAGTGTTACTGAAGAAATTGAATGAAAAATGTTTTTTAGCGTCTCTGGAGACTTTCAAAAGATGGAACAAAAGATATTCTTTTTCTTGTTCTTTCTGGAACCGTCTCTAGTGATAACTATAAATAGCGGACAACCGCAAATTATAATCAGTTATAACACGATGTTGGGACGCAATGGGAGGCGACCACCTATTATAATTCCGACTGAAGGAAAACACAAGAAAACTCGAGTCGTTAAAATAACAGATGAACCAAACAAGATACAGAGAAAAAGCTCATTCATCAACAAACTGGTAAATATAGATTTTTCTGAATTATATTTGACCAAAAAGCATTTATGTCTAAAAAAAAAAGATTAAACAAACATTACTATAAAAACATTTACTTCTATTAAAAGAGAAATAACTAGAAAACAGAATTACTTCCCTTACACTATCGATTATAAACAGCTTATTAGACATTTTGCTTTCTTTACTATTTTTGACTTTTCTTTTCTTTTTCTTTGTTAAATTTGTTTTTCTTTTCAAATTATCTTTTTTTTTTAAATCTTTTATTTTTCAATAATATGTTTGCAGCGTTCCGTTAACCCCTAGGCTAGCAACAAAACCGTACCAGCTGGCTAAGTTGAACATCATTTGGAAGGACAAGCAATCAAGCTCAGCCCAAAGATAAGCGTTTTCCCGTATGCTTGTGAAACATGGACCCTCACAGCAGAATTAGAGAAGACTGCTTAGCATAACGAATGGGGAAGTCAAAAATAGAATAAGGCAAACCATTGGTCCTTATGAAGATCTTTTCCCCATAATCAGGAGGCGCAAACTAAAATGGTTCGGCTACGTAACAAGAGGAGAGAGGCTTGCCAGGACAGTGCTCCAGGGAACAGTCACAGGAGGAAGAAGAAAAAGAAGAAGAGATTGTTAGACAACATCACAGAATGGACAGAATTGAAGCTGAGCGAGGCAGTCAAACGTGCAAAGGAAAGGGAAGGATGGAGATGACTGGTTGGCAGGTCATCTGTAGCGCCCCAACGGCAACCTCCACGGGGCACGTGAATGTGAAACGTAATAAGCACTTTTTCTTCCAGACCACGACATGTTCCAGATGGAGTACTTCCCATGAAAGTAATGCTAGAGCGAAGAGAGACTAGCAAAATCTCAAAGAACAGTTGGCTTAGAATCTTCTTGGAATGGTAGAATGAGCGAATCATTTTCTTCCAGAAAATTTACCAACAGTTTGACAGTGAAAGCATTTTCCACCCCCTTTTTTTTTCTTACTCTAACCTTATGTGGAAAATACCGTTTTTAGCATTATTTCAACTTGAGCATAATAAGGAATTGAACGTTAATGGTGAAAATGGAAAACATTTGTTTTAGATTCCCTTTTATGACTGCCAAATGTTCTCTCCCTTTTATGGCTGCCACAATGGCTGCCAGAAATCGTCAAATTTTATGGGTTTTTTATTAAAAAAAACACTTTATCAATTTACAGAATTTTTGGAATATGACATTCATATATAGATTATTTCTGTATTTGCGTAATTTTAGATAAGCATTCATTTAGAGCTTAGATTCTTCTCGCCCTCAAGTACCATACGGTATGATATGCCGGCATACGCATAAGAAACTTACCCAAGTGAACCCGAGGCATCCTATCCCATTTGCCAACATGTCACCCAGCAGCGAAGGGAAGGAATTAAGTGCCGGGAAGTAAGCGTGCATGTGAGGACTTTGCCAGTGGGTCACCTGGAAAAGAAACGAAAAACGAAAAAAATTACGTTTCGATTAAGAATGAAAAACACCAAGAACACGAACAACAAAAACAGCAACGATAAACAAGAAATGTTTGTTTCGAAAACAAAATCAATAAAAAAACAAAAAAACAAAAACATAAATTTATTTTATCAGTAATACAAAAGATGCCTTAAATAAGCTTCCAGACTTTTTTTTTTGTACAAGCATTTAAAATTGATATATTCTCTTGAAACTTCAGTATGTTGTTGCTGTGCATCCTATGAGATGACTGGCCAATTCTTATGATTTCCGGTTCAAATGAACAGCTACAGCAGGAATCGGAATACACCCTACTAAAGCTTGTATGTTACAACTGGTGAATTTCAAAAATGCGATCTCGACATGATGACAATTTAGAAGAACGATATGCAATAAAATTATGTTTTAAACTTGGAAAAAATGCGAGAGAACCAGGTTTTGGACCGTCTTGCATGAATCAAGTATCAATTTTTGAGTGGCATAAGAGATTCAAAGATCGCAGGGGGTTTGTGAGGGATGATGAAAGGTGTGGGAGGAATTAGGAAGTCAGGACACACGAGTTGATTGGCCAAATAAAAAATTTCATGGATAAGGACCATTGTGTATCTATAGAGTCAATAATTGCACAGTTTGATGTCAGTGTGGGAACTGTACACACAATTATTTACGAAGAACTGAAGATGAGGAAGATTTGCATAAAGTTTGCCCTCAGGGTACTCAATCCTTATCACAGACTATTTGACCAAGATGGGCATCAAGACAGTTCCTCACCCTCCCTATAGTCCAGACCTTGCTCCCTGTGACTTTTGGTTATTCCCTAAGCTCAAGGAAAACCATAGAGGTTGCCATTATGAGACTATTTGAGGAGATGAAGGTCATTTACACGCTAACACAAGAGGACATCCATGGGGCATTCCAGAAGTGCATTGCAACTGGAGGAGATTACTTCGAAGGAGACTAGAGTTTCATGCGTGTACTATACGTAAAAATGCCAATATAAAAAAAAAAGTCTGGAAACTTATTGCACGCACCTTGTATATATATATATATATATATATATATATATATATATATATATATGGAGAGAAAAATCCAGCGCACATTTTGACTCCTACAAAAAATGCCTGTGTAACCCCCCCCCCCCGCAAAACATTCACATTAAATACTTGTCTAGCTACAACAACTGCCAATAATTTCCTAGAACTGCCTGTTTGTGGTACACAAAACCATGGGGCTGCTTCCCAGCTTACTATAATATGCTTGTTTTCAAATCTTTGAAACACTTGAGGAGATAAAAGTGACCGTGACGGTCAAATAACAGAGCTTCCGTCTGCCTGCTTCCCACCGGACTACAACTTGGATGTGTTCAAGTCCAACGTTAACAAATTCCTAATGAACCGCCCCCTTAAGTAAACATTTCGTCAAATCTCCACACTAACGTAATGTACTTGCAACAACCCTTATCCCTGAGTGGCTTCCGGGCCTTGATAAGTGGTGATCACTGTGTAAAAAAAAAAAGAAATAAAAGGCCTTCCAGAAGTTGTTAGAAAAACACACCAAGTGCATTGCAGCTGGAGGAGATTACTTCGAAGGGACTCGAGTTTCATGTGTGTACTATCAATAAAATTGCCCATACAAAAATATCTGGATACTTATTGCAGGCAGCTCGTTACTCTCGAGTACATGTCTACTTATCAATAAAACAAATAAATTCCAAAACGGCTGGGCCAATTTAAAAAAAAAAATCTCATACAGGTATACTTTATATGTCTAGCAGCGTTCTTAGATATGTTTTGTATCGGAATGCCTCCGATAAGTATCGAAAATCGGTAATTGAAAAAAAATGTGATTAAAGAAGAAACAACCCAATTTTGACCAAAGTTAACACCTTTATATAGCCTAACATCACAAGTGAATTTGAGATGTTTTATCACTGCACAAACAGAAAGGCCAGGCATAGAAACTCAACAGTAGATTCTTTGATATAACAGGGACGGGTTCGAAATGAATCTTTCTGTTTAGAGAACAATTGAACCGTGATAATTGAAATTTGTAATTTAAATTTTAATTCAACCATTATATAAATAGTAATGCTATAAAACCAAAAGTATGTTCTCTACAGTGCAATGTAAACTACAATATATAATGCGGTTAAATATACGTCCAAATAAATTATGGGCGACTTTCTAAGTAAATAAAAATGAGATTCGAGGCGAAACCGCTATTTAACCGTATTCATCGTTAAGAAAATAACAAGAATATATATATATATATATATATATATATATATATATATATATATATATAACATATAGATAGATAGATAGATAGATAGATAGGTCAAAGATAGCAAGGTAAGGTAAAAATTTTGTCGTATGAAATAAAGTTGGCAACTTAAATAAACACGCGGTGTAAGTTCTGTTTCATTTCCATTTTTTTAATTGTAACCCCTTAGCAACTATTTTTACCGGTTAAAATCCAGAAAACAACAATCAACAAAAATGCAATCATTTTATCTGCCTAGCGCCGCTCTGTGGTCTTGCGTCTCGATGAAGATGCACTTTGCAAAATTGGTGACAGACAGACAGACATAGTGAGTTTTATAAATTAGATTATTATTTACTTACTAGGAGTAGTCACACAGGTCATCATCAAAAAGTTCTCTTTGATAACAACTTGTGGTGTTCTCTGGAGTCTAAGTGACAACAAGTCTTCAAAGATTTACAGTACTCTTGATCTCTTTTGATCACCTTTGCAGAGAAATTTGCGTAATCGCAACAACCGCTTACCATTGATTTCTCATTATTATTATTTATATTTTTGTTGTTGTTAATATTATTTTAGTTATTATTCTTGTTGTTAATGTAATTGTTGTTATTAATGTTGTTGTTATTGTTGTTGTTAATATTATTGTTGTTGTTGCTGTTATTATTGTTTTGTTATTATTGTTATTGTTGCTGTTATTGTTGTTGGTGTTGTTGTTGTTTTTATGTTGTTATTATTGCTATTGTTGTTGTTAATGTTGTTGTTATTATTGCTTTTGTTGCTGTTATTATTGTTATTATTTTTGTTGTTATTGTTGTTATTATTATTGTTATTTTTATTGTTTTTGTTGTATGTAGAGCTGTTATTGCTGTTTATATTCTCGATGTTGTTATTGTTGTGATTATTGTTGCTATTGTTATTTTATTGCTTTTGCTGTTATTGATGTTGTTATTGTTGTTGGTGTTGTAGTTGTTATTATTGATATTGTTGTTGCTATTGTTGTTATTATTGCTTTTGCTGTTTTTGTTGTTGTTATTATTGTTGTTGTTGTTTATTCAACAATTATTGTTCGCATGAATTTCGAATCATTTAATCGTCTATTTGTTTACTTTTTGTTTTTGCCGAAAGGTATGACTGTTTTTCAATTTGATGCGAAATGATTTAACAAAAACCGTTTTGATAATTAGAAACGAAGAAAAACAAAAGATAAAAATTGAAAAATGGATGAGATCTATTATGCGTTAATTGAAGTTATCAGCTGTTGATGGACCTGTCTGTCTATCTATATGTCTATCCCTTTATGTATCTATCTTTCTATCTATCTATATGATGAGGCTTGATCTCCAAATCAGGTGTAGCTTAAACATGTATGCACATATGTAGTTTGCATAAATAAACATACCATACATATACATAGAGATAGATGTGTAACGTTTTCAATGAACCAAATCAATGTTCTTCCTGTGTGAGGCATTAATCAAAAAGAGAGCATCTGACGTCACTAAAGAGTAAATGATGCTCCCCCTCATCACCATGATCAAGGAGGTTCTCACCAGACTCCACAAAGAAGATCCGGCGCAAGGCAAATGATACGCCAAAGGCAAAGTTCTTGACATCTGGGTCGATGCAAGCTCACTCACTATCGGTGTGTCATTCATATATAATGGGACTGCGATAGAGAATACATGATGGTTACGTCCAGAAAAGGCCTCCCAACATATTAACCTAGCAGTACTCGATGCCATCATTAAAGGAATGACTTAGCAATCCTCTGGAAGATGACCACTTTACACTTATTCACCGATTTCGCATATGTACATAAATGGGTCTCGAATACCGCTACTGGCAGAGCCAGAGTACGGACTAAAGCTACGAGTGAAATGCTCATCCGATGGTGTCTTTCAGAGCAGCTTGTTTAAAGCCTTCATGGACGAATGGAGAATAAGACTTCGATTTCATTGTGCATATGTTCCCTCCGGTAACGACATCATATCGAGCGATGTCATAGAAGTGTCAAAAGGATTGCAGCCAGGAAACGGTGTTCCATACCGGAGGCAGTATTGGTACAACGTTACGCCAAAGGATGACTTGTCCACTGCTACAGCACCTGCCAATATGATCCATCGATACTGCATACAGCTTTAAGGAATTGACGGAATAACAACACCGATAGGCAATCAACAGCAAACTGTCTACAAAACAGGTGACCGAGTGTGGGGAAAGGCTCCACATATGCGATGTACTACAAAGTATGGAGTGGGTGGTGTAACTGGGAATACCAATAAGCAAAATATATCGATCGATGGAATGCCACGCCATGTGAGAGACCTGCGACCTATAGTAGAACCGGGCTCACCATTGGCCTGCTCTGACACGCCTTTAGAAAGTGGAAGTGAGAGATTTGTGACGCTGGGTGAGCGGACACCCAGTGTGGGTGAAGATGAAGACTTATTCGATGGCATTCCAGATGAAAGCACAGTAATTGTTGGAAGACACAATGATTGCCACGAAGAAGCACAAGACTCAAAAGACCACCTCATGTGTGATCATAGGATGAGGGGGTGTAGTAGAAATTGTTCTAATGTACTCATCTCCAAAAGACAGAAAGTCTGTTCTGTTTGTTGTCAATACACAGGGGTTGGGAGAAGAAGAAGAAGAAGAAGAAGAAGAGGAAGAAGAAGCCGTAGGCATGATTAGTTTTATGGGAAAGAGGGCGAGACTAACCGCGAGAATTTCCGAGATTTGAGAGGAATAAAAGACCGAACTCGAACGGATAGGCGACTGTACTTTTGCTCAAAAAGAGCAAACGGTGAGAGGAGAGGAATGTCACTCCCTTAAGAAAGTTTCGGCTCAAAGTGAAAAAGAAAGTGAGGCTGAAGTACCCAGCAGTTTTTATATGTTTAAACGTATTGTACGATTGGGCAACGCCGGGCTGCCAGATAGCTTGTAATAAAATATTTTATTACAAGCTATCTGGCAACGCCGGGCTGCCAGATAGCTTGTAATAAAATATTTTTGTCGGTTCGTCACGTCTAAATTTGAAACATCATTTTCATTGATTATCGCGTCGATTTAGTGAAATAATTTTGTAGAATAACCGGTCATTCTTTTTTCTGGTCGCCATTTTGTTTCCATTTAAACACGCTGTTAATGCCGTCCCTCAAAAGATGATCTTTTAAATTTTAGTTCAAAATATTGTAAAAAGCAATTCTGAAGATTATTTTATATTTTTGTAACTTGCGAAGCCGGAAACAAATCGCGTGTTAAAAAAATTAATCGCGTATTAGAACACCCCCCCCCCCAACGTTTGTTTACGAAAAGACGGCTGAAAAAATCATGGGCGATTGTGTTGCTTTTCAGTTTGTTAAATGCTGAGTCATCTGGCAACATTTTAAAATATGATTTTTTGTTGTTGTTCAGAAATACAATTGTGTTAATTTGGATTGTTTTATGGAATATTTTATGTTTGAGTCATTTCTGGAGATGTTTGTCAAATCTTTAGAATAGGAAATAAAGATTTGGTTTCGTTGATGCGGTTTGCGACATATCAACCCTTTTTGTGTTATTTAATGTCGAATCCAATAATTTTGGAAAAACGTTTTTATGCTTCAAATCCTTTATATCTCCAAATATTTATTCGTGATGTTTGGTTTGTTTATTTTGTTTTACACTATGCACACACTTTTTGGATTATTTAATGCAGAATCTGGTCATTCTTTATAGCTCAAAATATTTATTTATATTGTTAGGTTTGGTTCTTTTCTTTTACAGCATAGCAACCCTTTTTAATGTAATTTTGGGGAAAATGTTTTGGTACTTCAAGTTCTTTATACCTTACAAAATATTTATTTATTGTGTTTGGTTTGGTTGTTTTGTAGTAGAAAGTTGTTGGTTTTGTTTTTGCAGAACATTATTGAGTTTCGCAAAATGGGAAGAAAAATACAAACACATTACTGTTTAGTACATTTTAGGTCAGGAAGCCGATAGCTTCAGACAGCCTGATCTGGTAGCACCAGACGCAAAAAAAAAGAGAAAGAGAAAGAAAGCACAAGAAGCATAAAAATATATAATAAAGAAAATAGGAGTGAGAGAGTGAGAGAGGGGGAAATGAGAAAGAGGGAAAGAAAGAGGGGAGGAAAAGAGAGAGAGAGGGGGAAGAAGAGAGAGAGAGTAACAGAACAACATACAATGATAAAAAGTAAAAGTGATAGAGAAATAAGAAGTGATCGGTGATATGTTAAGTTAATTGCAAATTATGATTAATTAAGCAATTAGAGAAAGAAGTTTTTTTCTCAAACATAACGCAATCCCAAAGCTGAGAAATATTAGCTTACATTGTCGTGGGTGTTTCTTGAAATTATTGTTTGATTTCATATCCCTTGATTTCATCCGACAGATCTGACTCTCCCAAATACATCTAGCATACAAAAGGTAGCAAGCTTTTTCACTCTCTCACATTTATCTACTTTTTTGTAGCTCACACATACTGCCATAGTTTTTAAATAAGCGACATACTACTCAGGATGCTACTATTGTTCAACCTTCCATCATTCATAATCGCCTACATATGATATGTGATATTAAAAATTAATGACAATCATTCCTTCAAATATATTACATTCCCAAGATTTTTCTGTATTTCATCTACATACCGATTATAGACATCGCCGAGGATAAATATTACACTTATTCACATTCCGGAATTTTGTAACTTTACCTACGTTTACACACGGGCCCCACACGTTGTATGCAGTCTACGTCACAAGGAAAATAGGACAAGTGGTAACTAAACTCTATTTTTAATAACGACATTTATTTCCTCATTCCCTCGACTCGTGTGATTTAACAACGACATTTATTTCCTTATTCCCTCGACTCGTGTGATTTCTCGTTACGGCCGTGACGTCATCTATATCTCTAATGTGTGCATCTTCTCTAACGCTTGTCCTCTCGAGCGCCGTTTGAGAACGTGCTCTCGAACGTGCCCCTTCGCATGTTGCACACTTCTTTTTTTTATATTTTTTCTTTATCCTAACAGTGACGTCATTTCACATTTCGTATGCATTTGCAAATGCGCGTCCGTGCTCTGTTACAATCTGAGTTCCTATTAAAGAAACACGTGGCATCGTCGATCCATTCATTAGAAAATGGCGACTTCTGCGTTTGTTTATTTATTTTGGAATTTCAGCTGATTTTATTCAAATTGATTCGGAATTGATTATCCATCTTATTTGGATTCTTCCGACTACTGTTCCTATCTTGAGTGTCATTTTCGAAACCTTTCGATTGATGTAACCCCCAACTGTCTTCAGGTATATCTTGTCAAACTTAAAAAATTTTCTGTCGAACTCGGGAATCTTTTATTTGAACTCAGTGATCTCTTTTGTCGAACTCGGGAATCTGCATTGAAATTTATAAAAGAACTATCTGTGTAATCCGCGAGGATAGCATGCTCGCGTTCCGTCAGCCATGACGGGGTAGAAGTCCTAAACAACCCAAGCCCCCAGACGTACCCCTCCACCGTACTGTATACCGATACTCTATGGCTGACTGGGATAGCTTCCGTACATTCATATCTGATTTACCTCTGCACTCCATGTTTAAAAAGGAAGTGTCCTCTATAGTATCAGATCTGACCGAATGGTTAATTGTAGGCATATACCAATTCATACCATCTAAAAAATTCCAACAAAAACCTAACAGCCAGCCATGGTTCTCCCCAGAATGTGCTGCTGCTATCGCGCACAGAAATCACTTTTTCAATAGCTAGCAACGTAATAGATGGACTGAGACTAAAGCTGCTTTCAAGAACGCCAGCAACCACTGTAAAAGAGTAATAAAAAAATGCAAGAGAGCCATATGCCCAGTCTGTTAAATCCAAGGTAGCTGATAAGCGGCTTGGATCCCACCAGTTTTGGCAAATAACTAATAGGATCCTGAACAGATGTGTGCGTTCTATCCCAACCATTATCAATGGACCAGAGGTCATCTCGTCAGCGTCAGACAAGGCCAAACTATTTGCAAAGAACTTTGCAGCTAATTCTACCCTATGCGACGAAGGCCATCAACTCCCCATATTTCCTCCTATAACACAGAACAAGCTAGGTAACATACAAATATCCGTGCATGAGGTCGCCAAGCTAATAAAAAACCTAGATTCCAGTAAAGCAACTGGCCCTGATGGCATCCCAATTATAGTGTTAAAAAAGCTTCAACCAGAACTTGCTCCCATACTTACGAAACTATTTAAGCGCTGCCTTAAGGAGAAGTGCTTTCCGAACCCCTGGAAGACCTCATCAGTTTGCCCTGTATTTAAGAATTCAGGTGATAAGTCATCTCCCTCTCAGTACAGACCAATAAGTCTCCTGTGTGTTATGAGTAAGTTGCTGGAATCCATATTAAATAGAGAAATAGTCAACCACCTCAGCAGGAATAACCTTCTTAGTGACACACAATATGGTTTCCGCTCTGCAAGATCTACCGCAGATGTGCTGACGGTTATATCCCACAGGATTAGTGAATCTCTTGACAAAGGCTTCCTTTCTAGGGCAATTGCTCTTGACATATCAAAGGCCTTCGACAAGGTATGGCATAAGGGTCTACTTCACAAGATTTCCAGCTACGGTATAACTGGAAATGTTTTCTCAATCATTAAATCATTTCTCTCCGATAGGCTCATAAGAGTAGTGGTAGATGGACAAAAATCGGAGGCCTGCAATATAAATGCTGGAGTCCCTCAGGGGTCAATCCTGGGCCCAACTCTCTTCCTGATCTACATCAATGACCTCCCTAAACACATACTTAAATCATTCATTGACATCTATGCTGATGACACGACCATCTACGGCAACACATCAAAGGCTGTAAATGACAAAGTTCTCTCGGATTCTCTCTCCTCTGATCTCGAGCACGTGGTTCAGTGGAGGAAGATGTGGCTGGTTACCTTTAATGCATCCAAAACCAAACTCCTATCCTTACATCATCAACGCTCTGATCCCCAGCTGGCATCAATTGTGATGGATGGCTCTTGTCTGGGTGAGGCACCGTGTTTTGACAAGCTTCTGGGTTTGACCTTTACTCCTGATCTGAAATGGAACACGTACGTCAAGTCTGTTGCCAAGGTCGCTGGAAAGATGGTGGGATCCTTCTACCGCTCCAGAAGATATCTCACTACTGATGCAATTCTCTATCTATATAAAAGCCAAGTACGTCCAAGGATGGAATACTGTTGCCATATCTGGGCAGGAGCTGCCAAAAACAGCCTATCATGCCTTGACAGAGTACAAAATAGACTTCGTGGTTTAGTGGGGGATACCCTTTTCTCTACCCTGCAACCTCTCTCCCACAGAAGAGACGTTGCGAGCCTATCCTTGTTTTATCGTTATTTTCATCGCAGGTGCTCGTCTGAGCTCCAATCTCATGGTCCCCCCTCGCCAATCACGAAAAACACCCGTCTAGCTGAATTCACTGTGAAAAATTTCCTCCACTCTATATCTGTGCCTAAATCAAAACGCGGATTCCATGAACAAAGCTTCTTTCTTAGAACTGAACGCCTGTGGAACTCTGTTCTGTCTGCCTGCTTCCCTCCGGACTACAACTTGGATGTCTTCAAGTCCAATGTTAACAAATTCCTAATGAACCGCCCCCTTAAGTAAACACTTCATCAAATCTCCACACTAACGTAATGTACTTGCAATAACCCTTATCCATGAGTGGCTTCCGGGCCTTGATAAGTGGTGATCACTGTGTAAAAAAAAAAAAAAAACGATCCGCAATTGTATTTTTGAGTCGCCCGCACTGATAACTGAATCTTCAATCTCCGCTCATGTAAACATATTCGATGGAAAGATTCCTGAGTTCGATAAGGTACGTCTGAAGAAGGTTGGAGGTTACATCAACCGAAACGTTGTGCAAATAACACTGAAGATGAAAACAAGAATCCAAATTTCTATATTCAAACCGGTATAAACTCTTCGTGCAAGTAAAATATATTTTTTAAATACTTGAACATTATCTTTATTATTTGTATTCTTTCTTTGTCGATTTTAATATCGCCACAAAACATTTCATACATTTTCATTTCACATATAAAATGATATCGAGGTTTCTAATCTAAAACTAATCTGACTCTCACAATTAGGTTTCTCATAAAAAGAGTAGCAAGCTTTGTCACTCCCATACATTTATCTACTTTTACAAAACTCCAAAACACCGTGAAAGTTTTTGTATTAATCTATATATTAATACGATAGCGTGTGTGCTATTTTGTGTGTCACGCTTACATCTTGTTTCTTTCCGAGTGACTGTCATTTAATTGTTATGACCTTCCATTTCTTGTAATAAATAAATTAACCAAGAATCTTTCATAAATTTTTGTTTCGGTTTCGATTATAGCTGAGGGAATAATAATAATAATAATAATAATAATAATAATAATAATAATAATAATAATAAGAAGAAGAAGAAGAAGAAGAAGAAGAAGAAAAAAAGATAATGCTCTGGGCCGTTTATAAGCTGGACCAAAGAAGAACAAAGAATCTCGACCAGAAAACCAGGAAACTCATGACGATGCACTACACCCGAAGGATAAAACCGACCGACTATATGTGAAATTGAAAAACGGAGGAAGAGGTCTGGTCTGTATTGAAGACTGTAATTAACACAAAAATAATTAGAAAACTACATAATGCAAAACAACGAAAGAATAATTACTACAGCAAGAAGCACGGAAGAAACAAACAAGATGGAAAAAGGGACGAGGAATAAGATGAGGAAACAAAATGGGAAGGGAAACAGCTACATGGACAATTCATAACAGTGACAAAAGATGAGACTAACGAAAACATTTGGAAATTGCTACAAAAGGGAAACCTTTACAGAGAAACTGAATCACTAATAATAGCCGCGAACAAGATAACGCAATTAGAACCAACCATATCAAAGCAAGGATCAACAAGACACACGAAAAGAGCAAATACAGGCCCTGTTGACAAAGAGACGAAACAATGAACCACATAATAAGTGAATGCAGCAAACTAGCCCCCAAAATATAAAAATAAACACGATCAAGTGGGGGAGGTTGTGCATCGGAAAATTTGCAAACAATTGCATCTTGAACACACAGACAAATGATACAAGCACAAACCAGCAGTAGTACTGGAAAATGAAAGTCACAAGATCCTATGGGACATGGACATACAAACGGATAAACCTATTCAAGCAAGAAGACCAGATGTCATAATAGTTAACAAGAAGGAAAAGTCTTGCTAGATTGTAGATTTTGCCGTCCCAGTAGATCAAGGACACTGAAAAGTGGAGCAAATACACGGAACTGGCCAGAGAGCTCAAAGTAAAGATAATACCACTAATAGTAGGAGAACTAGGAATGATAAAAAAAAAAAAAACTTTGAAAAAATGGAGAGATTGGAATCAGAGGGGTGGCCGAGAAGATATAACGAATCTTAATAATGAAAATTGCAGAAATATTAAGGAAAACACTTGAAGGTGGAGACTAACACCACACATAAACTACACACAAACTGGACACACAGAACGGCTACAAAGGAACATCACATGGAATCATGAAAACTGAAACTGTTGAATTGTAAGATACACCCCCGACCCCTACCACTTTTTTATGAGGGTAAACATGAACGGGCACAACGCCGAATAATGAGGGTCAAGGAGGATGGAAAGACCTAGGAGGGAAGGCACTAGCCAGACCTCCGCTGGCTGAGTGCAAAGAAGACAGGGACGTTGGGGAGACTTATTGCCACCCAAATCCCAGTGAAGACCAATGGCCACCACCAACGAGAAATCAATGGTAAGCGACTGTTGCGATAACGCAAATTCTTTTGCAAATATTTTCGAAAGAAGAGGAGAGTTCTGGAAATCTGGGGAGACTTGTTGTCACTCAGACTCCAGGGAACACCACAGGTTTTTCTCAAAGAGCAATCTTTGATGATGATGATGATGATGATGATGATGATGATGATGATGATGATGATGAAGAAGAAGAAGAAGAAGAAGAAGAACGAAAAGAAATAGAGGGATAAGTTTTAGGACACTTTGAACTCTGAATTTAAAAAAAAAAAAATTCACTATCTAACAAGTTGTCTATATTAAACGTATATTCGTCTATTTTGAACGTAACACATCTAAGCTTGAAATAACATCGTTTAAATTTAAAATAGTATGTGTTGGCCACGCGTGTCGATTTAATGAACTCCTTTTATAAACAACTCCCTGTTATTTTTCTGATCGCCATATTAAAATATATATATATATATATAACCATATTAAAATATATATATATATAACCATATTAAAATATATATATATATATAACCATATTAAAATATATATATATATAACCATATTAAAAAATATATATATATAACCATATTAAAATATATATATATAACCATATTAAAATATATATATATATAACCATATTAAAATATATATATATATAACCATATTAAAAAAATATATATATAACCATATTAAAATATATATATATAACCATATTAAAATATATATATATATAACCATATTAAAATATATATATATAACCATATTAAAATATATATATATATAACATGCCGTATGTGTTATTTGGTATTTTTTATAAATGTTTCTACTTTCTTGGGATGATTGCATGTGAATTAGTGATGGATTTTGTGGAAGAAAGGAAAGAAAAAAACACAAGGGGGGGGGAGAATAAAGGTAGGAGGAGGATAGGAAAATGAAGGAAAAGGAAACAAGGGGAAGAAAGTAAAGAAGAAAAAGAAGATAAAACAGAAAAAAAGAACGATGATGGGGAGGGGGGAGAAGAAGAAAAGAAAGAAGAAAAAAAGAAAAAAAGAAAAACGAATAAGATGAAGAATAAGGGTAGACGAAATTAAGGAGAAATGGTAAAAAGAAAAATGAGGAAGAAGAAGAAAAAGAAGAAGATAAAAAGAAGTAGTGGAAGAAAAAAGAAAAAGAAGAAGAAAAAGAGAAAAGAAGAAGAAGAAAAAAAGATAAAAAAGAAGAAGAAAAAGAAAATTAGAAAGAAGAAAAAAAAGAAGAAGAAACAGAAGAAGAAGTAGAAGAAGAAGAAGAAGAAAAATGAAGAAGAAAAAAGAGAAAAAGAAGAAGTAAAATGAAGTAGAAGAAAAGAGAAAGAAGAAGAAGAAACAGGAGAAGAAGAAAAAGAAGAAGAAGAAGGAAAATAAATGAAAATACCAGAAAAAGCCGACAATGAAGAAGATAAAAAGAAAAAGCGAGAGAAAAAGAAACAAAAAGGAAATTACACGAATGAAATAAAAAAGAAAACAAAAGATGAGGAAGAAAAAGATGAAAGTAACAAAAAATACAATGATAATATAATTTGCATATTTAACAACCTACACTATTAGATAAAAGGAACTTTGTGCGTCTATCAGTTCGTTCCCTACGGACTCGAAAATGGTTGGGCCGAATTTTATGAAATTTCACTCGAAGAAGGGATTGGATGGAGCGATTTGAATTGTGGGACCAACCTATGAACAAATTTTGCCATAAGGTAGAAGACTCGTCTACGGGGCACAACGATTGAAGGACGAGTTAAAGGAAAAATTTCCAGAAAGTTTCTCATTGTGTCTCGGAAGATGTACCAAGGCTATAGCCAGATTTGAACTGAAGGAAAGCGGTCTACCCGTTTTACCGTTTGCGGCAACTGAGAAAATCGATAAGGAACTGGTCTGCTACAAAAGGTCGGAATACTATCGAAAGTGAGCAGCCCTTACCATATCTGTGACGAAAAGGACCAATTAGATTCGTGTGTGTGTGTGTGTGTAGATTTCTCCATGGGTCTCAATGCAGCTCTAAAAGATTACCACTATCCCCTCCGCACACCAGAGGAGGTACTTAAAGTAACCGCTGACAAAATATTTTCTAAGAAGAATTTAAGCGACACGTATTTATAGACCCCCGTCGAGGAGGAATGTTCTAAACTCCTCAGCATCAATACGCACAGAGGACTCTACAAATGTGAGAGGTTGTCTTTCAGGGTCAAGGTAGCACCTGCGATCTTCCAACAGGTCATGGACACCATCCTGGGCGACCTCGACTTCACTTGCGCCTACTTGGACGACAATCTCATTGCCAGTAAATCCACAGGCGGGCATCGCAAACATATACATGAGTTTTCTAAAGGAATTCAAAGCTTTGGTTTTAAAGTGAAATAACCTAGATCACATAATTGATAAAAATAGTAGACACCCCCGACCCTGAGAGGACAGAAGCCGTAAAGAACATGCCCGTTCCCGTTAATTTGCAAGCTCTCCAAAGGTTTCTGGGGCTGGCTAACTACTACCAAGTTTTCATAAAGAACATGCATGACTTGCGCACCCCACTGAACTTAAGGAAAAAAAAGGCCTGGGATTGGACATCTAAATGTCAAGCGAGGTTTCAGGAAATCAATGATGCTTTAACATCGGATCTTTTTCTCACAAACTATGATTCAAAGTTGAAAATAACAGTAGCGAGCAATGCAAGCTCATATGGTGTTGAAGCTTGTATACTTCATATAATGACCGACGGTACCAAAAGACCGATTGCACATGCATCCAGAACGCTACTACCAGCTGAGAGACAATACTCGCAGATCGAAAAGGAGGCACTAAGTATCATATTGGCCGTAACGAAATGTCATAGATACTTACGTGGAAGAAATTTTAAACTGACTCTAAGCCGTTGCTTACGACCTTCGGATCCAAAAAAGCTTACCGACATATACTGCTATAGGCTGCTGAATCATAATTTTACAATGAAGTAATTGTCATCAAAACAAATTAGCCATGTTGATTACCTACCTAGCCTGATACCTATGGAAAGGGATTCTTTTTAAGATTCCATCATTGCTGCTTTTCGTACTGACTGATAAATTAAAACAATGATAGGTAACACAATTAGGGAACTTCCGGTATTCTACCTGAAATTAAAAGAGAAGCAGATACGGATGATTTTATCTGCGACATCAGAAACAAAATCGACATAAAGGGTTACAATATTCCTGAAGTATTCTTGCTTTGCGACAAGATCTTACTATATGGCAAAAGAGTGGTGATTCCAAAAACGAATTCTACGGGATTTTCACACAGGGCACCATGAAAAAAAAAAAAACGAACAAAGAGCTTGATCAGAAGATGCATCTACATAGACAGACATGATGAAGATGATAAAATCTTGCACAGGTTGCGCACTCGCTTCAAAATGACCACCGATTCCATTCAAACTCTGGCCGAAGACTAACCAGCCGTAGTCTAGAAATCATATGGACTTAATCGTAGTCGATGGCGTCAGCAAGTGGCCTGAGGTATTAAGGTTCAAAAGACAGACAACTACTGGGACAACAATAAATCTCCTACATGAACTGTTTGCTTGTTTCGGTGTAGTAGACTGCATCGTGAACGACAATGAATCTCAGTTCACGTCTGCAGATTTCGAAAGTTTTAGCGACACATTCCAAATTAAACACATAACCATGCCCCAATATTACCGTTGATTGAATGGGCAAGTGGAACGCTTTGTGAACACTCTCAAAAGAGCACTGAACAAGGATCAAGTATTCCAACAGATGAAGCGCTCCAACAATTCCTGCGTGTGTATAGGATTATATTTAATTATAACATCCCTATAGCGACATCAGCAGCCGAAACTATGTTCGCACGGAAGGTGAGATTCGTTTTTGACAAAGTCTTAACAAAACAGTAAAGACCACAAGTGACCACTTGCATATCCAGTAAACGTTTCATGCAAGGAGAGAGAGAGAGAGAGAGAGAGAGAGAGAGAGAGAGAGAGTTTTCTCCGAAAAAATAACACCTTATTCTGGGATGTTGGTACGATCAGTACTCCAAGATGACACCAGCGATACACGACCATCGGAGGAAGAAGCGATCGACACTATTTTTTTGGGACATTTGATCTCGAACGTCCCCAATCAACACCTGAACAACGACGGTTGGAAAAGAAAGGTCACCAACCCACTAATGATCAATCCTAAATACTATCAGCTTTTACGAACACAGAGCTTGAGATGTGGGTGTTGGGGATGTACCCCTACTGCCTGGAATAATGAACTCGTCCATGGCGTCACTTATGGGTAACGCGGGCTGGTTTACCAAAAATCAGTCAGAGATGAACACGCGGAGAGTATGGTCGTCGCCAGGAGAGAGAGAGAGAGAGAGAGAGAGAGAGAGAGAGAGAGAGAGAGAGAGAGAGAGAGAGAGTTTTCTTCGAAAGTTACAATAATAACACATCATTCTGGGATGTGAGTACGATCAGTAAGAGAGTTAGTAATATGGTATATATCGTGCAAGGACCGAAACATACCAATAAACGTCACCAAAACTAATTAAGAACATAGGCACGCAGATGGCACCAGTGATACCACCGCTTGATGGAAGAACCGATCAATACTATTTTCGAGACATTTGATCTCAAACTTCCCTAAACAACACCTGAACAACGACGGTCGGTTCGGAAAAGAAATGGTCACCGATCCACTAATGATCGATCCTAAATGGAAAAAGTATTAGCAGCTTTTACGAACAAAAACCTTGGGAGGGGAGGACGCGCCCCACTGCCTGGAATAATGAACTATTCCATGACGTCATTTCCGTCCATGACATCACTTCCGGGTAACAAGGACAAGGAGTATGGTCGTCACCAACTAGTCAAGCAGTGGAGTAAAGATATATTTTCCTGTAATTTCGTTAATACATATTTATTTAACTGTTACTGTGTTCTTCCTCGTCAATTATTCAAATACTAATATCACAAAAAAATCAACAGTAGGTTTTCTACAGTGCAATATACATGGCAGGAAAACAAATGAACACATATCGAAGGGAATGGCAGAAACACTAGAGGATAACCTCCAATTTGTAGTGGAATGAGGACAAAAATGGATGATCACATTCAATGCTGCCAAGACTAAACTTGTTTCATTCAATAATTGCAAATCTCCTTTACCATCAATAGCAATGGCCAAAGACTCATTATCTAAAAGTACATCCTTTAAACTCCTTGGCCTAACGTTCACAGGAAACATGAGTTGGAACAATTACATTGAGAGCATTGCCAGGACCGCTGTGAAGAAGGTGGGCTCTCTCTACCGTGTTAGAAAGCTACTAACGCCCGAAAGTATCATGTACTTTTAAAAGGCCACCATTCGCGCATGTATGGAGTATTGTTGTCACATTTGGGCTGGTGCGTCTGCTACTAGTCTCTCGTTCCCAGACAAAGTTCAAAAGAGAGTCGCCAACCTGATAGGTTCTGAACTGTCATCTAAGCTTCAGCCTCTGTCCCATTAACGAAATGTTGCATCCTTCTGCCTCTTCGACAAGTGATTTAATGGTGAATGCTCCGACGAACTTCAAGCACTTGTGTCCCTCTCGACGTAAATGCTCCCAACAAACACCGACAAGCAGCAAAATTCCACCCCTACACAGTAGAGATCCCTAGATGTAAAAGATCTTTCTACTCAAGTAGTTTCTTCCCCAGAACCGATAGACTTTAGAATTCCTTTCCGGGTCCCTGGTTTACCAACTGTACTGACATGCATAAGTTCAAGTGTAACGTAAACTGAAATCTTGCTACCCAACTCCCTACATAGTACCCCTGTAGATTATGTCCCTGATAGTAGCCCCCTACATCAAAGTGGCAATGTGCCTTGTTTGGGGTAAAAATGTAAAAAAAAAAAAACAAAAAACCAAACAAACAATGTATTGTGGACTAAGTCACTGTCACTGTGGGGAGGCAGGTGAAGCTTCCTCCCGATGCACTGCGAGAGCAGGCAATCAATCGATTTGATTAAAAAATGGGCGATTTCGCCGATTTCGATGACAATAAAAAATATGGTTGGTCATCATTCAATCCCGGGCAACGTCGGGTCACCATGCTAGTGATGGAATAAAACGGAGAGTATTGGCATTCTATAGAAAGAAAAATGTTGCATCTCTTACAAATATTTTAATGGAATGTGCTCTGATGAACTCGTTGCATTTCAACGTGCATAGCTGTAAACTCGCTTAGCAACAAAATCACACCTCTTCACTGTTGAGGTCCCTAAATGCCAGAAAGCTTTCTATTCTTATAGTTACTTCTCTCAACTTTGGAATTCCCTTCCTGCAACTTGCTTCCCTGACTGTACTGATATGCAGAAGTTGAAATGTTACATAAACGAACATCTTGTTAAACTTTCCTAGGCATGGTCCCAAATAGTAGCCTCTTACGTCAAAGTGGCGATATGCCTTGTCAGGGGTGAACGTGAGTAAAAAAGAGAGAGGGGCGGGACAAAAAAGAGAAGGAAAAGGGGGAAGAGAGAAAAGTAGGGAAGAAAGAGAGAGAAAAACAAAGAGAGGCAAGCAAAAGAGCGAAAGAGAAAAACTAGAGAAAGAAAGAAGGGGCAAAATCAAGGAAAGACAGGGAGTGAGAAAAAAAGGTGAAACGAAAGAGAGGGGAAAAAGAAGAAAGAAAAAGAGAAAAATAAACACAGAGAAACAGAGAGAGGGGGGCGAATGAAGCGAAGAGAGGTAGAGAGTAAAAATAGAAAGAGAAAAAAGAAATAAAACACACAGGAAGAGGGGGAAATGAAAAAGAATGAGAATGTAATAATAAAAAACGAGTGAGGAAGAGGGGCATGACCGCCATATTGTTTCGTTATTCTTCTCCTCACGCCAAAATCTCGTTCAAAACGTGAGCTCACCGAATCCAGCCATAGTAATCTCCAACCGCCATCAAATGGACGCCATGCCATTATCAATAGAAAGTCCGTTTTCATTTTCTTCAAGCGAAATACTACACCCCGTTTCCGATATATGTTAAGGATTAATTTCGAACGAGAAATCCGAATTTATCAATTGTCGAATCCTCGGATAACTTTTACTGATTATTAATAGATTTTCCGATTAAATCGATCGCTTTTTGTGCAACTTCAGAGATAATTGTTTCAAAGTTGAAGCCGGCCAAATGCCCTTTTCTTTGACGAATGCTTCCAGTGGGCCTTTCATCGCTCGACGAGGAATCCGCCCTCGAATACGCCGTAATGGCGTCGATGAGGCTGAACACTACCGAGCTCCAACCGGAAACAGGCTACCTTTTGTTAATCTGCGCATGCGCAAAGGAGACGTATGAAGAGAGGAATTACGTTCCGTGATCATGAGGATTTTCTATAAAGATTATGACGTCATAGAACAATTAACTTTGTATTCATGCATCTCACAAACAAATACAGCACGATATATCGTAATATATATATATATATATATATATATATATATATATATATAGAGAGAGAGAGAGAGAGAGAGAGAGAGAGAGAGAAAATAAAAAGGAACAAACCGTATTATGTGTTCATCAACGTTTCGTCTTTATTTCGAGACTTCCTCTGGATGAATGAGATTAAGAAACCAAGAAATATACCAGTACAAAATATTTGAAAATGTTTCACGTGAACAGTATGACGCAGTTCTATTTCAGAAAAACGGAAAATTTATGTTGGAAAAAAAGGAGGGGGGCGGCTGCGTTAATAGTTTTAAAATTAAATTAACGACTATATGACGTCACTAAAATTTCATTCTCTTTAACAGCGCCAGCCCCCCCCTCCTTTTTTTTCCAACATCAATTTTCCGTTTCTCTGAAATAGAACTGCGTCACACTGTGCACGTGAAACATTTTCAAATATTTTGTACTGGTATATTTTTTGGTTTCTTAATCTCATTCATCCAGAAGAAGTCTCGAAATAAAGACGAAACGTTGATGAACACATAATACGGTTTGTTCCTTTTTATTTTTATTTTCTCTATTTTGTCGGAATACTATTTCCTTTATTTTCATCATATATATATATATATATATATATATATATATATATATACACACATATATATATATATATATATATATATATATATATATATATATATATATATTTAGTCATCGACATACAGTCCTGTTCCGTTGTATCACAACTCATCAGTGCCGCTAGACTAGCATCTCTCCCAAGCCAAGGATTGAACCTAGAACCGTCGTGTTGACAGTCGGAAATTCTCACACTCGACCATGGAATTGACGCCCGTAAATAACTCGTCGGAATGTCTATTAAAATAGAAAATATTATTACATTACAATAGAAAATTGTAAGCATGAAAAGTAATATGGTTAAGCTTACACATGGAAAAGTGAAGGACAAGATATTCTAGCAAAAAATATAAATTTATAACTTAAAATATTGCATCGTAAAGACTGGATTATATAATCTTATAAACTGATGTTTAATATGTGCTTATATATATTTATGGTTTTCTTAATAAGATGTTCAGCTTGACAAATGGTTATATTAAATGGATTGTGCTTTTTTTTTTAATTCTACCTATAGTATAGCAGAATTTACCAATTCGTGGAGTAATCTATCATTAATAAATTATGATTATCAGGGTCATATATATATATGATACTCCCTAATGTTATTAGTTTTATTCTGTTAATTAAATCTTATGTAATTTATAAATTATGATTATCAGGGTCATATATGATTATGATACTCCCTAATGTTATTAGTTTTATTCTGTTAATTAAATCTTATGTAATTTATAAATTATGATTATCAGGGTCATATATATATATGATACTCCCTAATGTTATTAGTTTTATTCTGTTAATGAAATCTTATGTAATTTATAAATTATGATTATCAGGGTCATATATGATTATGATACTCCCTAATGTTATTAGTTTTATTCTGTTAATTAAATCTTATGTAATTTATAAATTATGATTATCAGGGTCATATATATATATGATACTCCCTAATGTTATTAGTTTTATTCTGTTAATGAAATCTTATGTAATTTATAAATTATGATTATCAGGGTCATATATGATTATGATACTCCCTAATGTTATTAGTTTTATTCTGTTAATTAAATCTTATGTAATTTATAAATTATGATTATCAGGGTCATATATATATATGATACTCCCTAATGTTATTAGTTTTATTCTGTAAATTAAATCTTATGTAATTTATAAATTATGATTATCAGGGTCATATATGATTATGATACTCCCTAATGTTATTAGTTTTATTCTGTTAATTAAATCTTATGTAATTTATAAATTATGATTATCAGGGTCATATATGATTATGATACTCCCTAATGTTATTAGTTTTATTCTGTTAATTAAATCTTATGTAATTTATAAATTATGATTATCAGGGTCATATATATATATGATACTCCCTAATGTTATTAGTTTTATTCTGTTAATTAAATCTTATGTAATTTATAAATTATGATTAGCAGGGTCATATATATATATAATACTCCCTAATGTTATTATTTTTAATCTGTTAATGAAATCTTATGTAATTTATAAATTATGATTAGCAGGGTCATATATATATATGATACTCCCTAATGTTATTATTTTTAATCTGTTAATGAAATCTTATGTAATTTATAAATTATGATTAGCAGGGTCATATATATATATGATACTCCCTAATGTTATTAGTTTTATTCTGTTAATTAAATCTTATGTAATTTATAAATTATGATTATCAGGGTCATATATATATATGACACTCCCTAATGTTATTATTTTTAATCTGTTAATGAAATCTTATGTAATTTATAAATTATGATTATCAGGGTCATATATATATATGATACTCCCTAATGTTATTAGTTTTATTCTGTTAATTAAATCTTATGTAATTTATAAATTATGATTATTAGGGTCATATATATATATGATACTCCCTAATGTTATTAGTTTTATTCTGTTAATTACATCTTATGTAATTTATAAATTATGATTATCAGGGTCATATATATATATGATACTCCCTAATGTTATTAGTTTTATTCTGTTAATTAAATCTTATGTAATTTATAAATTATGATTATCAGGGTCATATATATATATATGATACTCCCTAATGTTATTAGTTTTATTCTGTTAATTAAATCTTATGTAATTTATAAATTATGATTATCAGGGTCATATATATATATATGATACTCCCTAATGTTATTAGTTTTATTCTGTTAATTAAATCTTATGTAATTTATAAATTATGATTATCAGGGTCATATATATATATATGATACTCCCTAATGTTATTAGTTTTATTCTGTTAATGAAATCTTATGTAATTTATAAATTATGATTAGCAGGGTCATATATATATATGATACTCCCTAATGTTATTAGTTTTATTCTGTTAATTAAATCTTATGTAATTTATAAATTATGATTATCAGGGTCATATATATATATGATACTCCCTAATGTTATTATTTTTAATCTGTTAATGAAATCTTATGTAATTTATAAATTATGATTAGCAGGGTCATATATATATATATGATACTCCCTAATGTTATTATTTTTAATCTGTTAATGAAATCTTATGTAATTTATAAATTATGATTAGCAGGGTCATATATATATATGATACTCCCTAATGTTATTATTTTTAATCTGTTAATGAAATCTTATGTAATTTATAAATTATGATTAGCAGGGTCATATATATATATGATACTCCCTAATGTTATTATTTTTAATCTGTTAATGAAATCTTATGTAATTTATAAATTATGATTAGCAGGGTCATATATATATATATGATACTCCCTAATGTTATTAGTTTTATTCTGTTAATTAAATCTTATGTAATTTATAAATTATGATTAGCAGGGTCATATATATATATGATACTCCCTAATGTTATTATTTTTAATCTGTTAATGAAATCTTATGTAATTTATAAATTATGATTAGCAGGGTCATATATATATATGATACTCCCTAATGTTATTATTTTTAATCTGTTAATGAAATCTTATGTAATTTATAAATCATGATTAGCAGGGTCATATATATATATGATACTCCCTAATGTTATTAGTTTTATTCTGTTAATTAGATCTTATGTAATTTATAAATTATGATTATCAGGGTCATATATATATATGATACTCCCTAATGTTATTATTTTTAATCTGTTAATGAAATCTTATGTAATTTATAAATTATGATTATCAGGGTCATATATATATATGATACTCCCTAATGTTATTAGTTTTATTCTGTTAATTAAATCTTATGTAATTTATAAATTATGATTATCAGGGTCATATATATATATATGATACTCCCTAATGTTATTAGTTTTATTCTGTTAATTAAATCTTATGTAATTTATAAATTATGATTATCAGGGTCATATATATATATGATACTCCCTAATGTTATTAGTTTTATTCTGTTAATTAAATCTTATGTAATTTATAAATTATGATTATCAGGGTCATATATATATATGATACTCCCTAATGTTATTATTTTTAATCTGTTAATGAAATCTTATGTAATTTATAAATTATGATTAGCAGGGTCATATATATATATATGATACTCCCTAATGTTATTATTTTTAATCTGTTAATGAAATCTTATGTAATTTATAAATTATGATTAGCAGGGTCATATATATATATGATACTCCCTAATGTTATTTTTTTTAATCTGTTTATGAAATCTTATGTAATTTATAAATTATGATTAGCAGGGTCATATATATATATATATGATACTCCCTAATGTTATTAGTTTTATTCTGTTAATTAAATCTTATGTAATTTATAAATTATGATTATCAGGGTCATATATATATATATGATACTCCCTAATGTTATTAGTTTTATTCTGTTAATTAAATCTTATGTAATTTATAAATTATGATTATCAGGGTCATATATATATATATATATGATACTCCCTAATGTTATTAGTTTTATTCTGTTAATTAAATCTTATGTAATTTATAAATTATGATTATCAGGGTCATATATATATATGATACTCCCTAATGTTATTATTTTTAATCTGTTAATGAAATCTTATGTAATTTATAAATTATGATTAGCAGGGTCATATATATATATGATACTCCCTAATGTTATTATTTTTAATCTGTTAATGAAATCTTATGTAATTTATAAATTATGATTATCAGGGTCATATATATATATATGATACTCCCTAATGTTATTAGTTTTATTCTGTTAATTAAATCTTATGTAATTTATAAATTATGATTAGCAGGGTCATATATATATATATGATACTCCCTAATGTTATTAGTTTTATTCTGTTAATGAAATCTTATGTAATTTATAAATTATGATTAGCAGGGTCATATATATATATATGATACTCCCTAATGTTATTAGTTTTATTCTGTTAATTAAATCTTATGTAATTTATAAATTATGATTATCAGGGTCATATATATATATATATGATACTCCCTAATGTTATTAGTTTTATTCTGTTAATTAAATCTTATGTAATTTATAAATTATGATTATCAGGGTCATATATATATATATATGATACTCCCTAATGTTATTAGTTTTATTCTGTTAATTAAATCTTATGTAATTTATAAATTATGATTATCAGGGTCATATATGATTATTATACTTCCTAATGTTATTAGTTTTATTCTGTTAATTAAATCTTATGTCATTAATAAATTATGATTATCAGGGTCATATATGATTATAATACTCCCTAATGTTAGTAGTTTTATTCTGGTAATTTATGATACTCACTAATGCTACTAGTTCTACTATGTAAATTTAATCTTATCTCTTTGTTGTATATGTGGTTTTACTGCCATATCTTTAAATCACTTTGTATTTAACATAATGTATCTACGTTTAGAATTTAAATATTTGATTTCCATATTTTTTTTTTATTTAGTTATTCCTATTTATAATGCCTCCCTACGGGACAGAGTTAGACACGAGGGTCGTTTTTTAATGTGTAGAAAAGGAAAAAAAAATAAAATTTGTCTCAGCCGTTAAGGATTTTTCCTCCACTAACAGAAAACAAGAAATTGAAGTGTAGCCTCTGAAGAACAGATACTACACTTTGAGGTATTTATTTGCTCCCCCACTGAGCAAATTAAGCACAAGGCCGATTTTAAAAGTGAGGAGTGAAAAGGGGAAATGGGGACTAACTCCTCGGGGAGTAGGGGAGCTGTATAGTTACAATTGGTATGAAGGGTTGCCCCTACATTGACCAAGGTCTTATATGTGGAGTTGCCCCCACATATGGTATTTGCTTGCAGTATCTGCCGGAACAGATGGTATTTATTTGCTCCTCCACCGAGCAAATTAGGCACAAGGCCAATTTTTAATGTGAGGAGTGAAGGGAGGGGGAAGTGAAAAAGGGGACCAGCTCCCGAGAGGTGGGAAATGGGAGCTGGTTAAAGGTCAGGCATGTGGGGTTGCCCCCACATCTGGTCATTGCTTGCAGTACCTGTCGGAACAGATGGTATTTATTTGCTCCTCCACCGAGCAAATTAGGCACAAGGCCGATTTTTAAAGTGAGGAGTGAAGTGGAAATGGGGATCAACTCCCCGGGGAGTAGGGGAGCTGGATAGTGACAATTGGTATGAAGGGTTTCCCCTTCATTGACCAAGGTCTTATATGTGGAGTTGCCCCCACATATGGTCTTTGCTTGCAGTATCTGCCGGAACAGATGGTATTTATTTGCTCCCCCACCGAGCAAATTAGGCACAAGGCCAATTTTTAATGTGAGGAGTGAAGGGAGGGGGAAGGGAAAAAGGGGACCAGCTCCCGAGAGGTGGGAAATGGGAGCTGGTTAAAGGTCAGGCATGTGGGGTTGCCCCCACATCTGGTCATTGCTTGCAGTACCTGTCGGAACAGATGGTATTTATTTGCTCCTCCACCGAGCAAATTAGGCACAAGGCCGATTTTTAAAGTGAGGAGTGAAGTGGAAATGGGGATCAACTCCCCGGGGAGTAGGGGAGCTGGATAGTGACAATTGGTATGAAGGGTTGCCCCTACATTGACCAAGGTCTTATATGTGGGGTTGCCCCCACATATGGTATTTGCTTGCAGTATCTGCCGGAACAGATGGTATTTATTTGCTCCTCCACCGAGCAAATTAGGCACAAGGCCAATTTTTAATGTGAGGAGTGAAGGGAGGGGGAAGTGAAAAAGGGGACCAGCTCCCGAGAGGTGGGAAATGGGAGCTGGTTAAAGGTCAGGCATGTGGGGTTGCCCCCACATCTGGTCATTGCTTGCAGTACCTGTCGGAACAGATGGTATTTATTTGCTCCTCCACCGAGCAAATTAGGCACAAGGCCGATTTTTAAAGTGAGGAGTGAAGTGGAAATGGGGATCAACTCCCCGGGGAGTAGGGGAGCTGGATAGTGACAATTGGTATGAAGGGTTGCCCCTACATTGACCAAGGTCTTATATGTGGAGTTGCCCCCACATATGGTATTTGCTTGCAGTATCTGCCGGAACAGATGGTATTTATTTGCTCCTCCACCGAGCAAATTAGGCACAAGGCCAATTTTTAATGTGAGGAGTGAAGGGAGGGGGAAGGGAAAAGGGGACCAGCTCCCGAGAGGTGGGAAATGGGAGCTGGTTAAAGGTCAGGCATGTGGGGTTGCCCCCACATCTGGTCTTTGCTAGTCATAGCTAGTCATAGCTTGCAGTATCTGCCGGAACAGATGGTATTTATTTGCTCCCCCACCGAGCAAATTAGGCACAAGGCCGATTTTTAATGTGAGGAGCGAAGGGAGGGGGAAGGGAAAAAGGGGACCAGCTCCCGAGAGGTGGGAAATGGGAGCTGGTTAATGGTCAGGCATGTGGGGTTGCCCCCACATCTGGTCTTTGCTAGTCATAGCTAGTCATAGCTTGCAGTATCTGCCGGAACAGATGGTATTTATTTGCTCCCCCACTGAGCAAATTAGGCACAAGGCCGTTTTTAATGTGAGGTAAAAACCAGCTCCCCTAAAAGGGGTCACTCTGGTTACCAAAAATAATAATTGTCCCAGTATAGAGGGTTTCCCCTCCATTGACTGGTACAAACTATCTTAAGTGCAGTATCTGCCGGAACAGATGGTATTTATTTGCTCCCCCACTGAGCAAATTAGGCACAAGGCCGTTTTTAATGTGAGGTAAAAACCAGCTCCCCTAAAAGGGGTCACTCTGGTTACCAAAAATAATAATTGTCCCAGTATAGAGGGTTTCCCCTCCATTGACTGGTACAAATTATCTTAAGTGCAGTATCTGCCGGAACAGATACTACACTTTGATCTTCCCGAAGGCCAAGCGATATTTTATTTAATTGTTATGAATTGAGTTTATGCTATAATCCGATCCTGACTAGCCTTTTCCTTATCACTATTTAATTTAAATTATCATATTTAATCCGGTTTAAGCCGGGAAAACAAGTATCTGTTCATATGCAAGCATCCTTGAATTACGTCTGTGTGTTTATTTAGTAAATCACCCGTCGATGTTAATATGTGGTAGGTTTCAAGGATACACAGGTTACATTTTTTTTTCGTTTTACACGGTTTATATTTAACCTGCCCTCCCAACTATAGATCATTTTAATTTATATTCAGTTTTATTTTTTTTAAGTTCTCTTATCACTCAGATTAGTTGAGTTTTTCTTATATTTCTTTCTTTTTATTCCTATTGTTGTATTATTGACGGTGCTTTCTTTCATCTTTGGTAGTCCTGTTCTCAATTTCCGTTGTTAACTTGAACGATGTTAAGTGATTTATATTTACCTGACTTCCCAATATATATGAGTGTGTATGTGTGTATATGTGTTATAAAAGTAAACTTGTGTATATGTGTGTTGAACGGTCTCTACCACGCTACTCCGTCAATTTTTGGTCTACAGATTAAAACGATGCATTGAAAAGTAATTGGAAAGAACTTCAAAAGGCCTTTTATTCTTCCTTCTCCAACCATACGTGACTTTTCGTCTCATCAATGATATCACGCACGTGTCACTCGCACATGGTTCGCACATGGCCCAGTCATTTGCGTATAGCTGCCACACGCACACTGATTAAAAAGTGTTCTACAACTTATTTATCCTTAACATAAAGAATCTGTCATGTGGACAATTCACGCATATGCATTCGTGAAACAGTTGGCAAAAAAATTTCCAGAATCACGACGTACCAGTTTTTCAATTTTGACTCGTTAGCAGTCCTTTTTTTCTGGAGAAAACCGATTAAAAGTTTTCCATATGTCTGAATACCTTATATACCAAATGTCAAGACCGTAGATAAAAAATTCGTTGAGTATATAGGTTGAGAATAGTCCTCACACACATATTCTTATATATATATATATATAAAATATATTTGTAGTCATCGACATACAGTCCTGTTTTGTTGTATCACAACTCATCAGTGCCGCTAGACTAGCACTTCTCCCAAGCCGAGGATCGAACCTGGAACCGTCGTGTTGACAGTCGGCAGTTCTACCCCTCGACCACGGAAGCGATGCCCGCAACTAATCTGTCCGAATGTCTATTTAAATAAACATCCGTCCGCTACTTGTAAAGTGTTCAAACGCTTGTTTGTAAACAAACCGCGAGTTTCGCATTTTTCAGCCGAATTAAGTAGCGAGTGAGATTATTTACGACAGTGCTCAACCCAAAGAGGGGGCTTTTTAAAATAATGTTTATAGTCATCGACATACAGTCCTGTTTCGTTGTATCACAACTCATCAGTGCCGCTAGACTAGCACCTCTCCCAAGCCGAGGATCGAACCTGGAACCGTCGTGTTGACGGTCGGCAGTTCATATTGAACCTAATATAGGTTCAATATGATAATCGATAAACAATTGTCCCTATGATAATAAATAAGCAATCTGTATGAATTAAAATATCATATTTAAGCGTATCTTACGACCGGGCAACGCCGGGCGGTCTGCTAGTAGACTATAAATCACCAACTAAATATTAAATATTCTGAGACATAAAATGTCTTCATCCCTTTTTATCACAATTCGAATATTTATTTATTTATCTTTTTCTTTTTCTTTTTTTTTTTTTGTATTTTCTGCAAATTACATTTGCCAACTTTCTCTTTACCAATTATATTAAAGGTTGAACGAGAAGAAAAAAGTTTTAATTTCGACGACGCCGATCAGCATTTTTTGATGTGAGTTAGTGATGCGTCGGTTCCGGGGTGAATTACACGCGCACGAATACACAAATCAAATCGGATTCACATTCGATTAGTTTCGTCTGTACAATCCATCAACCCTTTTCGATTAGTTACTGCTGCAATGCAACGTCTATTATAAAGGAATTTTTTGTTGGTTTCGTCTGTACGAAATAACAACATATTTGGACTTATTTAATGCTTAGTGAATTTATTTCTATTATATTATATTTAATATTACATGTAGAACCCGTGGAACTTATTTAATGCTTAGTGAATTTATTTCTATTATATTATATTTAATATTACATGTAGAACCCGTGGAACTTATTTAATGCTTAGTGAATTTATTTCTATTATATTATATTTAATATTACATGTAGAACCCGTGGAACTTATTTAATGCTTAGTGAATTTATTTCTATTATATTATATTTAATATTACATGTAGAACCCGTGGAACTTATTTAATGCTTAGTGAATTTATTTCTATTATATTATATTTAATATTACATGTAGAACCCGTGGAACTTATTTAATGCTTAGTGAATTTATTTCTATTATATTATATTTAATATTACATGTAGAACCCATGGAACTTATTTAATGCTTAGTGAATTTATTTCTATTATATTATATTTAATATTACATGTAGAACCCATGGAACTTATTTAATGCTTAGTGAATTTATTTCTATTATATTATATTTAATATTACATGTAGAACCCATGGAACTTATTTAATGCTTAGTGAATTTATTTCTATTATATTATATTTAATATTACATGTAGAACCCGTGGAACTTATTTAATGCTTAGTGAATTTATTTCTATTATATTATATTTAATATTACATGTAGAACCCGTGGAACTTATTTAATGCTTAGTGAATTTATTTCTATTATATTATATTTAATATTACATGTAGAACCCGTGGAACTTATTTAATGCTTAGTGAATTTATTTCTATTATATTATATTTAATATTACATGTAGAACCCGTGGAACTTATTTAATGCTTAGTGAATTTATTTCTATTATATTATATTTAATATTACATGTAGAACCCGTGGAAATTATTTAATGCTTAGTGAATTTATTTCTTTTATATTATATTTAATATTACATGGAGAACCCGTGGAACTTATTTAATGCTTAGTGAATTTATTTCTATTATATTATATTTAATATTACATGTAGAACCCGTGGAAATTATTTAATGCTTAGTGAATTTATTTCTATTATATTATATTTAATATTACATGTAGAACCCGTGGAACTTATTTAATGCTTAGTGAATTTATTTCTATTATATTATATTTAATATTACATGTAGAACCCGTGGAACTTATTTAATGCTTAGTGAATTTATTTCTATTATATTATATTTAATATTACATGTAGAACCCGTGGAACTTATTTAATGCTTAGTGAATTTATTTCTATTATATTATATTTAATATTACATGTAGAACCCGTGGAACTTATTTAATGCTTAGTGAATTTATTTCTTTTATATTATATTTAATATTACATGTAGAACCCGTGGAACTTATTTAATGCTTAGTGAATTTATTTCTATTATATTATATTTAATATTACATGTAGAACCCGTGGAAATTATTTAATGCTTAGTGAATTTATTTCTATTATATTATATTTAATATTACATGTAGAACCCGTGGAACTTATTTAATGCTTAGTGAATTTATTTCTATTATATTATATTTAATATTACATGGAGAACCCGTGGAAATTATTTAATGCTTAGTGAATTTATTTCTATTATATTATATTTAATATTACATGGAGAACCCGTGGAACTTATTTAATGCTTAGTGAATTTATTTCTATTATATTATATTTAATATTACATGTAGAACCCGTGGAACCTATTTAATGCTTAGTGAATTTATTTCTATTATATTATATTTAATATTACATGTAGAACCCGTGGAACTTATTTAATGCTTAGTGAATTTATTTCTATTATATTATATTTAATATTACATGTAGAACCCGTGGAACTTATTTAATGCTTAGTGAATTTATTTCTATTATATTATATTTAATATTACATGTAGAACCCGTGGAACTTATTTAATGCTTAGTGAATTTATTTCTATTATATTATATTTAATATTACATGGAGAACCCGTGGAACTTATTTAATGCTTAGTGAATTTATTTCTATTATATTATATTTAATATTACATGTAGAACCCGTGGAACTTATTTAATGCTTAGTGAATTTATTTCTATTATATTATATTTAATATTACATGGAGAACCCGTGGAACTTATTTAATGCTTAGTGAATTTATTTCTATTATATTATATTTAATATTACATGGAGAACCCGTGGAACTTATTTAATGCTTAGTGAATTTATTTCTATTATATTATATTTAATATTACATGTAGAACCCGTGGAACTTATTTAATGCTTAGTGAATTTATTTCTATTATATTATATTTAATATTACATGTAGAACCCGTGGAACTTATTTAATGCTTAGTGAATTTATTTCTATTATATTATATTTAATATTACATGTAGAACCCGTGGAACTTATTTAATGCTTAGTGAATTTATTTCTATTATATTATATTTAATATTACATGTAGAACCCGTGGAACTTATTTAATGCTTAGTGAATTTATTTCTATTATATTATATTTAATATTACATGTAGAACCCGTGGAACTTATTTAATGCTTAGTGAATTTATTTCTATTATATTATATTTAATATTACATGTAGAACCCGTGGAACTTATTTAATGCTTAGTGAATTTATTTCTATTATATTATATTTAATATTACATGTAGAACCCGTGGAACTTATTTAATGCTTAGTGAATTTATTTCTATTATATTATATTTAATATTACATGTAGAACCCGTGGAACTTATTTAATGCTTAGTGAATTTATTTCTATTATATTATATTTAATATTACATGTAGAACCCGTGGAACTTATTTAATGCTTAGTGAATTTATTTCTATTATATTATATTTAATATTACATGTAGAACCCGTGGAACTTATTTAATGCTTAGTGAATTTATTTCTATTATATTATATTTAATATTACATGGAGAACCCGTGGAACTTATTTAATGCTTAGTGAATTTATTTCTATTATATTATATTTAATATTACATGTAGAACCCGTGGAACTTATTTAATGCTTAGTGAATTTATTTCTATTATATTATATTTAATATTACATGTAGAACCCGTGGAACTTATTTAATGCTTAGTGAATTTATTTCTATTATATTATATTTAATATTACATGTAGAACCCGTGGAACTTATTTAATGCTTAGTGAATTTATTTCTATTATATTATATTTAATATTACATGGAGAACCCGTGGAACTTATTTAATGCTTAGTGAATTTATTTCTATTATATTATATTTAATATTACATGTAGAACCCGTGGAACTTATTTAATGCTTAGTGAATTTATTTCTATTATATTATATTTAATATTACATGTAGAACCCGTGGAACTTATTTAATGCTTAGTGAATTTATTTCTATTATATTATATTTAATATTACATGTAGAACCCGTGGAACTTATTTAATGCTTAGTGAATTTATTTCTATTATATTATATTTAATATTACATGTAGAACCCGTGGAACTTATTTAATGCTTAGTGAATTTATTTCTATTATATTATATTTAATATTACATGTAGAACCCGTGGAACTTATTTAATGCTTAGTGAATTTATTTCTATTATATTATATTTAATATTACATGTAGAACCCGTGGAACTTATTTAATGCTTAGTGAATTTATTTCTATTATATTATATTTAATATTACATGTAGAACCCGTGGAACTTATTTAATGCTTAGTGAATTTATTTCTATTATATTATATTTAATATTACATGTAGAACCCGTGAGAATTATTTAATGCTTAGTGAATTTATTTCTATTATATTATATTTAATATTACATGTAGAACCCGTGGAACTTATTTAATGCTTAGTGAATTTATTTCTATTATATTATATTTAATATTACATGTAGAACCCGTGGAACTTATTTAATGCTTAGTGAATTTATTTCTATTATATTATATTTAATATTACATGTAGAACCCGTGGAACTTATTTAATGCTTAGTGAATTTATTTCTATTATATTATATTTAATATTACATGTAGAACCCGTGGAACTTATTTAATGCTTAGTGAATTTATTTCTATTATATTATATTTAATATTACATGTAGAACCCGTGGAACTTATTTAATGCTTAGTGAATTTATTTCTATTATATTATATTTAATATTACATGTAGAACCCGTGGAACTTATTTAATGCTTAGTGAATTTATTTCTATTATATTATATTTAATATTACATGTAGAACCCGTGGAACTTATTTAATGCTTAGTGAATTTATTTCTATTATATTATATTTAATATTACATGTAGAACCCGTGGAACTTATTTAATGCTTAGTGAATTTATTTCTATTATATTATATTTAATATTACATGTAGAACCCGTGGAACTTATTTAATGCTTAGTGAATTTATTTCTATTATATTATATTTAATATTACATGTAGAACCCGTGGAACTTATTTAATGCTTAGTGAATTTATTTCTATTATATTATATTTAATATTACATGTAGAACCCGTGGAACTTATTTAATGCTTAGTGAATTTATTTCTATTATATTATATTTAATATTACATGTAGAACCCGTGGAACTTATTTAATGCTTAGTGAATTTATTTCTATTATATTATATTTAATATTACATGTAGAACCCGTGGAACTTATTTAATGCTTAGTGAATTTATTTCTATTATATTATATTTAATATTACATGTAGAACCCGTGGAACTTATTTAATGCTTAGTGAATTTATTTCTATTATATTATATTTAATATTACATGTAGAACCCGTGGAAATTATTTAATGCTTAGTGAATTTATTTCTATTATATTATATTTAATATTACATGTAGAACCCGTGGAACTTATTTAATGCTTAGTGAATTTATTTCTATTATATTATATTTAATATTACATGTAGAACCCGTGGAACTTATTTAATGCTTAGTGAATTTATTTCTATTATATTATATTTAATATTACATGTAGAACCCGTGGAACTTATTTAATGCTTAGTGAATTTATTTCTATTATATTATATTTAATATTACATGTAGAACCCGTGGAACTTATTTAATGCTTAGTGAATTTATTTCTATTATATTATATTTAATATTACATGGAGAACCCGTGGAACTTATTTAATGCTTAGTGAATTTATTTCTATTATATTATATTTAATATTACATGTAGAACCCGTGGAACTTATTTAATGCTTAGTGAATTTATTTCTATTATATTATATTTAATATTACATGTAGAACCCGTGGAACTTATTTAATGCTTAGTGAATTTATTTCTATTATATTATATTTAATATTACATGGAGAACCCGTGGAACTTATTTAATGCTTAGTGAATTTATTTCTATTATATTATATTTAATATTACATGTAGAACCCGTGGAACTTATTTAATGCTTAGTGAATTTATTTCTATTATATTATATTTAATATTACATGTAGAACCCGTGGAACTTATTTAATGCTTAGTGAATTTATTTCTATTATATTATATTTAATATTACATGTAGAACCCGTGGAACTTATTTAATGCTTAGTGAATTTATTTCTATTATATTATATTTAATATTACATGTAGAACCCGTGGAACTTATTTAATGCTTAGTGAATTTATTTCTATTATATTATATTTAATATTACATGTAGAACCCGTGGAACTTATTTAATGCTTAGTGAATTTATTTCTATTATATTATATTTAATATTACATGTAGAACCCGTGGAACTTATTTAATGCTTAGTGAATTTATTTCTATTATATTATATTTAATATTACATGGAGAACCCGTGGAACTTATTTAATGCTTAGTGAATTTATTTCTATTATATTATATTTAATATTACATGTAGAACCCGTGGAACTTATTTAATGCTTAGTGAATTTATTTTTATTATATTATATTTAATATTACATGTAGAACCCGTGGAACTTATTTAATACTTAGTGAATTTATTTCTATTATATTATATTTAATGTTACATGGAGAACCCGTGGAACTTATTTAATGCTTAGTGAATTTATTTCTATTATATTATATTTAATATTACATGTAGAACCCGTGGAACTTATTTAATGCTTAGTGAATTTATTTCTATTATATTATATTTAATATTACATGTAGAACCCGTGGAACTTATTTAATGCTTAGTGAATTTATTTTTATTATATTATATTTAATATTACATGGAGAACCCGTGGAACTTATTTAATGCTTAGTGAATTTATTTCTATTATATTATATTTAATATTACATGTAGAACCCGTGGAACTTATTTAATGCTTAGTGAATTTATTTTTATTATATTATATTTAATATTACATGTAGAACCCGTGGAACTTATTTAATACTTAGTGAATTTATTTCTATTATATTATATTTAATGTTACATGGAGAACCCGTGGAACTTATTTAATGCTTAGTGAATTTATTTCTATTATATTATATTTAATATTACATGTAGAACCCGTGGAACTTATTTAATGCTTAGTGAATTTATTTCTATTATATTATATTTAATATTACATGTAGAACCCGTGGAACTTATTTAATGCTTAGTGAATTTATTTCTATTATATTATATTTAATATTACATGTAGAACCCGTGGAACTTATTTAATGCTTAGTGAATTTATTTCTATTATATTATATTTAATATTACATGTAGAACCCGTGGAACTTATTTAATGCTTAGTGAATTTATTTCTATTATATTATATTTAATATTACATGTAGAACCCGTGGAACTTATTTAATGCTTAGTGAATTTATTTCTATTATATTATATTTAATATTACATGTAGAACCCGTGGAACTTATTTAATGCTTAGTGAATTTATTTCTATTATATTATATTTAATATTACATGTAGAACCCGTGGAACTTATTTAATGCTTAGTGAATTTATTTCTATTATATTATATTTAATATTACATGTAGAACCCGTGGAACTTATTTAATGCTTAGTGAATTTATTTCTATTATATTATATTTAATATTACATGTAGAACCCGTGGAACTTATTTAATGCTTAGTGAATTTATTTCTATTATATTATATTTAATATTACATGTAGAACCCGTGGAACTTATTTAATGCTTAGTGAATTTATTTCTATTATATTATATTTAATATTACATGTAGAACCCGTGGAACTTATTTAATGCTTAGTGAATTTATTTCTATTATATTATATTTAATATTACATGTAGAACCCGTGGAACTTATTTAATGCTTAGTGAATTTATTTCTATTATATTATATTTAATATTACATGTAGAACCCGTGGAACTTATTTAATGCTTAGTGAATTTATTTCTATTATATTATATTTAATATTACATGTAGAACCCGTGGAACTTATTTAATGCTTAGTGAATTTATTTCTATTATATTATATTTAATATTACATGGAGAACACATGGAAATTCCACGGTAGTTGAAGATTTTTAAAACATATTATAAACAAAATGAAGAAAAAATAAAATAAAACAAATAATTGCAAATCTAAAACAGTTTTTTATCGAATTCTTTTTTAACCTTTTAAATTTGATTTTAAAAAATTAGATTTTTTGCATGAAAAATCAATACACAACACGTTTTTTTTTTTTTTTCTAAATAATTTTTTATTTATAAATTATTGACATATGTTAATTCATTGATTACAAGGTTCAGGAATAGGGCAAGAAATGGAATTTTCGCATAAAATAGTTTAGATATGTTGTTTGAAAAGGAATTTTGATTGTTCAATTTTTTTATGAAAAATGAATTAAAATAAGGTCAGTTAGAAGAACGAACAATAGCAAATTTATATATGTTGAAAAATAAGTTGGGTCGAAAAATAGGTTAGAGAAAATTCATTGTTTGGAAAAGTATGTTTAGGCCACGTGAGTTCTCCACGAGGTCCAGCACGTTTTGGACATGCGTATGACGTCATGGCAGAAATGAATTCTCAATATAGGAGCTAGAATCGAAGAGAGTTGGACAGACGGGAGAGAGAGAGCTGACATTGGTCAGAAGAAGGTCCCCCTTTGGAAGCGAAGGGTTAGAAAGTTTTAATCATGTAGTCGACTTTTGAATTCCTGGATGTCATCATAATTGCAACCGGTCGAATGTAATAAAAGAACACATCATATTTTGTAACTGCCGTCTTCGTTGTGTCTTCTTCAACAATCAAATGTAATGTGAAACATCCTTTATATGAACATTGTGTCCACTCATCGTTATGATGAACTTTGTGTATAAACCATCTAAGTAATGTGTCCCCCCTCTATAATGACTAGTCCTCTTCTCTGTGTATAAGAACTGATCTCCCCTCTAAAAATATGTAATACGTAGACAGATTGTAAAAAGGTATAAATGTCTCTCTCACTCCCCTCTCTTCTCCCCCTCATCGATATACATTTCCGCCGTCTCTATTAAATATGAATGTCTACATCCGACTCTCTCTAATAATGTCCCCTGTGCAACAAAATAACCAAAAGTTTTAGACCAATCAGAAAAAAGGTTAATTATTCTATTTTTTTTTCTTTAAAGTTTATTATCATTTATATATAGATCCATTTTTATTTTAGTTTATATTTAATAAAAATATAAAAAATACGATACCTAACCCTAACCCTAACCCACTGCATTTTCTGCTTAGTTCTCTCTATCACTCTAAACACTTTCTCAGGCAATGGATGGAGTATTGTCCTTATATTAGAGATTCAGAACCGTATCTGTAATTTGATTGGTACCATCTTCTTCACTAGGGCCCTATGCACTATTCGTAACTTTATGTGAATATATATATATATTAAAAAGTTTGACTTATGTCCCGGTATCCTACATCTAAAATTTCAAGCGTTTAGACCCATAATTGGCGAAGGAGTTTGGTAGAGTTTACAAAGGTAAACTTTGTAAACTTTGACCTCTTACCAGCCAAATTTTCGCCGCAAAACTGATTGAAAAGCTTGCTGCATGTCTGAATACCTTTTACGTAAAATTTTAAATGTTTAGACCCAAAATTGGCTGAATAATTTGCTAGAGACCGCAAAGGGCAAATCTTTGGAACTTTGGCCCCTTGGTAGCCAAATTATTGGCCAAAAACAAATTAAAAGCTTTCCCTATGTCTGAATACATTTTATGTAAAATTTCAAATGTTTAAACCAAAAATTGGCTGAGAGGTAAATTTTTTTAACTTTGATCCCAATTTTGATCCATAAATATTTATGATTTTAGGCTCTAAACAAGTTAAAATGTTTGATCCATGTCCGAGGAACCTATATTAAAAATTCCAAGTGTTTAGGCTCAAAATTGATGAAGGAGTTTAGTAGAGTTGATTTTTTACTCCTTGGTAGCAAAATTTCTGTCCAAAAAAACGATTGGAAAACTTTTCCTAAATCTCAATACCCCTTATGTCAAATCTCGAGTCTGTAGACTGAAAATTGACAGAGTAATTTGGCAAGGAAATGTACGCACACAGACAGTCACTTTCACAGATATATGTCCGTGTATATATATATATATATATATATATATATATATATATCCTCCTATAAATCTGGTCTTCTTTTGCGTGTATCGATATTCATATTAAAAACCCTCATTCCTATCTATTTAAAAAGAAAATACAATTTTCTTATATCTTGGTTGTGGAATTGAATTTACTAGCAAACGATCTAGCTAATTTGCATATTCTTTTAAACATTCATTTTAATTAATTCCCTATTAGTTTTTTCGATTTTCTTATGGGATGATCATCTTTAGTTAACTATTACATGTAATTATATTCATGCAGATATTCTACATGATTTATACTTGCATAATATTTTCATAAAAAGTTTATAGTAAACACAACATTGTTTCCATATATATTTATGTATGCGTATATATTTTTTGTTAAACAAATCTATCTATCTATTATCTTTATGTCTATAAAAGTGAAAGTGTGTGTGTGTGTGTGTACATTTCCATACGCAATAACTCTGTCAATTTTCAGTCTACAGACTCGAAATTTAATATACAGGGGATTGAGATTTTGAAGAATCGATGTGACCGGATTTCGGCCACAAATTTAGCAATTAAGGACTCAAAGTTTAACGATTTGACTTTTGAGAACCCTACCAAACTCCTCCGACAATTTTTGGTTTAAAGTTTATTTGAGCCCAAAACAATGAATGTTAAGGGGTCATAATAGGGGTCAAATAAAAAAATTGACCTTTTTTTTTGGGGGGGGGGCTCAGCATACACCTCCAAGCACCCGGGCAAAGCCGGACACCCATGCTAGTATATATATATATATATATATATATATATATATATATATAAAGGTGAAAGTGTGTGTCTGTGTGTGTCTGTGTGTGTGTCTGTGTGTGCCTGTGTACATTTCCCTACGCAATAACTCTGTTAATTTTTAGTCTTCAGACTCGAAATTTGATATACAGGGTACTGAGATTTGGGAAAATCGATGTGATCGGTTTTCGGGCAGAAATTTTGCTGTTAAGGGGTCAAAGTTCAACGATTTGACCTTTGAGAACTCTACAAAACTCCTCAGACAATTTTCGGTCTAAACACTTGAACTTTTTATATAGATACCTTGAACATGGATCTAACTGAATAACTTGAGTTGAACCCTAAACAATCAATTTAAAGGGGTCATAATAGAGGTCAAAATTAAAAAAATTTACCTTTTTTTTTTTTTTTTTTTGCTCAGCATACAACTGAAAACACCCGGGCACCGCCAGGCACCCATGCTAGTATATCTATAAAAGTGAAAGTGTCTGTCTGTCTGTCTGTCTGTCTGTCTGTCTGTCTGTGTATTTGTGTATCTGTGTGCCTGTGTGTGTACATTTCCCTACGCAATAACTCTGTCAATTTTTAGTCTACAGACTCTAAATTTGATATACAGGCTACTGAGATTTGGGAAAATCTATGTGATCGGTTTTCGGCCAGAAATTTTGCTGTTAAGGTCACAAAGTTCAACGATTTTACTTTTGAGAACTCTACCAAACTCCTCCGACAGTTTTAGGTCTGAACACTTGAAATTTTAGATATAGGTTTATTGGACATGGATCTAACTAAATAACTTGATTTGAGCCCAAAACAATAAATATTACGGGGTCATAATCGGGGTCAAAGTTTAAAAAATTGACCACTTTTTTTTTTGCTCAACATACACCTCCAAACACCCGGGCAACGCCAGGCACCCATGCTAGTATATATATATATATTTGGTAAAACTGGTAATTAGTAAAAACCGGAAGAGAGTGCTTAATGCTATTGCAGAGCAAATAGGTGTGTGCATATATATATATATATATATATATATATATATATATATATATATATATATATTCTAGAATATAAAGCTGAACGTGTGTGTGTGTGTGTGTGTGTGTGTGTGTGTGTGTGTGTGTCTGGTCACGAATAGGCACGTATATGGTTGACTATTTAAAAAAAACTGATTACATATAATGATAGAAGATGTATCGAGGATCAGGAATGGGTATGTTTCATCTGGCAGAACGGTGGTTCATAAAAAATTGTGGGGTCTACGTTCAAGCCTGGCCCCCAAAGTATGGAAATAAAAAATTAAAAACAAAAAACGTTTACAAGGGTTTTTGATATAGATGTACATAAGAATATTTTGATAAGTATGTTTTAACTTAAATATGGATGGTATAATGAAATTGTGGGGTCTGCGTTCGCGCCTGTACTCCATGGAAATATGACACACACTTTAACAAAGACTTTTCATATCTATTTGCGTAAGTATATTTTGATAATTATGTTTCAGTTTGAAGAAATATGGTATGATAAAATTATTGGGTGTTCGTTCGCGTCTGACCTCCATAGAATGGGAATATGTCACAAAGTTTAACAAGATGTTTTTAAAAGGTGTGAAGGTCCACAATAACACCCTAACTTTAATCTTAATTCACGTTAGCTTTTATTTATTTTTTTGAGTTGAATTACATTGTGTCGAATAAATTCACCTCATAAATTCACGTTCTTATTAAAGTGAAAGCAAAAAAAAAAAGAGTCGGAACTTTAGACAATTCTCGACACAAATTTTGCATAACTCTTTTTTTCCTTCTCCACTTGCACGTGGCACTCTTTCGAAAATTGATAAATAAATGAATAATAAAAATTTAGAACGTTACTTGTTATCGTGTCAAAAGAAGGAAAAATCCTGCTCACGTGATTATGTATCTTTTTAAAAATATTTACATAACCTTTTTATTTCTATTTATATATCTGTTTAAGCTTTTTTTGTCAGTGTACTAGAAGGAATTCAGTTGATTGCAACCCTTTCTGCGTGTTCGTTACATTACAATAGTACAACCCTGAATCCGATGGCGCAATACTACACCGTTCAATACTGTAAAACTGAAACGTTCTGCTTGAAAAGGGCGCTATTTTCTTCTTATTCATATTTATATCGATTCTTTGCTTAAAAAAAACTAAAGTAATTACGTGTTTACTTTTTTAATATCCCATTTTGCTGTTTCGGATTATTTTACTAAAGTAACTGTTTTTGTTTCTTTTTTTTTGCGATATTTCGTCGATATCATTTAATAAGAGTGTTTAGCAGAAAAGCCAACAAACGACTACTCGAAAAATAAATATACAAGAAATAAATGTTACCATAGTCAATAAAAGTTCAGTTCATGTTGTTCTTTTGCTTTGAAATAGTTTTTAATGCTCTTGAAATAATTTCAGCAAACCGAAATTAAAACGAAATTTGGGGTGATAACTACTTAAATGAATTTTTATATAAACCACACATGCCATAATCGAATATTCCTTAAGCACAAAATAAAGGAAAACATTAAAATATGTTTATAAATATTCCTTACGTTGACGGAACTCTCTAACATTGTTAATACAGAATGCTCAGGTGCCCCTCCTTCAAATTGAAAACAGGGCTCTCCATTTCAAAGTCTCTGCCATTTTGATCTTTTTTAAACCGGTTCGTGAATGAAATTTTTTTTTTTTTTTTGCAAACTACTTAAAAATACAAACAAATGAACTTTTCTACCATAAAAGTAACTTTTATTGACTATGGTAACATTTATTTCTTGTATATTTCTATTATTATATATATAACATTTTCTCTTTGTAAGGAAACATCATTTTGTTGGTCATTCTTGGCTACGAATGGAAACAAAGTCGGTATAAAAATATATTTTCGCGAAAATTATATTTACTTTCATCATATTTTACTTAGGGTAAAATTTTTGAGTATCAAAACCTATCTCTTTACAACCCCCTCCTTTTCATAACCTATCGTACTTTCATCAATCACAGTCCATTTTCTGTAGGCTGTTTTTGAATCCAGTCAACGACGGGTACTTCTGCTAGTATATATATATATATATATATATATATATATATATATATATATATATATATATGCGTGTGTGTGTGTGTGTGTCTACATATATTTGTGAGTGTGTATATGTGTATAAGAGTTGTGTGTATGTGTATGTATGTATATATATATATATCTGCATATACATTGTTTATATATATGTGTGTGTGTGCGTATGTGTCTATATATGGATGTGTAGAAATGTACATATATATGTATATGTATGTATGCGCATTTGCGCGTGCGTTAACGTAAGTATTTAAAAAAAAACAACCCACTGTAAACTGAAATTGACAAGTCAACGTATAGCGACAACGAAAATTTTAAATGAACCCTGTACCTGTCAAAAGACATGACATCTACACTAATCCTTTCCCTCTCTCTCTCCCTCTCTTTCCCTCTCCCTCTCTTTCCCTCTCGTTCTCCCCTCTCTCTCTCTCTCATCTACTTTATATACCTTACTGAACAAGCAAAAGGCAGTTAAAATTTAAAACCTAAAAGTTGTAACTTTCCCTCTGTTCTTACCCCCTTCCCTTTTTCTTTTCTTTATCATCCTGTCTCCACCTCCCTATCTCCACCCACGCCTACCTGAATCTGCTACCCACACACACACAATACAATCTAATGAATCTTAACCCTACAAACTGTAATACTGTCAATACCCGTCTCCCCCCTTTATTATCTCCTACCTCACCCCCTTTTGTTCGTATTTCTTCTAAAACACTAACAACCACTTCTTAAGGTCTGACGAAGCTGTTAGATCGTAACATGGTCCAACATCTGAAACATATGTAACCAAACAGATAAAACAGTGATAAAAAACATATATATATATATGTATTCAGAAAGTGTGAGAGAATATATAATAATTTTCCACAACTGAACCAGCGTCGCAGCCCACAACAGTTGAGAAAGCCAACAAACTGTGTCTAACTGATAAGCCCAAATGAGGGCGAAACTCGAGTCTTCGACTTCCGGTTTGTTGACTTTCTCGTCTGTTGTGGGCTACGACACTGGTTCGGCTGTGGAAAATTATTATATATATATATATATATATATATATATATATATATATATATATATATATATATATATATATATACGCCTGGTGGGAGAGTGAGGAAATAGCCTGTCTTCGTTTTATCGTTATTTCCATGGCAAATGCTCGTCTGAGCTCCAATCTCTGCCCCCCTCGCCAATCTTTTACGAAAAAAACACTCGTCTAGCTGAAACCACTGTCAATAATTTGCTCCACCCTTTATATGTGCCTAAATCAAAACGCGACAACAAAGCTTCTTTCTTAAAACTGCATGCCTATGGAACTCTGTTCCATTTGCCTGCTTCCCAGCTGACTACAACTTGGTTGTCTTCAAGTCCAACATAAACAAATTCTTGATGAACCGCCCCCTTAAGTAATTAAATTTACTAAATTTTCACTACTAATGCTTACTACAATATTATCTCATTACTACTCTACACTCTATAACTCTTATCCTCGAGTGGCCTTCGGGCTTTGATAGGTTGTGACTCCTATGTAAAAAAAAACAACAACAAAAAGGAGTCAATTTATTACTTGTCCTATGTTCCTTGCGATGTATACTGCATACAACGTGCTGGGTCCCGTGTGTACACGAGTTGTGCAACGTTACATTATTTCTTATGACCTTAAGAAAATGAACATAAACTTTGATTTGTTTTTTTGTTTTTTTATAAATTTTCTCCTTTGATTTATTAGGGGAGTAAAGCGGACAGCTGAACATTAGAAAATGACACCGGATGTTAAAATCTTGAAAGATATATGCGGCTAAAATAACAGTGAAAGAGAACTATCGCCCACATACAGAAACAACAACAAAGAAAGATAAAAAGCATCTTACTCTGGAAAGTCTTTTTAAAAAAAAGAAATAAAACAAAAATTATAAAAAGTATACAAATTATAAAAATAGATTTGAATTCGGCCTTCGTCGAATCGGCTTTTGTGTCGTAACGTAGCACACAGCTTTACACACGTAGACCCAACACGTTGTAGAAGAGTACGTCGCAACGAACATAGGACAAGTAACAACATTTATTTCAGCGCTCCTTCTCTCTACCTTCTGCCCCCTCGAAGGCGTTTTAAAAGTGCTCTCAAACGTCTGTCTCTCCTTTTTTTATCCTTTTTCTTTTTCCTTACCGTGACATCAGTTTGCACGCGGCTCAGTATTTGTATACGCGCGCCCGCGCTCTGTTACAGTGTGACGGGACGGATATTTGTTTATTTCCAAATAAATATTCATTACTCTTTATTGTAAGTGGAAAAACTGAGCAAATATTTAATTTAGCGGCTGAGCAATAAAAGCGTAGTTCTTACCCCTATGTCAGAAGCATCGCCGATGAAATACGAGGATCTTTCCAAAAGCAAAGCCTCCTATTTTTTTAACCCCAAAAGTTGAAGAGCTTCCATTAAAACGCGCGAACTTTTGCGCACCAAAATTTATTTTCTACATAGTCACCACCATTCTTAATGTACTTGCCAGCGATGGATGTTGACTTTGCACTGGCGTCCAGAGCACACTTTGTCAATACGAGGATCGTCCCGAAAAAAATTATCCCATTTCTTTTTAACTCTAAAAAAGTGGAAGAGCTACAAAAACGGGAGTGGTACCATTCAAACGAACGACCTTTTGTGCTCCAGAAATTTTTTTTCTTTCTACATAGTAACCACCATTATCAATGCACTTTTCCCACGAATTCAATAATGCATCTCTGCTTCTGACGCACGTCCATGACAGGCGTTTGCTTTCTTAAAGTTTCACACCGTCAAAATCTGCAACAGAGGGATGAAAGTTTCAGCTAATAAATTCTCAAGTTCAGGCATCATGAAAATGCAATTTGCAATTCTCCTCTGATCAATGCGGGTGGAATTAAAATTAAAAAAATAGGAGGCATTAATTTTGGAACTTCCCTCGTATATTCAATTGAAAGCTTACAAATTTAACCATCGGCCGTTGATACACACAACTGGTTGCTTCCAATAAAAGTGAAGCCATTTTAACGTGGAACGACTTGCTTGACGAAGCGACTCATCGGAATTTCTTCAATTGAATGAATTCAGTGAAATCGCGGATCAAATTACTTTCAAATATCCGTTCAGCACATTGGAGGCAAATTACGTGAACCTGGCTAGTAAAGGCGTCCAATTACGGTGTAAATAAATCGCTATGATAATGTAATAGAGCGCGGACGCGCGTATAACAGCAGCAGCAGCAGTAGTGGCAGCAACTGTACGACAGCTAATGTATTTCAATGACCGAGCTGCATGCGAGGTGACGTTGCAGCGAGGAAGAAAGAAAGATAAAAGATTATAAAATAAAATAAAAACGTTGCCATGAAAACTATGCCCTAAACATGGCCGGACAAAAACAGAGTACCACGCGTTCGACACGGCAGCGTCTTGTTTAGCACATTGGGAAACGAGAAGACTTTTGAACAAGAGACAAGACATTATTCTGGAAGTACCTGTAAATAAATGCCCGTTTTTTTTCAATTGAAAAAGAATTAAGTCAAATTCTTTCCTTGTCTTTATTTCCTTGGGACGAGCGTTGACATGTAACGACTGCGTTACAATACACGCTGAGACATATCAAATTCGTACGTACGTTATCACCTTTTACCTGCATTAAAAAAATGAGCTTTCGTTAAGACTCACACTTCTTTGTTTACAAAGCCATTCGGCGGAAGTGACGTCAGACAAATTTAAAGACAAATCTCCAATACTAACGATTACTACGATACTATCCCATTGATTACTGTACACGCAATAACCTTTATCCCGCGTGGTTTCCTGGCCTTGATAAGTGGTGACTTAAAGGAAAAAAGAATAGATGTTTTATTTAAACAGTCTTTCTTTGAATTTTTATGACAAAATTATAATCTTTATATCGTTGAAATTTTGACATTTATTTTTATAAATGTAACATCCCGCCATAGCGATCTAACGATTATAATACTATGATCATAGATGTTGTTTCACAACGTTTCGGCCAATTTATTCTCTAGTCTTCTTCAGGCTATTAACTGCAACAGGATAGGAATGTTGATTCTTGTAGTCGTGTCCCCAGAAATTACTCTATTCCAAACTATCAACTAATTCCTACCATCTGATGAGAAGGAAAGTATTTCTTCGAAACTCCGCGGATTAAGGACTATCCACTTATCTAGTGTTTCCTTTTCAGATTAAATATGTTTTTTTCAAAGTGTTTTTAACACGTTTTATTAACTGTTTGCTCATATATATATATATATATATATATATATATATATATATATATATATATATATATATTGTTCCACACACACACACACACACACACACACATATAATTACTGGGGATACAGCATTCCTATGCCGTCGCGATTAATTACCTGAAGAAGGCCGGAGTATGAGTTGTCCGAAACGTGATGAAACAACACTTATGAGGATAACAGTCGGTTAATAAATAAATACATCCATAAAATTCTGTTTATACCTAAACATATAGGCACATATATATATGTGTATATATATATATATATATATATATATATATATATATATATATATATAAACATATATATATATATATATATACACACACACATGTATGTATTTGTATGAAAACTTCTAAAGCTAAATGCTATCCGCCCGCCATCAACGAAGCCATTGTAATAAATGCTCAGCATATCTTCAACAAAGAACTGCTTTTAGTTTAAAGTTTTTGCAAATAGATTCGGCTTTCGTTGATAATTAAACAAAAAAACATTTGCAACGAATTGAAACATTTCGCAATAGGTTTGGAAATTGCAATCTTCATTTATCATTTTGCTCTAGACATTCCATAAGGTTTCTGAAAATGTTTGTCTCGCATAAAACAATCTTGTGTGTTATTATTTACCTGGTTTGTATTTGATTATTGTTATTAGTGTGTTTGTATATATATATATATATATATATATATATATATATATATATATATATATATATTAAGTAATGTGATTGATAATTTAAAATTTAAAAATCAAATTATAATTAAATTAAAAATCCGTTTCATAAGAAGGAACAACAACAAAATCAATTATCAGATAATTGATTTTGTTGTTGTTCCTTCTTATGAAACTCATTTTTAATTTAATTATAATTTGATTTTTAAATTTTAAATTATCAATCACATTACTTAATATTGAATTAGCGCTATGATATTTACCTATCGAGCTTATTATATATCTAAATTACAACGAGCACTTTCTCTTTCCTGTATTTTAATTAAACTGGTAATTTCACTGTTACATTGAAATACACTCAGCTCTTTAGACTATTGTTCTAATCTACTTTAAATTATATATATATATATATATATATATATATATATATATATATATATATATATATGTGGTAAAACTGGTAATTAGTAAAAACCTGAAGAGAGTGCTCAATACTATTGCAGAGAAAATATGCGTTTTACTTTTTTTATGACCGTTTTATCTGTTTGGTTACATATGTTTCGAATATTGGACAGTGTTTATGATTTAACAGCCTCGTCAGACCTTACAGAAATAGTTGGTTAGTATTAGGAAGAATTGTTTTTAGGAGGAATACGGGCGAAAAAGGGAAAGAAAAAGGAGAGGGGTTGGGGGTACGAGTTAATAGAGGGGGGAGGCGAGTGACAATATTTCAGTTTTGAATATATTAGGTTGTATTGAGTGTGGGAGGTAGCAGATTCATGTAGGCTTGGGTGGAGATATGTGGATATAGGGAGGGGAGGGGAGGTGGAGAGAGGGTGGTAAAGAGAAAAGAGAGGGGGTAATGAGAGGAGGGGGAAACTCCTATTTTCCCCTTTCCTCTCATTACCCCCTCTCTTTGCTCCCCCTCCCCTCCCTATATCCACATACAAATAAAAAAATAAACATATATATATATATATATATATATATATATATATATATATATGTGTGTGTGTGTGTGTATATATATATATATATACCAGCAAAAGTACCCGTCGTTGACTGGGTTCAAAGACAGCCTACAGAAAATGGACTCTGATTTATGAAAGTATGATAGGTTATGAAAAGGAAGGGTTGTAAAGAGATAGCTTCGAATTTGGGGGTATCAAAACCAAAGCAAAATATGATGAAAGTTAAAATGAAATAGATAAACCCCATAATTTATTATACCATACCTGTTCACACTGAAACACTTATCACAATATTCTGTGGATCTATATTTAAAAACCTTGTTAAATTTTGTGACATATTTCCATTCTATGGAGGTCAGGCACGAACGAACACCCCATAATTTTATTATACCATATTTCTTCAAACTGAAACATAATTATCAAAATATACTTACGCAGATAGATATGAAAAGTCTTTATTAAAGTTCGTGTCTATTTATATTCTTTGGAGGCCAGGCGTGAACGCAGACCATACAATTTTATTATACCATCCCTATTTAAGTTAAAACATACTTATCAAAGTATTATTATGTATATCTATATCAAAAACACTTCTAAACGTTATTTTTTTTTTAATTTTTAAATTTTTTATTTCCATACTTTGTGGACCAGGCGCGTACGCAGACCCCACAATTTTAATGAATCGTCATTATGCCAGATCAAACATACCCATTCCTGTGACACGATACATCTTCTATCATTATATGTGATCAGTTTTCTATAATAGTCAACCATATAGGAGCCTAATCGTGACCAGACACAAACACAGACGTTCAGTATTATATATATATATATATATATATATATATATATATATATATATATATATATATATATATATATATATAATATTTTCACCCCAAACAAGGCACATTGCCACTTTCATGTAGGGGTTATCAACAGAGGGGAACTATGTAGGGAGTTGGGCAGCAAGATGTCGGTTCACGTTATACTTGAATTTCTGCATGTTAGTATAGTTGAAGCAGAAACCTGGAAGGGAGTTCCAGCTTCCAGCAGTTCTGAGGAAGAAACTACTAGAGTAGAAAGCTCTCTTACAACTAGGGATCTCCACTGTGAAGGGGTGGGATTTCGCTGCTTGTCGGGTTTGTCGGGGGTATTTACGTCAGGGGAGGTACAAGTGCTTACAGTTCTTCGGTCAATTCACCATTAAATACTTGTAGAACAGGCAAAGGGATGCAACGTTTCGTCGATGGGACAGAGGCTGAAGCTTGGATGACAGTTCAGGACCTATCAGGTATGCGACTCTCTTTTGAACCTTGTCTAGGAGCGAGAGACTAGCAGCAGATGCACCAGCCCAAATATGACAACAGTACTCCATACATGGGGGAATGGTGGCCGTATAGAGGTACATGATACTTTCGGGCATTAGTAGCTTTCTAGCACGGTAGAGAGAACCTACCTTCTTCGCAGCGGTCCTGGCAATGCTCTCAATGTAAATGTTCCAACTCATGTTCCCTGTGAACGTTAGGCCGAGGAATTTAAAAGATGTACTTTCAGATAAAGAATCTTTGGCCATTGGTGGTAGGGAAGGTTTCTTGTATTTATTGAAGGAAACAAGCTTAGTCTTGGTAGCATTGAATGTGACCGGCCATTTTTGTCCCCATTCTACTATAGATCGGAGGTCATCCTCTAGTGTTTCTGCAATTACTTTAGATATGTGTTTATTTGTTTTCCTGTCGTGTCTGTTATAGAGCGTGGTGTCATCAGCATATATACCCATCTTAGAGATAATTTTTTCCAGGGAGGTTATTTGTGAATAATAGAGGTTCAAGGATAGACCCTTGAGGAACCCCCGCATTTATATCATATCGTTTAGATGTACGACCGTCGAGGTATATATATATATATATATATATATATATATATATATATATATATATATATATATGTATATATATACAGTCCTGGTCAAAATCATAAGACCACTTAAGAAAGTAAGCGTTTACGCATATTATCGAATTTTTAATCAAACAAATGGTTGAAACCATTGCCAAAAGGGAAAATATGACGGGGAAAAATGAAATCTGCTTCATTCGAAACCTTAACCCTGATATAATAATCATTATTTAAAAAACAAACATTTTCACCTGGTCAAAATGATAACACCACTGATAATTTATCTAATAAAAGGCAATTGTAAATTATTAAAAAGGGTCTCAGTATTTAGTATAGCCTCCATTATTACGAATTACTTCAAAAATTCTCTTCGGCATGCTTGCGACTAAGCTTTTTATCAGTTGCGAAGCAATTTTATCCCATGTACTAAAAACTGAATCAGGAAGTGCCTTTATCGAATCATTCTGGGTTCCACCCTTTAACACTTCTTTTGCCATCTATCCCGAAAGATTTTCAATGGGATTGAGGTCCGGAGAACATGCTGGATGATCTAACAATTCTATATTATTTGAAGAAAAGTATTCTTGTGCTTGTCGAGAAGTGTGTATCGCAGCGTTGTCTTGCTGGAAAATCCAATTTCTTCCACACAGACGTGGACCTTCAGTCTTGATAGAAGCATTTTCAAGCATTGAAATGTACTTCAATGATGTTTGCCGACGTTTCACTACTTGCAACTTTAGGGTCCCAGCTGACGAGAAAGCACCCCAGATCATTAAAGACCCTCCTCCACTATACCGAGTTGAAAAAGTCTCTTTGGGCAAATTTTTATCATGCCAATCTTGTTGAAATCTATCTGGACCATCTAGATTAACCTTTTTATCATCGGAGAGAATTACATTTTCCAACTTCTCTTCATCCTAAGTCTGGTATGTGGCGGCATATTTAAGTCGGTTAGTTTTGTGCTGTTCAAGAAGACGTGGTTTCTGCAGTTGCTTTAAATGATTGAAACCCTTCATTTTCAGATGCCGTCTAATGGTTTTAGGACGACAATCTGCTGCTGTTTGGCTTTTCAATTGGCTTGAGCTCATACTTGAATTTTTTTTTTAACTTCTGATTCGGCGATCCATGATGAGGTTATTTTGTTTTGGGTCGACCTGGACTCTTTTTGTGCCCATATTGATCTGGATTTCTTAAAAAAAGTTGTGATGACCGTTTTGCTACGATTCACTTCGTTTGCAACGGATCTATGGGAGAGTCTACCCCTATTAAGCTCAAAGATCCTTCCTTTCTCAAACTCTGATAATGGTTTCCCTTTTGCCATTTATAATTTAGTAAGATGTTTTTTTTATCCACTAACAAGTTGCTTTTAGTAAAATAGAAAGCTTTTCGTATTTTTTTTTCAAAACTAGCCGATTTTATTAAAGTGGTCTTATCATTTTGACCAGGTGAAAATGTTTTTTTTTTTTGTTTTTTTTTTTAAATAATGATTATTATATCAGGGTTAAGGCTTCGAATGAAGCAGATTTCATTTTTTTTTTCATCATATTTTACCTTTTGGCAATGGTTTCAACCATTTGTTTGATTAAAAATTCGATAATATGCTTAAATGCTTAATTTCTTAAGTTGTCTCATGATTTGGACCAGGACTGTATATATAAGCAAATAACAAGAGTCTATATTCCAAATTTCATTATGTTGACCATCTTTAAATTTATCTCTTGAATTACGTTTTTTTTTTTTTTTTTTACACAGTGATCACCACTTATCAAGGCCCGGAAGCCACTCAGGGATAAGGGTTATTGTAAGTACATCACGTTAGTGAGGAGATTTTATGAAGTGTTTAATTAGGGGGACGGTTCATTAGGAATTTGTTAACATTAGACTTGAAGACATCCAAGTTGTAGTCCGGAGGGAAGCAGGCAGACGGAACAGAGTTCCACAGGCGTGCAGTTCTAAGAAAGAAGCTTTGCTCATGAAATCCGCGTTTTGATTTAGGCACAGATATAGAGTGGGGGAAATTTTTCACAGTGGATTCAGCTAGACGGGTGTTTTTTGTGAAAGATTGGCGAGGGAGGACCAGGGATTGGAGTTCAGACGAGCACCTGCCATGAAAATAACGATAAAACAAGGATAGGCTCGCAACGTCTCTTCTGTGGGAGAGGGGTTGCAGGGTAGAGAAAAGGGCATCCCCCACTAAACCACGAAGTCTATTTTGTACTCTGTCAAGGCATGATAGGCTGTTTTTGGCAGCTCCTGCCCAGATATGGCAACAGTATTCCATCCTTGGCCGTACTTGGCTTTTATATAGATAGAGAATTGCATCAGTAGTGAGATATAAATTCTTGACAGTATCTGTTTCGTAGCGCAAAAGCAATCAATGAATCTATTTTGCCCCAGACGCATCTGAAGTAATTTCAACTATCAATTCACAAAAACATAACAAAATGCAAAACAAAAAAATAAAAGGTAATTACAACATCTTTTCTAACTTTCAAAAACATAAAAAAATGCAAAACAAAAAAATAAAAGGTAATTACAACATCTTTTCTAACTTTCAAAAACATAACAAAATGCAAAACAAAAAAATAAAAGGTAATTACAACATCTTTTCTAACTTTCAAAAACATAACAAAATGCAAAACAAAAAAAATAAAAGGTAATTACAACATCTTTTCTAACTTTCAAAAACATAACAAAATGCAAAACAAAAAAATAAAAGGTAATTACAACATCTTTTCTAACTTTCAAAAACATAACAAAATGCAAAACAAAAAAATAAAAGGTAATTACAACATCTTTTCTAACTTTCAAAAACATAACAAAATGCAAAACAAAAAAATAAAAGGTAATTACAACATCTTTTCTAACTTTCAAAAACATAACAAAATGCAAAACAAAAAAATAAAAGGTAATTACAACATCTTTTCTAACTTTCAAAAACATAACAAAATGCAAAACAAAAAAATAAAAGGTAATTACAACATCTTTTCTAACTTTCAAAAACATAACAAAATGCAAAACAAAAAAATAAAAGGTAATTACAACATCTTTTCTAACTTTCAAAAACATAACAAAATGCAAAACAAAAAAATAAAAGGTAATTACAACATCTTTTCTAACTTTCAAAAACATAACAAAATGCAAAACAAAAAAATAAAAGGTAATTACAACATCTTTTCTAACTTTCAAAAACATAACAAAATGCAAAACAAAAAAATAAAAGGTAATTACAACATCTTTTCTAACTTTCAAAAACATAACAAAATGCAAAACAAAAAAATAAAAGGTAATTACAACATCTTTTCTAACTTTCAAAAACATAACAAAATGCAAAACAAAAAAATAAAAGGTAATTACAACATCTTTTCTAACTTTCAAAAACATAACAAAATGCAAAACAAAAAAATAAAAGGTAATTACAACATCTTTTCTAACTTTCAAAAACATAACAAAATGCAAAACAAAAAAATAAAAGGTAATTACAACATCTTTTCTAACTTTCAAAAACATAACAAAATGCAAAACAAAAAAATAAAAGGTAATTACAACATCTTTTCTAACTTTCAAAAACATAACAAAATGCAAAACAAAAAAATAAAAGGTAATTACAACATCTTTTCTAACTTTCAAAAACATAACAAAATGCAAAACAAAAAAATAAAAGGTAATTACAACATCTTTTCTAACTTTCAAAAACATAACAAAATGCAAAACAAAAAAATAAAAGGTAATTACAACATCTTTTCTAACTTTCAAAAACATAACAAAATGCAAAACAAAAAAATAAAAGGTAATTACAACATCTTTTCTAACTTTCAAAAACATAACAAAATGCAAAACAAAAAAATAAAAGGTAATTACAACATCTTTTCTAACTTTCAAAAACATAACAAAATGCAAAACAAAAAAATAAAAGGTAATTACAACATCTTTTCTAACTTTCAAAAACATAACAAAATGCAAAACAAAAAAATAAAAGGTAATTACAACATCTTTTCTAACTTTCAAAAACATAACAAAATGCAAAACAAAAAAATAAAAGGTAATTACAACATCTTTTCTAACTTTCAAAAACATAACAAAATGCAAAACAAAAAAATAAAAGGTAATTACAACATCTTTTCTAACTTTCAAAAACATAACAAAATGCAAAACAAAAAAATAAAAGGTAATTACAACATCTTTTCTAACTTTCAAAAACATAACAAAATGCAAAACAAAAAAATAAAAGGTAATTACAACATCTTTTCTAACTTTCAAAAACATAACAAAATGCAAAACAAAAAAATAAAAGGTAATTACAACATCTTTTCTAACTTTCAAAAACATAACAAAATGCAAAACAAAAAAATAAAAGGTAATTACAACATCTTTTCTAACTTTCAAAAACATAACAAAATGCAAAACAAAAAAATAAAAGGTAATTACAACATCTTTTCTAACTTTCAAAAACATAACAAAATGCAAAACAAAAAAATAAAAGGTAATTACAACATCTTTTCTAACTTTCGGATTTTGCAATGCATTTTAGTTTCCTTTGATGGATTGATATTTTTGTTTTATTGCTATTTTTCCGCATGAGTTACGGACTAAATAGATACATTGGTTGATATAATAATTAAATGGATGATTTGCGCTACAAAACAGTCACTGTCAAGAATTGTAAATGTCAACGCAATTAAAGGAACAAATTGTAAGATGATCAACATCATGAAATTTTGAATATAGACTTTTGCCATTTGTTCGTTATATGCTCTGTAATTACATTGAGCTTAATAAATTAAGATATAGTATATAAAAAAGGTGAAATATTATTAAATATAATCATACTTATATATATATATGCATATATATATATATATATATATATATATATATATATATTGATAAATCCTACTCTCTGATAAGAAGGAAAGCATTTCTTCGAAACTCCGCGGATTAAGGACTATCCATTTATTTAGTGTTTCCTTTTTAAAATTAAATATGTTTTTAAGTCTTTTTCAACATGTTTTATTAACTACTTGTTCTTATATATATATATATATATATATATATATATATATATATATATATATATATATATGCATGGACCACGTAAGTTGTCCAAAATGGTGTTTTTTATTAGGGTAAACATCTGAAGATTACAAATAAATATGCAGCAGTAATAACATAATTTTGCAGACTTGTTAGACGCAATACGAAACAATAGTGGTTTAGTGGGGGGTGCCCTTTTCTCTTCCCTGCAACCTCTCTCCTACAGAAGAGACGTTGCGGGCCTGTTTTTGTTTTATCGTTATTTCCATGGCCGGTGCTCGCCTGAGCTCCAATCCCTCGTCCCCCCTCGCCAATCTTTCACGAGAAACACCTGTGGCTGAAACTACTGTCAGTAGTTTTCCTCACCCTTTATCTGTGCCTAAATCCAAACGTAGATTCCATTAGGAAAAAGCTTCTTTCTTAGAACTGCACGCCAGTGGAACTCTCTGCCACTTGCCTGTTTCCCACCTGACTACAACTTGGACGTCTTCAATTCCAACATAAACAAACTCCTGACAAACCGCCCCCTTAAGTAAGACACTCTATCAAAACCCCCAATACTAATAATTACAACAATACTATCTCATTGATTATTGTACACGCAATAACCCTTATCCCTGAGTGGCCTTCGGGCCTTGATAAATGGTGACCCCCATGTAAAAAAATATATTGATATCCAGGCTTAAGAGAGCACACACAAAGGAACAAGCCAACCAGAGGTCAAACAGGCCTTTGTTCGGTAAGTGGATGTTCATTGGCTGATAGGAAGGGCGCGGTGGATACTAGAAAGCTGATTGGCTAACTAAAATATCAATAGAAGCTGCGTATATAAAAACGACAGACAACCACAAAATTCGTGCATAAGCCTGAAGAGTCTTAGAGTGAATGAAACGCGGAATATTCAGTGTAACTTAATCGCCATATATATTTTATAACTTACTATATATATATATATATATATATGTGTGTGTGTGTGTGTGTGTGTGTGTGTGTGTGTGTGTGTGTGTTTGTAAAGAAAAGATAAAAGAACGACATTATAAAAATATATACTAATGAATGTAAATTAAATCATTGATTCAACAGGGAAATTACATAAATTATTGGTGTAGGATGAATATGCTCTTTATACATCTAGGTATTTCGAAGCGTAGTGCTTCTCATCAGAAGAGGAGAGAACGTGCTATGAAACATATTAGATAATAAAAATGATAAATAACTCTAATATAATGAAATAACTAAATAAATAATAAAATAATAAACAAATAAGTTTGAAAATACCATCGTTGACCCCTGATGAGGATGGCGAAAGACGTCTAGGGTTTAAAAAAATTCTTTTTCCGCTATTTGTATATATATATATATATATATATATATATATATATATATATATAAACAAATGAGATAAAATGTATATTTTAGTTTATTTAGCAAACTTATTAAGAAGTTCCAACCGGTTAAGAGGAGCAATTTGTGAATTAAATTATTAAATCATTTCTCTCTGATAAGTTCACAAGAGTAGTGGTTCACAGTATCGATGCTGGAGTGGTTAATGTGCAGAAGTCAGAAGCTGACAGTATTCATGCTTTCGTTCTCCAACTTTTCAACATAGCAGGAAAAAAGAAGGAAAAAGAAACAAACCAAATACTGAGGATGGAGTTTAACTTCGAAATATATTTAAGCTATAAATTTCAAACAGGGAAAATATTTGTTTATTTTCTTAAAACCTGTAATTTGGCTTTCTAACGCACTTAATGCGTATTTTGTTCAAATTAAATCAACGTTTCTATAACGGAACTCATACCCCTGACGTTAATCTCGCGTTGCCAACGCACCGTTTCTGGCATTTCAAAATACAGAGAGACAACGTGCGGATATTTGCTACTGACTTTTCTTCCTCCAACTTTAAAATATGACAAGAAAGAAAAAAAGAAGAAAAAACAAACAAAATTCTGAGAATAGTGTTTGACTCCGAAATATATTTAAATTATAAATTTCAAACAAGTAAAATATTTGTTTATTTTCTAAAAATTGCGTTGTAATTTGGTTTTCAAGCGAACGTGATGCGTATTTTATTAAATATATATTTTTTTAATCAGCCCAGCCTTGATAGTCACGTTTTAAATTTCTTCAATTTCTTTATTCTGCGCATACCTTATCTTTCTTTAAATAAAATTATTTGAACTCATTCCCTTTTCTTTGTACCTATTTGTGAATTATTTCACGAATTTCTGCCTTTTGGATTACTTTGGGCCATTTTCCAATTACGCGATTCCCTTGGATTTTATTTGTGGAAATGGAAATTGAACCAACTTTTTTGGATTCTGGATTTTTGGATTTTACCGTTATTGGATATTTTCCCCTTCACCAGACTATCCATTCACGTGAAATAACCTTTGTCTTCACCCTATTACCTTTACTTCACTATTTTTACCAAGTAAGATATATGACTTACTTGTATTTTTATTAAATACTTTTGCAAGCAAAATCCGATCTCGCATTTTGTTAAATTCTACACTCTGATGAGAAGGAAAGTATTTCTTCGAAACTCCACGGATTAAGGACTATCCATTTATTTTGCGCTTCCTTTTTAAAATTAAATATATTTTAAAATCTTTTTTAAAGTGTTCTTTAACATGTTTTATTAACTATTTGTTCTTATATATATATATATATATATATATATATATATATATATATATATATATATATATATATATATATATATATACTAGCATGAGTGCCCGGGTGTTTGGAGGTGTATGCTGAGCAAAAAAAAAAAGCAAAAAAACAAAAAAACGGTCAATTATGACCCCTTAAAATTTATTGTTTGGGCTAAATCGAGTAATTAAGTTAGATCCATGTCTAAAATTTCAAGTGTGTAGACCCCAAATTGTCGGAGGAGTTCGGTAGAGTTATCAAAGGTTAAATCGTGCAACTGTGACCCCTTAACAGCAAAATCTCTGTCCGAAAGCGGATGATGAAGATTTTCCCAAATCTCAGTATCCTGTATATCAAATTTCGAGTCTGTAGACTGAAAATTAACAGAGTTATTACGAAGGAAAATGTACACAGACACACAGACAGACACACAGACACGTTCACTTTTATATATATATATATATATATATATATATATATATATATACGGAACTTTGTGTCTTTGAGTTCGATCCCCATGGACTCGAAAACAGCTGGGGTGATTTTTTATGAAATTTCTCACGAAGGAACTTCATGTACTTGGCAGTGTCCTTCGATATTTATTTTTTATCGGAATGTCTTCGATAATTACCAATAATCGAAATAATCCTATTGATTTATGCAGCTCAATATCACAAGTGCATTCGATGAGGTATTGTAACATGGTGCAGATGAGCGCGTGGGACAATATCAGCAGCAGCGGAGCATGGCTGGCTTGCGAACAGATTAGCTGCAGTAGCAGCCAAAATATTTATACCTTGTTTGAAGTTTATTCTCGTGCTAAACATGTAGCCAGACTTTATTGGCACCCTGTATATATATATATATATATATATATATATATATATATATATATATATATATATATATATATATATAAATTTATTACTATGATAATTTATATATATATATATATATATATATATATATATATATATATATATATATATATAGTTGTTTACCGTTTTTCGGGAAAGAATTCCAACAAGGTGTTCGATACCAAAGAAAAAAACTTTCGATATAAGAGCTTAATATTTTTTTTTATTTAAATGTACAGAAGGTCGGAAAAACATTGATACCGTCGGTTTAAAGCCTAACATCAGGGCGACTAGTTAATGGTATGGCTGACGACAGCCTTACATTATTTACGATTTAGCATTAACTGTTCGCCCTTATGTTAGGCCTGAAACCGACGGTACCAATGTTTTCTAACCTTATGTACATTTACATATATATATATATATAAAGAAGCTTTGAATAAAAATAAATAAAATAAAGAATGCAGTTTAGATTCCCGGAAGGAAAAAAAATTAATTTTAACCTATAGCAAACGAAGCACCTACATAATCCGATTTCTAAAAAGTTTATGATAACCAAAGAGAATTCATTTATATATGGATGAAAAAAAAAAAGAAAATAAAAAAAAAGAAACGTCTTGACTAAAATTGTTAAATAGAAATGGACTTAGCATTTGCATAAGCCGATTTCGCAAAAGTCTTCAATTTTAAAACAGAATTTAACTACATAAGGATGAAAAGAGAAAACATTAACTAAAATTTTGTAAATAGAAAACAGATCATCTGCTGCTTACCATGTAGCTGTTTCGGAGATTTAAAAACAGGATAGCTGTTAAATAAATGGCTCTCTAGTGAATAATACCACTTCCCCAATATAAAAAAATGTAAAATAATAATGTTTACTATTTTTACTAATATATGAAAAAAAATATAGATAAATAAAATATAAAAAGATAAAAAGATAAACTAGTCATGAGTAAGTTTCAGATTATAAGCGTCAACGATATGAAAAGATTCATTACTTTTCCAATTCGGAAATTAAAAGAAATCAAAACGCCGTCAGCGTTTGAAAATATTCGTGCACTTTAATGTATCTTTTTAATTGCTTGTCTTCGTTAAAAAAAAAAGAAAAAAAAGTTGGAACGTAAAATATTTAGGCACCAAACCAAACAAAAATGGCGTGATTAGGATTACAAACCAAATTTGAACGCTATTCAGGTACACTTTACATAAAATTTACAGAAAACCCTGATTAATTTGTTACTGACTTTCACGTTCTTCCGTGGTGCGTCATCAATATTTTTATGGGGGGGGGGTATAGTTTTCCTGTTTTTTTTGTTTTTTTTTTGTTTTTTTACAAAAAGTTTTTTTTTTTTGTAAATAGGCATCACCACTTATCAAGGCCAAGAGGCCACTCGAGGATGAGGCTTAAAGAGTGTACAGTATTCAATTGGACAATATAGTAATCGTTAGTAATGGAAATTCGGTAAATTTGTTAAGTGGAACGGCTCATCAAAAACTTGTTTACGTTAGACTTGAAGACAACCATATCGTAGTCAGCCGGAAAGCAGGAAAACAGAAGACAGTTCCACAGGTGTGCAGTTCTAAGAAAGAAGCTTTGTTTATGGAATCTACGTTTAGGTTTAGGCACAGATAAAGAGTGGGGGGAATTATTGATCGTGATTCCAGCTAGACGAGTGTTTCTTGTGAAAGTTTGACGAGGGGGGACCATAGATTGAAGCTCAGTCGAACACTTTCCATGAAAATAACGATACAGCAAAGACAAACTCGCAACATCTCTTCCGTAAGATAGAGGTTGCAGGGAAGAGAAAACATCTTCTACAAGGCTACGAAGTCTATTTTGAACTCTATCAAGGCAGGAAAAGTCCTTTCTAGCAGCTCCTGCCCAGATGTGGCAACAGTATTCCATCCTTGGACGAACCTGGCTCTTATATAGATAGATAATTGCATCAGCAGTGAGATATCTATTGGATCAGTAGAAGGATCCCACCATTTTTCCAGCCGCCTTAGCAACAGATTTGATGTACGTGTTCCATTTAAGATCAGGAGTAAAGGTCAAGCCCAGAAGCTTGTCAAAACTTGAGGCCTCCTGAAGACGAGAGCCATTCATTTCAATTGATGCCAGATGGGGATCAGAACGTTGATGATGTAAAGAGAGAAGCTTGGTTTTAGATGCATTAAAAGTAACCAGCCACTCCTTTCCCCATTGTACCACGTGCTCAAGATCAGAGGAGAAAGAATTGGAGAGAACTTGGTCGTTTACTGTCTTAGATGTGCTACCATAAATGGTAGTGTCGTCAGCATAAATGTCTACAAATGATGTAAAGATGTGATTTGGAAGATCATTAATGTAGATCAGGAAAAGAGTTGGGCCCAGAATGGACCCCTCAGGGACACCGGCATTAATACTGTGAGCTTCTGATTTTTGCCCATGAACTACTACTCTTATGAATCTATCAGAAAGACATGATTTAATAATTGAGAAGACATTTCCAGCTATACCATAGCTAGAGATCTTATAAAGTAAACCTTTATGCTATACCCTATCAAAGGCTTTAGATATGTCAAGAGCAATTGCCCTAGAAAGAGGTTACCGCATATCAAGGCTAGGGAGCTAATCGAGGATAAGGATTAATGTACGCATTGTAATCATTGGGATAGTAGGTCAATAGTCGTTTGTGGTGGAAATTTTCAGTTTTAGTTTCCATGATTCCCTTTGTTTTGTTTTTTCTTTGCAGTTTATGTGCGTTGGTTTCTGCAATCTAGGATTTTCCTTAAGATGTCAATTGTTCTTCATCATTACTATTTTCTCAGCCTTCCCTCTGTTTTTTTCATTTAAATATTCCCATACATGTTCACAAAGTTTTGCAGGATTCTTCCTAGTGCTCTTATTATCAGTAGTAGTATTATTATCTAGTGATGGGACGATTCCAATATTCCTCCCGATTCCGATACAATTACCAATTCTGTACTTATGTAACGAATCGGTGCGCTCTTATGTAACATAGCCATAAGCCTGATGAATCATAGCGTGGATGAAACGCGGAATATTCTGTGTAGCTTAATCGCCATATATATTTTATAACTTACTACCTAGCTCTACCTACGTATTGAGCACTGTTGAAGTAAATACTTAAAGTTTACGCATAAATTTATACTTTCGTATATTAATTTATATTATTAAATGAAGTAGTTATATATATATATATATATATATATATATATATATATATATATATATATATATATATATATACAGTGATGATCATATTTATTGGCACGGTAAAATAAAAGTTAAATTTTGTCTAATAAATTCTAAAAAAGGGATTAAATTAAAGAAAATAACAAAGTATATTATGGATTTTTAACTGGCCTTTCCGATGCAGCAATCGGATTTTAGAAAAAATAAATAACAAAGGAACAACAAACATAATTGCAAAAAACCCTTGTTCAAAATTATTGGCACGATTTATTTAATAATCAATTGTATAGCCTTTGGCCTTGATTACCTTCCTTAGTCGCTTTTCATAGTTTACAACCAAGTTGTTGCACTCTTCAGTAGTAATTTTAGCCCACTCTTCCTGACAATAATCCTCCAATTGAATAAGATTCTTAGGCTTCCTTTGCATTACCCTATATTTTAATGTTCTCCATAAATTTTCAATTGGATTAAGGTCTGGGCTTTGTGATGGCCACTCCAAAACATTAATATGATTGTCCTCAAGCCATTTCTTAGTCAGTTTAGTCGAATGCTTTGGGTCATTATCTTGCATGAACCACCAACGACGACCAAGTGAGAGCTCTTTAGCAGAGTCTTTCAGGTTTTCATCCAATATTTTAACATAATCTTCCTTTTTTATGCTACCTGTGACCTTAACAAGTCGCCCTGGTCCAGAGGCAGCAAAGGATCCCCAAAACATCAAAATGCCTCCACCGTGCTTCACTGTGGGTATGGTGTTCTTAGGCAGGAAAGCTTCGCCAGATTTTCTGTAAATATAAGACACTTTATTATGGCCAAATAACTCTATTTTCGTTTCGTCAGTCCATAGAACACGTTTCCAGAATGCAACATCTTTATCAATATGACGTTTTGCAAAGGCTAGCCTTGCTTTCAGGTGCATAGGCTTCAATAAGGGAGTCTTTCTCGGACGACATGCTTTTAAACCAGCTCTCTTCAAAACTCTACCAACTGTATGTCGAGATACATTCACTCCAGAGGTGCTCTGTTCATCAACAATCTCCCCAACAGAGATCCTTGGGTTTTGTTTTACTTGTCGAACAATTTTCCGTTCATCTCTTGGGGAAAGAATCCTTTTTCTCCCTCTACCCTCTAAACTCATAACGTGGCCTTGCGATTTGAACTTGTTTATTATGGCTCTAACAGTGGATTTGGGAAGGTTTAGCTTCTTTGAAATCTTATCATAGCCCTCCCCATTGGTATGGCATGCTACAACAAGCTTCCTGACGTCTTCGCTGTGTACCTTAGTTTTAACCATGGCGATTGAAAATTATAATTTAGTCACTTATAATAGTTTAAATAAATCGCTATCTAAAAATTATCTGAAAAAAATTATTCACTGAATTAGCGTTAAACAAACATAATATGGCTATAAAAAAGTTCAGAAAGCACGTAAACCGGAAATTGATTGATATTATACTGATACTAAAAGAAAAACAAAGCCGTGCCAATAATTTTGAACAAGGGTTTTTTGCAATTATGTTTGTTGTTCCTTTGTTATTTATTTTTTCTAAAATCCAATTGCTGCATCGGAAAGGCCAGTTAAAAATACATAATATACTTTGTTATTTTCTTTAATTTAATCCCTTTTTTAGAATTTATTAGACAAAATTTAACTTTTATTTTACCGTGCCAATAAATATGATCATCACTGTATATATATATATATATATATATATATATATATATATATATATATATATATATATATATATATATATATATAACCATCTAAGAAGAGGGTGTCTTTTTTTTTTTTACACAGTGATCACCACTTATCAAGGCCCGGAAGCAACTCAGGGATAAGGCTTTTTTTATTGGAACTGAGTTTCTGCTTCTTGATTTATTTGTTTTCATTTCAGAATAACTTTTTTGGAAGAAATAGATCTTCATTTCAATATATATCCTTTCTAACTTTTAACTGTTCTTCAAACTTTTGGATTTCAATTTACTTCGTCGGATTTACTTGTCTTAGATCTGCATATTACGAAACACGAATTTCAACCTACGGATCTTCATTGACTTTCGCTACCTATAATGATATTCCGGAACCTTTTTTTGTTGCTATAGCTACTTTTATTTGCAATTTCAAAACTTTTATTTTCTGCGATATGTTAGTATTCATAAGTTGCAGTTTCATTTTATGCTTGAAATATATTGTGCCAGTATCTTTCCTCTGATGAAAAGTAGGCATACTTTGAAACTTCGCGGATAAAGGATTTCTTAATTTTTAATTTAGTATTCCTTGTCGTACAATACAATTTCTGGTTTTTTTTTTCTTGTATTTAGATTGTTAAAATTTTATTTTATATATATATATATATATATATATATATATATATATATATATATATATATATATATATATATATACTAACAGGTCGCCCGGCGTTGCGCGGTCGTAAAATATGCATAAGTATTATATTTTAATTAAACTGCGACATGTTCTAAACAGTTCAAATAAAAGAAAATACTCGTGCTTAGATCGAAACCCAAACCTACAGACAGTGAGTCAAGTACGATAGCAATTAGACCAGCATGACACGCTCTTTAGAAAGTGTTTTCAAACCTACTTATCTTAACATAGAGAAACTGTCATGTTGCACGGGCGCGCATGCGCATTCATAAAACAGATTTAAAATCTGATCACCCTCACGCACCAATTTTTCAATTTTGAATCCTTAAAAACCGTTTTTTTTTTCTCTGATAAAAACCGTTTAAAAAATTCCCAGTGGTCTGAATAAGCTATATACCAAATTTCAAGTCTAAAGATAAAACATTTGTTGAGTATATAGGTTGAGAAGTATCCTCACATACACACATTTTCACTTATATATATATATGTATATATATATATATATGTGTGTGTGTGTGTGTGTGTGTGTGTACAGAGAGAGGAGAGAAGGAAAGAGAGAGAGAGAGAGAGAGAGAGCGAGAGAACCGGTATATTAATATACTCACCAATAAAACGAATTGGTTGTATATATCTTAGTATCAAAAAGAATCATTAACTCTATCAAAAGATTCATTAGTTTTCCAATTTGGTTTTCAAAACTAAATAAAATAAAAAAATAATAAAGAAAAAGACAGCAAAACACGCTACGAGCGCGTTTGAAACTGTTCGCGCGCTTTTATCTATTTGTTTACTGTTTGTGTTCACTTAAACGAAGTAATCGAAAAACCTCAAAAGAAATGTCCGCCATTAAATAAAAAAAAAAAATTGAAAAAGAAACGCGAAATATAGATTGTTGGAAAATGCGATGAAACCAAACGGAGACCTCCAGGTCCACTGTGGACAACTGAAACCTTATTAGACTTTCTGACAGTAAAGAGAAACGTTTTTTTTTTTTGTTTTTTGTTTTTTTTTGTTGATTACTAGCATGTGTGCCCGGCGTTGCCCGGGTGTTTGGAGGTGTATGTTGAGCAAAATAAATTAAAAAAGCGGTCAATCTTTTTTTAATTTGACCCCTATTATGACCCCTTAGAATTCATTCTTTTGGGCTCCAACTAATTTATTAAGTTAGATCCATGTCCAAGGTACCTATATCTAAAATTTCAAGTGTGTAGACCCCAAATTGTCGGAGGAGTTTGATAGAGTTCTCAAAAGTCAATTCGTTGAACTTGGACCCCTTAATAGCCAAATTTCTGGCCGAAAACCAACCACATAGATTTTCCCAATCTCAGTACTCTGTATATCAAATTTGGAGTCTGTAGACTTAAAATTAACAGAGTTATTGCGTAGGGAAATGTACACAGACACACACACTTTCACTTTTATAGATATATAGATTATTTAATACTAACTCTGTTCAAATATCTATCTATCTATCTATCTCTTTCTGTGTGTGTATATATATATATATATATATATATATATATATATATATATATATATATATATATATATATATCCCCGAAACAGTGTTTCATGGTAAACAACTGATGACCGCTTATAAAATAAATTATTACTGGTACTATAGTGAATTCGAGAGAGCAAGTTGATGCAGTGATTGCAGGTGATTAAATAACTTACTGACTAAATAGTTTTCTAACGAATGATAAAAATATTTTTTTTTGTATAGTTCTAAAGGTTAAAAACTTCCAAGACTATATAAATATACATACTAGCAAAAGTACCTGTCGTTGACTGGGTTCAAAAACAGCCAACAGAAAATGGACTCTGATTTATGAAACTATGATAGGTTATGAAAAGGAAGAGTTGTAAAGAGATAGCTTCGAATTTGGGGGTATCAAAACCAAACCAAAATATGATGAAAGTAAAAATAAAATAGATAAACCCTATTATACCAAACATGTTCACACTGAAACACTTATCACAATATTCTGTTGATCTATATAAAAAAACCTTGTTAAACTTTGTGACATATTTCCATTCTATGGAGGTCAGGTACGAACGAATACCCCATAATTTTATTATACCATATTTCTTCAAACTGAAACATTATTATCAAAGTATACTTACGCAAGTATATATGAAAAGTCTTTATTAAAGTGGGTGCCTATTTCCATTCCATGGAGGCTATTTTATTATACCATCCCTATTTAAGTTAAAACATACTTATCAAAGTATTATTATGTACATCTATATCAAAAACACTTCTAAACGTTTTTTTTTTTAATTTTTAAATTTTTTATTTCCATACTTTGTGGACCAGGCGCGAACGCTGACCCCACAATTTTAATGAACCACCGTTCTGCCAGATCAAACATACCCACTCCTGTGTCTAGATACATCTTCTATCATTATATGTAATCAGTTTTTTAAAATAGTCAACCATATAGAAGCCTATTCGTGACCACACACACACACACACACACACACACATTCAGCTTTATGTTATAGATATAATAAGTTATGAAGATATATATGGCAATTAAGCTACACAGAATATTCTGCGTTTCATCCACGTGAGAATTAGTCAGCCTGTGCGAATTCTCATGAGGATGAAAGTAAGTTATGAAAATATATATGGCAATTAAGCTACACAGAAGATTTCTAACGAATTCTCACGAGGATGAAACGCTGAATATTCTGCGTAGCTTAATTGCCATATATATTTTCATAACTAGCTCTACTTATGTCTTCGTGTATTAACTTATGTGATTGAATAAAATAGTAATATATATATATATGTGTGTGTGTGTGTGTGTGTATATGTTTGTCTTTGTGTTTGTGTGTGTGTTTGCGTATGTGTGTGTGTTTGTGTGAGTGTGTGTGTGCATGTGTGTGTGTGTATACGAGCCAGGTTTCATTTCCATACATCACTGCGTACACATTCCTGATAGACCCTTCCTTGGTCAATAATGGTTACCATATCAATGGTGTCTCCTGCTCTGCACACATTTCTAACCACGAAACACAACTTTTACTAATGACTTGACAATTTATAAATTTTCTTAATTATTAGGGTTTTTCTATTGAAATCGCCCTAGACAAGGCATAAAACCACTTGATGTAAAGAACTAAAAAAAAAAAAAAAAATAATAATAAATAAATAAAAATACTACTTCATAGTCAATAACTAGTTAACAATGTGTGTGATGGAAAGATTCTGACCCATGAAAACAGCAATTCTTCCCCCGTTTCCAGAAACATTGCTTATGGAATATGAGAACTAAAGGACAAAAATAAGAGAAGGGGAGCAGCCGAAATTAAACCCAAGCTCCACTTATTACTTTCTTTTCATGCTGATAGCAATATAAAGCAGGTAATTTGAATTGGAAGAAACGCATAGAAGACATTGCCAAGGCTGCTGCAAAAAACGTCAGTTTCTACTGATCCAGGAAAACAGTCAAAAACAACAGTATCCTATACCTCCGCAATGCCACCGTTTATAGTTGACGACAAAATTCAAATTTCTATTTAAAACTGGATTTTTTTTTCTCGCTCATCCCAAACAAGGAATATCGCCACTTGGACGTAAGGGGCGACTATTTAGGACCATACCTAGGAAAAGTGAACAATGTGTTGGTTTACGTTACATTTAAACTTCTGCATATCAGTACAGTCAGGGAATCAAGTAGCAGGAAGGGAATTCCAAAGTCTAGCTATTCTAGGGAAGAAGCAATTAGAATAGAAAGCTTTCTGGAATTTAGGCATCTCAACATTGAAGGGGTGTGATTTTGTTGCTAAGTGGGTTTATCGGAGGTGAATGTACGTCGAGGGGACACAAGCGCAATGAGTTCATCAGAACACATTCCATTAAAATATTTGTAAATCAGGCACAACTTTATAACTTTTTTTAATGGAAATCACTCCAGGCTTGGCGTGAAGCCATTTGGTGGGATCCTAAAATATGCGTAGAGTATTGTTGCCGCATATAGATGCATCAACGACAGTCTCTTTGTTTAATAGATCCCTCACAGTGAATCAAGATCAAGTCTCTGTCCCATCGCCGTAATTTAGTGTCCCAGTTCGTGTTTCATAAGTATTCTAATGGAATGTGTTCCGACGAACTTGTAGCACTGCTGCTCGCTCATCATGATCCTATAGTTTACATACCTTTCCTTAAAATGTAATTGTTTTAGATTGCTTAGATTATTTGGCTTCGTCTTACCGGTTGCAACCACCAGATTGAACCCCAAATATTTCGGAAGCGCCCGTCCCCTTCCGCCAGTGCCGTTTGCTGCCACTTGAATTGCAATAAATGCCCTCTGAACGCGTGTTGGATTGAATCCAGAACGACATTTTAGAGAATCGATAATAATCTCTGGCAATTAGCTTGCGAATAAGAGTGTTAAATGACTGTTTGTACGGCGGAAGCTTTAGCGGAAGTTGTGACCGGAAGTTAGTGTACTGTTTATTGACTCATTTATAAGGCTTTGGTTAAACTAACAATTCAAAATAGAGTTTACTCTAAAATAGACTGCCAGATGTGAAATCCATTATTTGCACTATAAAAAATGTAGCGAAACTAGACGTCGCCCGGGATTGAATTAGGATCAACGAATGTTTCACACTTGCAATACTTTTATTGTCACCAAATCGGTGATTCATCTATTTTTTAATTAAATGTGAAATATAATTTTAAAAAATCATATTCCCATATATATATATATATATATATATATATATATATATATATATATATATATATATATATATATATAAGTACGCTCTTAAAATTTGGATTTTCCTTTTAATTGAGCACTCTGCTGGAATTCTTTTTCCAAAAAAACTAATCATATATATATATATATATATATATATATATAAAAGAGCAAACAGTTAACCAACACTTTGAAAAAGAGTTAAAAACATATTTAATCTGAAAAGGAAATACTTAATAAGTGGATAGTCCTTAATAACTAGCTGAAAACACTATCAATAATTCTCCCCACTCTTTATCTGTGCCTAAACCTAAACATAGATTCCATGATCAAAGCTTCTTTCTTAGAACTGCACTCCTGTGAAATTGTCTTCCGTTTTCCTGCTTTCCAGCTGTCTATAATATGGTTGTCTTCAAGTGCAACGTGAATAAGTTTCTGATGAGCCGTTCCACTTAAGTTACCAAATTTACCGAACTTCCATTACCATCGATTACTATATTGTCCTTTTGACTACTGTACACTCTTTAACCCTTATCCTTGAGTGGCCTATCGGCCTTGATAAGTGGTGACGAAGAAATACTTTCCTTCTCATCAGAGGGTAGGAATTAGCAAAATGCGGGATCGGATTTTGCATACAAAAGTATTTGATGAAACTGCAAGTAAGTCAAAGATCTTACTTGATAACAAAAAGTGAAGCAGAGGGAATGTCGTGAAGAAAAAGGTGATTTCACATGAATTGATAGTCTGGTGAAAGGTAAATTATCCAATGACTGTAAAATCCAAAAATATAAATCCAAGAAAGTTAATTAAATTTCCATTTGCATTTATATATATATATATATATATATATATATATATATATATACTCGGGTTTTTTATTCAAAAGTAATGGACTAATGAATTCAACGAGGTTGTTAGATAGTGCTCAATAAAAAGAGCTGATAATACTTGTTTATTGTTATATAAACATGCTCACATCCCGCTGCTACAAATAGCCACTTCTTTCAATCAAACAACAAATATCATCAGGCAGCGACTTGACTATTCAAAAGTTCAATGAAGCTTCATTGAACTTTTGAATAGTCAAGTCGCTGCCTGATGATATCTGTTGTTTGATTGAAACAAGTGGCTATTTGTAGCAGCGGGATGTGAGCATGTTTATATAACAATAAACAAGTATATATATATATATATATAAACTAAGTAATAAATACATATATATATAAACTAATTAATAAATATATATATATATATATATATATATATATAAACTAAATAATATGTATTTTTATACCAACAGACTCTAGTGTTTCATGCTTACGCAATCATCACAGACTATATATATATATATATATATATATATATATATATATATATATATATATATATATATATATATATATATATATATATATGCGTGTGCTTTGTGAAGCATGGGAACGGTGTTATTTTTTGTATTTAATATTTTATTTTTCATATTTTAAGCGGTCGTCTGTTAATGAATGAGAATTCCTTCAGGACCGAGAGAATTCTTATTTTATATTAATTAATATTTAAATTAAAATTTTTTTTTTTTATCTTTATCCAGTGTGCCATTTTTAAAGGAGGGGAGACAGAATTTACTCCACATTAAAAACCGACACTGTAACCAAGCCTGCCCTCGTGGAGAGATTTATTGTTATTACTTTAAACTTGTTGTACTTTACTATATTTATTTGAATTTCCAACCATTTATACATATGTTATATTATATGTTTTCAGCTATTATCATTTTTACCGTTCAAAAATTTATTTGAATTTCCAACCATTTATACATTCCCAACCATTTATACGTATTGAAATCTCTTTTTTTTTTTTTTTTTGGCGAGGTTGAATTAAATGCTAATACATCGCTAACGATTTTTTAAATACAACTATCTTCTTCCACAAACTGCAAAAATCTTTCGAACATTGTTGCAAGGAATGAACGCTGTCCATACTGCAATTTTCCCATTTTTTCAACGTCTCTCATTTTTATTTCGACACCTTTTGTTGCCATGATCGGAGAAGTGCTTGAAATAAATTAAAAAAATATATATTAAATAAAAACATAATATTGTTTTCCTGTGTCAAAAACACTCATAACCTTTAAATCATTATTCTAGAAGCATACACAGATTTTTAACATTATATGCATATATATATATATATATATATATATATATATGTGTTATATATATATATAACTACTTAATTTACTCACATATAATTAATATACGAAAGTATATATTTATGCGTAAACTTTAAGTATTTACTTCAAAAGTGCTCAATACGTAGGTAGAGCTAGTTAGTAAGTTATAAAATATATATGGCGATTAAGCTACACTGAATATTCCGCGTTTCGTCCACTCTGGGACTCTTCAGGCTTATGCGTATAAGCCTGAAGAGTCCCAGAGTGGACGAAACGCGGAATATTCAGTGTAGCTTAATCGCCATATATTTTTTATAACTTACTATATATATATAATTATTTTTTTTTTTTTTTTTTTTTTTTTTTACTATAATAATTTAATACCTACAGACACTAGTGTTTCATCCTTTCGGGATTCTTCAGTGCAGGGTGTCACGATTACTACCAGTCGAACGATTCGAACCCCGCGACACGAGACATCTCTGGCTCGATTAGCGGAGGCCGTATCCATTCGGCTACTATTAATCGTGTGAAATAGCGTTGAATTTTAAACATTTTACTTTAAATGTTCATTACGTCAGACAGACAGTGATCAAATCGTTATACGATGATCTACGCATAAGAGCTAAATTGACCGACTTTTTTTAATTCAACGGAAAGTGCTCAACGATAAGAAACGAATTTCTTAAAGGGGCTGTCATATATATATATATATATATATATATATATATATATATATATATATATATATATATATATATATATACGCATGTGTGTGTGTGTAAATATTATGTAAATATATATTATGATTATCATTTATTGACCATGCCGTATGGCCACCTTGACCGGTGCGTACTTTACACAAAGCAGAAAGTAATCCCAAGCCAAATAAAGTGGCCCTTTGTCCGATCAACTATCAACGAGCGTTGCCACCATTCTTTATTATTTGCAATCAAGCGCTTGTCACGCCATTTTGGAAGACTAACTAATGAATTGCGTCAATAAAAGGGAACAGTCACTTCCGGTCACAACTACCGGTGAAGCTTCCCCTCTACAAACATTTATTTTACGTGGTTAATTTCCACCTGTAACCTTGCATCAGTCTATGTATCAATCTATTTGACCGTATATATATATATATATATATATATATATATATATATATATATATATATATGAACAAATGAGTAATAAAACATGTTAAAAAACATCTTTAAAAAGAGTTAAAAACATATTTAATTTTAAAAAGGAAGCACATGTTTTATCAATCCTTTATTAATAATTTGTTCATAATGTAAGCTCTATTTCCTTTTCAGTTTTATTGAGCTTTTACATCTGGTTGAGATTAGTTTACTTATAAATATTAACTCTTTAATATTTATAATATATTTTAAGTTTACCATTTTGATTACCTTGGTAAACTTATTTTAATTTATATATATATATATATATATATATATATATATATATATATATATATATATATATATATATATATATATATATGAGGTTGCTATTTTTTTTAAGTATAAGAACCAGTGAAATATAACGAGGTTAATCCAAGAGTGCTCAATACGGAAGTAGAAAAAGTTTCCGTTTTCAATTTCTCTTTACATAAGCAGTAATTTGTTGCTACACAGTCATGAGCATGTTTCTGTCTTCTAGTATTTAGTAACTACAGACCTTTTCAGGCAACAACGCTTATTTACGAAAAATCAACTTTCAGCAAAAGAAGGCTTTTTTTTCTTCCTGTAAACGGGTCATAGGGATGAAGGTTCAGCTGTGCTGAGAGCAGGGTTGATTGGGTGCGAATTTGTTAGTTTATTTTCCTATTTGTTTATTTACTTATTTACCCGTATCTTTATTCATTCATTTTATGTTGGTGTTAGGGAATATGGTTTGTTAGGGTTAGGGGATTGAGGAGTTAGGTTCTACCGCCAGAGCTATGTAGATGTTATCTTAAATAAGTATGAAGTTAGCCTGTCTGGTGCCCGCGGGTTGTCTGGTACTTCAACGGTGAGCGTGTCTTAAATTCCTTTTTTTATTATTTGTTTTAATTTAATATTCCTATTTGCCTCTACGGAAAGGTTAGGATTTAGCCGGATCTGTTGACCATTACTTGGTCTTCTAGTGAACGGTGGAGGGGAGGTAGTAAGAAAGAAAAGAAAGGAGGGAATAGGGGGGAGATGGAATGGGAAAGAAGGAAAAAAGGGAAGAAGAAGGAAGAGAGAAGAAAGAGAGAAAGGGAAAGAGAGGTGGCATCATTTGTTTTCTCTCACTTAAACAAAATGTTCTTGTTTATTCTTTATTTTTATTTTTTACTAGACCACCCTAGTGTTTATTACTATTTCATTTGTTCATTTAATGTTGGTTTATTAATTGGTGTATTTGTAAATTTGTTATTAAAAGTTCCATAATGATAGGAATTGCAAAACTCAGACTATATGTCATTATTAAACTTATGATTGTTAAATGCAATCGTTTTTTATGGCAGCGGTAATGATTATTCAGCTAGAAGGGTGATTAGGAATTCCTCCCAATGATTTGCTACTGATATAACACTACTGGGGGTTATATTAATTATCTGTAAATAGTAGTACCCACGAATCTTTTGCACGGGTTTGTATTACTGTACACATAGATTCGAAAAAGTTGTCAAAAAACAAATATATGACAAATAAATGTTATCAAAAGCAAGATAAGTTACTTTTCTACCTAACTGGATACATTTTTTTGTGTTTTTATTCAGTGTAACATGTTTATTCAGATCGAAAAACATACAGTGTTTACCGATGTATTGGAAAATTCAAAATGGCGGCCGACTCTCTCTCGGAGAGAGTAAGTTTGGGAAAAGATATTATTAATAATAAACTAGACAAAATACTGTTAGAAATTCGCTCAATATATGTTACCGTGACATAAGTTGACATATATTCGGTTGTTTTTTAATAGTATTTCGTCTAGTTTATTATTTATAACATCTTTTCCCAAACTTACCGTGTTAAAGAGACAGTCGGCCGCCATTTTGAATTTTCCAATACATCGGTAAACAATGCATGTTTTTCGAGCTGAATAAACATGTTACATTGAATAAAAACACAAAAAATATATCCAGTTAGGTAGAAAAGTAATTTATCTTGCCTTTGATAACATTTATTTGTTATATATTTGTTTTTCGACAACTTTTTCGAATCTATGTGTACAGTAATACAAACCCCTTTTGCACATATACGGATGCTGCATAACCACTCGGAGTAGATGTATGCAGGTGTTATCTGGAGTTATTTTCAACGTCTATATCATATGGTGTCGTGCATCATTTATCGTTTAGATTTCGGTCACACTTAGTGATTTTGGTATATAAAAGACGTGTCAAGATTGCGGTTAGCAATTTTAAAAAGGTTTATTAAAGCGTTTTACTTTAGTAGAAATATAATTATTGGTTTTAGGGAGACTAAAATTAATGTTTGCAGTGTATGTTTTCAGTTACTAGATAATTGTGTTCTTTATTTTTTTATGTTTGCTGTCGTTATTAATTCACTGCTGTCGTTACTAATTCACTGCTGTCGCGAAAAGAGAAGTAACAATTAAACAGGGAGAATGAAAGATTTTATTGAAAGCAGACGAGTGCCATACATTGTTATTACATATGTGTTTATGGAGGAAAAAAAACAGGACTGAAATTAAACAAAGGACAAATGAATTTATTGGAAACCTGGAACAATTATGGATTACAATAGAAAAATGCGAGCATGACACGTAATATGGTTAAGATTAAACGTGTAAAACTAAAGGGCCAGTTGTTAAAACTGGAAATGAAAAGGACAAGATATTCTAGTAAAAAATATAATAAATTTATAACTTAAAATATTGCAACATTTTTTCCGGTTCTCAATTTTGATTGCAATTAATCGCCCAAACACTAATACACAGTTGTGTACAATCTCAATATCATTTAAATATTAGTAAAGTTTACTTTTTGGAAGTAGGTTTATAGTTTTTACTATTAATGCTTCTAGTATTTCAATTTTTCATTTAGTATCAGTCGGTTTAAATATAGATGCGTTGTCAGCTAAAATCTTCCTAAATTGACAAGAATGTAAATTAATCATAAGGTTAAATGTAACACTGTTTTAAGGGCGATGCATGGTTAATCTCCTCGACATATATATATATATATACACATATATAGTAAGTTATAAAATGTATATGGCGATTAAGCTACACTGAATATTCCGCGTTTCATCCACTCTAGGATTCTTCAGGCTTATGCGCAGAAGCATAAGTGTAGCTTAATTGCCATATACATTTTATAAATTACTAACTAGCTCTACCTACGTATTGAGCCCTTTTGAAGTAAATACTTAAGGTTTACGCATAAATCTATACTTTCGTATCTTAATTTTTTTAAATATATATATATATATATATATATATAATAAATTACATTATGTCTCGGCAGCCGTGTCAAACGCATATCTTATTTTTATTTCATTAATATTATTGGAATTCTTTCCCCTTTTCCTTGTACATATTTGTGAATTATTCCATGGATTTCGGCCTTTGAATTATTTTGGACCATCTTCCAATTATGTGATTTCCTTGGATTTTACTTGTGCGAATAGAAATTCAATTAATTAATTTAATTAATCGGATTTACATTTTTGGATTTAACCGTCATTGGATAATTTACATTTCACCAGACTATTCATTCACGTGAAATCACCTTTTTCTTCACCATATTCCCTCTGCTTCACTTTTTGTTATCAAGTAAGATCTTTGACTTACTTGCAGTTTCATCAAATACTTTTGTATGCAGAATCCGATCCTGCATTTTGCTAATTCCTACCCTCTGATGAGAAGGAAAGTATTTCTTCGAAACTCCGCGGATTTAGGACTATCTACTTATTAAGTGTTTCCTTTTCAGATTAAATATGTTTTTAACTCATTTCAAAGTGTTTTTTTAACATGTTTTATTAACTATTTGCTCTTTCATATATATATATATATATATATATATATATATATATATATATATATATATATATATATATAAGCGAGATAAGTCACAGATCAAAGATCAGGTGAAATATCCTGACGTTTTTTTAATATAGATCCACATAATATTGTGATAAGAGTTTCAGTGTGAACAGGTATGGTATAATAAATTATGGGGTGTATCTATTTTATTTTTACTTTCATCATATTTTGCTTCGGTTTTGATACCCCCAAATTCGAAGCTATCTCTTTACAACCCTTCCTTTTCATAACCTATCATACTTTCATGACAGAGTCCATTTTCTGTAAGCTGTTTTTGAACCCAGTCAACGACGGGTATTTTTGCTAGTATATATATATATATATATATATATATATATATATATATATATAGAATGTGAGAGATTATATAATTATTGACCTTTATATATATATATATGTATATATATGTATATATATATATATTAATATATATATAATGTGAGAGATTATATAATTTTCTTATAATATATACCAATTCTTCTTTAAGAAACTCAATATTATTATAGAGCAATATAGAGAATAAATGACAAAAAAAAAACTATATTAAAAAATCCTTGAGGTAATACTTTTAGCCAAAAAGTTAAAGCTCAATATTTAAAAATAGAGCAATATATAAGTTTAATAGTTAAAGTTAAATTCTGAAAATCAAAATATAAAAACATATATTCGAGTTAAGATTTATTGTTTGACACAAGGAATATATGGGAAGGGGGGAGTTATGTTAATTTCCTTAATCCATGGATTTTCAATACTGGACATATCATCAAAGGAAATGAAATGCAGTTAGCAATAAATTCTTAATTCGAATATATGTGTTTATATTTTGATTTTCAGAATTTAACCTTAACCATTAAACTTAGATGGTGGATTCTCTCATCGAAGACGATGAATGAGGGTTCAGTATGCAATCTTCAGCAACTCCTAAGCTCTGTGACACCACATGCATAATTGCAATCCTGTAGACGTCCGGCAAACCCCTCCGCAGATGGTGAACTTTCATATGCTCGTCGGTCAAAGATGCCTTCTCGAGTGAACAGATAACCCTGCTTTGCTGCGTGCTCTGAAACCACAGTGGCATACATATTAATTTTTAGGTGGATTTTTCTTTTGGTTTGCCTTCATATTTGCACGAAGGGCGTCCCTATGACAAAGACGGTTATGTTTCAAATTATTTGGTCCCCAGGAAACACATCTTTCTCCATTCTCTGCGATCCCCTGCTGCACTCTCCCAGGAACTTATATATATATATATATATATATATATATATATATATATATATATATATATATATATATATATATATATATATATATATATATATATATATATATATATATATATATATATATATATATATATATATATAAGATTGTTGCATTTTTATTTATTTTTTATTAGCGATTGCGTATTAATTTAGGTCTTTTTTCGCTCCCTGAGTGTTTTTTTTTTTATAAGAAAAGAGTTATTTGCCCTTGGTTTACATTTGTTTCGCCGACATTTTAGGACGTATTACATTTTTATTTTATTTAATTATTATAAGATGACTTACTTTTATGCACTTAGTAATTATTAATCAATAATTAGTATATATATATATATATATATATATATATAAACTCGAGTCTTGGACTTCGGGTTCGTTGACTGTCATGGCTCTTGTGAGCTGCGACGTTATTTGGCTGTGGAATCTATTTATATATATAAAAATCGTCCAAAAGCAGTTAGATTACTTTATCCCTGACGATGAATCCAGAAGGATTGGAAGTACTCGGACTTACAACAAATATGGAGATTACAACAGCTAGTTCTTGCCAGGAGTGAAGACCGTTATTCGGATTATGGAAAGAATCCAAGAAAGAATAGACAGAAAACGTTTATTTTATTTAATGAAATATATATATATATATATATATATATATATATATATATGTATGTATGTGTGTGTGTGTGTGTGTGTTTCAATATTTTTTATATACTATGGGGGAAGGTATTTAGTTGCTTCCCCACGTAAGCAAAATATGACACAAGCTCGGTTTTTATGCGGGGTGAAAAGGAAGGGGGAGATGGGGGAAGGGGAAGGGGATGGTGATATAGGGTTGCCCCTACATGTACCAACAGCCAATTGCCACAAGGGCAATGGTCACAAAGTGCAGTATCTATGTGTGTGTGTGTGTGTGTGTGTGTGTGTGTGTGTGTGTGTGTGTGTGTGTGTGTGTGTGTGTGTGAGTGTGTGTGTCAATATTTTTTATATATTATGGGGGTATGATCCCTGAATGTTGGGAGATTCTATTTATAAACGCTGCCGAAAGCAATAGGTCAATCAAAATTGAAACGTGTTCTGCTGTCAACCAATCAGATACCAGAATTGCTCCATAAAAAAACTGAATCCTTTTAGTATTCCAGCGCATAAATTTTCGTGTCAACACGAGGAGGAGCTTTTGCTCTTTATATACAAAATGATAAAGTTCAGAACCAGTACAAAACAACGACCCATTACAAATTCTTCATCTTCTGGACTTGTATAGAATAGCTATCAATCGAAACTCTTCTGAAATAAAGCATAGATTCGAATTCAAGAGGTTATTGGTTCGGCGGAAGACTTTACTTCGATGGATCAGAATCAAAATTCGAATTGTGGCAAATGAAATTTTTAGGATATTTACGAATCAAAAGTTACACAAAGTAATTCAGGCACAACCTGAAAATAGAAACGAGTCTTTTTTTTTAAGAATGCAACTGTCTTTGCGGAATAATTACAGTGCTTAGATGACAGAAGATAATCCCCGATAATGCGAGAAGCATTGGACGATGGCTACAAAGCATTAAATAATAGAGCATTATTTATCGAAAGGAACCCCTAAAATTATCTCTTTATATACTAACCCGACATCTCTAAAACGTACGGAAGCCGAGATGATTACAGATTATAGTATAAGGGTAAAACAGCTACAAATTATTTCAAAATGTCTGGCGAAGTTATTAGCGACAGTCTATTAATCTCCAGGGTCCTTAAAGAGTTGCAGATTGATTTTAAGCCGTTTATCGCCGTAATAACTCAGAAAGAAACCCCATGAGTCTTAGTCAATTTAATGTAGTACTTATGAGTTGGGGGAAATCGAAAACATTATCACAGAAGAAAACGAATCTACAAATATCATGAAATTTGTCTGAACTCCAATCTCTGGTCCTCCCTCGCCAATCTTTCACGAAAAACACCCGTCTAGCTGAATCCACTGTGAAAAATTTCCCCCACTCTTTATCTGTGCCTAAATCAAAACGTGGATTCCATGAACAAAGCTTCTTTCTTTGAACTGCACGCCTGTGGAATTCTGTTCCGTCTGCCTGCTTCCCACCTGACTACAACTTGGATGTGTTCAAGTTCAACGTTAACAAATTCCTAATGAACCGCTCCCTTAAGTAAACACTTCATCAATCTCCACACTAACGTACTGTACTTGCAATAACCCTTATCCCTGAGTGGCTTCCGGGCCTTGATAAGTGGTGACCACCGTGTAAAAAAAAATAAAATAAAAAATGCACACGTAAAAACACCAAAATTAAATTATACCTTTACCTTGAATAAAAACCGCAACTTTTCTAAAAACAATTTTTCTCCTAAGAAAAGCACGAAAATTACTTGCTATAATTGTGGGCGACCAAATTTCAAGAGTTTCCAATGTAGATACAAGAATGTCAAAGGAGACTCCATTAAAAATGTGGAGAGCTCCGTTAGGGAACATATATTTTTATTTTCATGTACGTTTGACGCTTCAACAAACAGTAATAACTTTCTTATCGGTTGTGGTGCAACGGCACGTGTAATTATGAAGGAATCGGATTTGATCTATTTTGATCCCAACTTTAACACTCAGAGTCACTTTGTAGACCTAGCCAACGGGAGTCGAGTAAACGATATCGTTTTGAAGAGAGGTGATGCTAAAATCTCGCTAAGGAATAATAAACGTGCGCTTTGTTTCTGTACTCTGGAAAACGCTCCTAAAATCCCTAAATTTAAACAAAATATTTTTTCTGTGCAAGTCGCCACTAAACAAGATCCAAATATAAAATTTAGCCCCAATAAATCAACTACCCGAATGTACCTGTATTCGACATTAAAGAAACTGGAAGACTATATTATTAAAATAGTGTAGTCCCATCAAAAACTTCCTGTCATGATTTACAAATATGGCATAAAATTCTTGGGCACTGCAATATTGCAGATTTCAAAAAGTTGCTGACGGAATGAAAATTACAACATAAAAAACTTGTCAAACTGCAACGTTTTGACACAAGGTAAAATGGCAAAGTACAAAAAAAAAAAAGATGCCAGACAAGAAGGTCACGTAAATTCTATCGCTGCTATATGGTGACTTAAACGGTCCCGTGGAACCGATGGCAGAGAAAACTTCAGGTATGCATTAAATTTTGTAGACGATTATTCCGGTTTAATAATGGTTTATTTCTTAAAGAACGAATCTGATACCTTGCTAGCAACTAAAAAAAAAAAATACTAAACTGACATGCCCCCCCTACGGCGCAGTAAAATGTCTACGCTCTGACAATGGTACAGAATTCACTAATAAAGACGTTGAACTTTTATTAATTAACCATCATAGATCGTTAAAGCCTTATGTTCTTCCCTTCTACTTGTGCAACAATTTTTTTTTAAATCGTGAAAATAATGATTGTGGGAGAGTACTGTTACTAGATTTAAATCTAACGTTTTTGTGCTTAACCCATGCCGTAACCTAACCCTAACTCTAACCTGGCAAAACTCATATATTTTTTCATTGGAATCCTCTGAGATAAGTAATTCGTGTATTAATTTACTTATTTGCGGAAGAGTAGGATAACAGTCCGTAAATAAATAAATAAACAAACATGAAAAATCGACCCCTAATCCACCGCACCAAAACAGAACTGCGGAAAGATCATGGCGGACGCTTTTTGGAATGGCAAGATGTGTCTACTCATTGAATCAAAACTCCCCAAAATCTCTGGACGTACGCACTTATGGTTGCTGCATATATATATGCAACCGGTGCTTTAACATAAGACTATATAGAATCCCATATGAAGCTTTCTACGGTAGAAAGCCAAATTTAAGCAGAATGCACGTATTTGGTTCAACTTGCTTCGCATTTATAAATAGGAAAAGCAAATTAAATATCAAAATCGGTCGAGGTATTTTCCTTGAGTGCAATAAAAGTAGCCCAGTCGGTCGACCTAGACGAGAGGATCCAAAATGGCCGACCAGGACTGAGATATGACACGTGACCGGATGTAAAGGAAGAAATATCTCATGTATTTAATTTAAGCCGTCGTTTCGTATCTTACAACATATACAACAAATAAATGTTAAATAATAATGAAACCTTACCAAAACAAAACGAAGTAAAAAAAAAAAAAAAAATATCTGACATTTTGGATCCTCTCGTCTAGGTCGACCGCCCAGTCCATTTAGTATTTTTTGTTTTCAGAGTAAAATAAAATAAAAAAGAATCCGGTGTGTAAAATTTACAGGAACGTTTAATTTCAAAGACAAAAATCCATCATACGAAGAGGACGAATTAATATTTCCTCAAATTCATAAAACGAATGATGACAATAAAGTCACTGTTGACGAGGACAAGAGTATGAATAATGATGAGAGCGATGATGCTGGTGTTAAAGTCGAAATTTCACCAGAACGTTACCTCAAAACAAGTAGAAGACAGCCTGTTTCTTTTTGTTTGTTTTTATTTTTTGTGGCCGACAATGTGAAAGATTATCAAGTCGACTATTGCTATTTCATCGATAATACGCCAATAACTTTTAACGAAGCAATTAATTCAGAACATTAGCAACAATGGAAAATAGGAAGGATAAGTTAAGTAGATGCTTTAACAGAAAAAAAAAACACATATTCGGCAGTGTTTCTGCCAAACGAACGAATCTGATACCTTGCTAGCAACTAAAAAAAAAAAAAAAATACTAAACTGGCATGCCACCCCCTACGGCGCAGTAAAATGTATCCGCTCTGACAATGGTACAGAATTCACTAATAAAGACGTTGAACTTTTATTAATTAACCATGCCCTTTCCTCTCGATGGGTCTTTACAAAAAGACTACAGCACCAGGCATTGAACATCGCAAGGCGAGATTTGCTGCTAAAGGATACTCTCAGATTTATGGTACAGAATATTTTCCTACGTTTTTACCGACTACAAACCTAACCACAATCAGCATTTTATTGCAAATCGCATCGCAAAATATCCTTAACTTCCATGAAATGGATGTAAAAATGCCGCGATAGATTGTGACATTTATATTACCCTTCCAGATGGATTCATAATGAAAAATAAAAATTGCGTGTGGAGGCTTAATAAATCACTGTACGGTCTGAGACCGAGCGATTGAGTTTGGAATACAGTATTTCATAACTATCTGGGTGAACATCAATTCAAACAATGCCATGTGGACCCCTGTTTATATACCCAAAACAAAGACAATAAATTTATGATAAATTCATGATTTTAGTTTTATGGGTCGATGACATTTTAATCACATCAAATTGTGACATAATATTAACCGATGTTCAAAACTAATTTTTAAAAAAATTCAAAATGACCGATTTTTGGCAAGATATCATGGTTTCTGGGCATACAATTTAATCATAAGAAAAGAATTATTAAAATGAACTAATCAAGACACGTTGGTAAAATCCTATTAAACTTTGGAATGCAATAACGCAAGATTGCAGGAAACGCTCTACACCGGTGGAAAATGATATCAATAAAAATACAGACACAGAATCTGAAATAATTGACGATAAACTATACCGAGAGTTAACAGGAAGCCTAATATGCTTAATGGCTGCTACGAGACCTTACACAGAAATAAAAATTATCACATTGAAAGATTTAAACAGAGCTGAACTTTGTTATTTAAAAGGAACTAAGAAACAGCATTTAGTATTTAGAAAATAAACAAGTCGCCTAAGATTAGAGAGGTTTTCTGATTCAGATTGGGGAAACGATGAAGATTGAAATAATGTATAACTGGATATTGTTTCAGCCTATCAAAAACTGAGTTATTATTTCATCGAGATCTAAACAGCAGCAGATTGCATCGATATGTGTAAGGTGGAATGCATAAGAAGCACTATACCTAAAAGATATTCTAGAGCCATAATTCACTGAAACTCCCGTAGTAATTGTTATAATCTAGCCAGCATAGTCTTAACGCAGAACATAGTAATCCACCAAATATCTAAGCATAGAGATATTAAATATCACTTCATCTCTTCTCTTCTCTATATAAATAAAATGAACTCATTTTTTCCCGTCGGATTTTGACCTTAATAGGATTAAAAATCAAGATATTTCATGCAAATATAATATGCACAAACGGCAGAACAATATCTGAGGTGTGTTATAGGCTTATTATTTCTCAAATTCCTCGATAATCTTAGATTTCTATACTTTTTCTGCTGAGAAGTCACGGCCAAAATCGGTTAAGATCAATGGAAGTGGTAAACTATTTTCTCTCTAATAAATTCCTCCTCCCCTTGCCACCACTTAACACCGTCTGGGAATCGTTCACAAGGAACAGTTGAGAAGAGAACACCGGTTTGGCTTCGTAGTTCTTTCATGTAAAGTTATTTAAAATCACTAAACTAAGCTGCAGTGCTCTGTGGTGTAGTGGTTAGCGTGCTGGACAATTCACATTATATTTTCACGTTCGCGCCGACCTACCGTAGTCGTTTTTTTTTTTTTTTTTTTTTTTCCTAAACAACTGGAATGGACTTTTCTTGGTGGCCGAACTGTTAACGTTGCAGATGTTTTTTTTTGTTGTTTTTTTCACACTTTATTTTCCTACTTTTACTCATGACTCCGGGTTTTATCCTTCCTACTTACCTACCATAACATTTTTTAAAATTCCCCCCCCGTCCCGGAAACAAACACTCGGGCAACGCCGGGTACCCCCGCTAGTTAGGAATGAAGTAAAGAAGGAATCCATTATTGAAAATTTCATCAAAACACCAAATATTGCCGATAAATTCACAAAACCAGTGACAAAAATAAAATTGAAACCTTTTTGGCTCTAAACTTGTCGGAATTTGACTTTAAATTACTTTTCTAGCCCAAATATATAAATTTAAAAAATCTGTCCTGGGCAAGACGTTTAACTGCATCCATTTTGTTTGTATTAACACTTATAACATACTAATGCGTAACAAGTGTTTGAACATTTGTAAAATAAAATAAAATAAAAAATGAAAATAAAAATAGACGAAATAAATATATGAAAAAAATGAAAAAAAAATTACTTCTTTGAAAACATTTTCTTTTACTAACACGTTTGACATTCTTGTTTTAGTGCGTGCATAAATTAAAATTGACTTTTTTTTAAACTTTTATTTTGTGCAATATACTCTCTTTCTAATGTTTACCGAAACATTACCGAAACATTACCGAAACATTAGACAAGCCTTATTTTCTCCTTTTGCGCCGTCTTTATTTGACTAAACAAAAAAAAATACTATTTTAACGGATGCATGTGTATTTTAAGGATGGAAATGCATAATTAAAATAAAAAATGGCTTTAATTTTACATGCTCACCTTTTCAATTTAAAAATAAGAAATCAATTGCGTTTATTTCTCTTTTTTTGCACGCATATTTTTCTTTGATATTTGATCAAAATTTTAAAATTGCTTCCTTTTGAAATCTAAATGAACTAAATGACTTTTCTGTTTTGACTTTACATGCTAGAATATATATTTATATAATATATATATATATATATATATATATATATATATATATATATATATATAGTAAGTTATAAAATATATATACACTGAATATTCCGCGTTTCATCCACTCTAGGGCTCTTCAGAAACGCGGAATATTCAGTGTAGCTTAATCGCCATATATATTTTAGAACTTACTAACTAGCTCTACCTACGCATTGAGCACTTTTGAAGTAAATACTTAAAGTTTACGCATAAATTTATAATTTCGTATATTAATTTTATGTGAGTAAATGAAGTAGTTATATATATATATATATATATATATATATATATATATATATATATATATATATATATATATATATTGTGATACATTTATTAAAATATATAATAAATTATTTTATTGATTTTTAGCCGAGAGGAGATATATTT